>NC_133170.1:35594318-35897348 GCF_040802235.1 Manis javanica | reverse complement strand
TCTTGCATACAGTATGTGGTCTGTGCAATGGTTTTCGTGTGCATTGTGAGCAGTACTTATGTGCCTTCAAGGGTGTGGTGTGTTTATTGTGTCTGTTGTGTTGCGTGTTTCTGTGTTGCGTGTGTGTAGTGCGTTGTGCTCCTGTGTGAGGATGTATGTGTGGTGTGTCTGTGCGTGATTGTGTCTGCAGTGGGTAGTGTGTGAAATGTGTGCTACTTGACTTTGTTGGTTATATGTGTTTTGCCTATGGATTTGGGAGTGTTGTATGTGTTATGAGTTGTGATACTTTCTGTGCGGGATGCTTGTGTGTGTCGTGTGATGTGTGGTTCTGTGAGTTGTGTTTGTGTTGTGTGTATTCTACTCTGTGTGTTCTGTGGTCTGTGTGTTTTGCTTGTTGAGTGAGACACTGTGTGTTAGGACTGATATCTTTGTGTATATGTTGTGTGTTTGGCATTGTGCATTCTGTGAGGCTGTGTGTGCTGTCTGTTTTATGTGTGTTTGGAGTGATGTGTGTAGTGTGTGAAATGTGTGTTGCATAATTTTTGTGTTCTTTCTGTTGTCGACGGTGTGTGTTTTGCATGTTGGTTTCTATGTTCGCGGTTGTGTTTGACAGGTTGTGTGTGTGGCTGGCTCTTTGAGTAAGGAGTGTAATTTGTGATGTGTGTACTGTGTGTGGTCAAGCTTGGTCAGTGTGCCTCACTGGGTGTGTTGTGTTCACTCTGAGAACCGTGGTTCATGTGTATGGTGGGCAGTTATGTTCTCGGTGTGATGTGCTGTGTGTTGAGGGACTTCTGCATTCAAGTGCACAGAAGACAGCCTCTCGTTGTTGGCGGTTTTCTCCACAGGTTTGTAATACTCCAGGAGGGCCTTGTTTCCTGAGGGCGCAGAGAGCCACCTCATCTCTTCACTAGCAAGGCCCTGAAGACGCCTTTGTTGTAAAGTGTCAGAAACTGCTGCAGGAGAGCCTCATGACAAACTCTGCCGCAGAAACAATCCACCATGCACTGAGGAGACACTCCGTGAGGGAATACGAGGCTGCTTTCATTTTGCACGCAATTTGCTCCTATGTGATAAGGAAAACAGCAAACATTGCAGTAGAACGCGGTCTTCTCTGTAAGCCCTCTATCTCAAAGATGTGGGTGGGCTGCGAATAGGCCTTTGCTCTAGCGACACTGGAAGTTGCAGAAGATGATGCATTGTAGTGACAGCAGTGGAGGCAAGTCAGCTTTGGATTCAGCTTATGTGACTGAAAGAAAGCACTGCAGGATGGCCCACTCAAGGAATCATTGAAGCCCTGGCAGTGGAGGCTGAAACAGGGCTTTCAATGTGCTTTCAACCATGTCTGTGTGGCCATGAACGTGAGGCTTTGCTGAGGAAGCCTGGCCATCAGGAAAATACCCGCATACAACGAATTGAACTTGCAATGTGGTTTCCGTGTCTGTCCTGTGTGCCTGCACTCTAAGCACCTGAAAGAGGATTTCTGTGTAGAGCTCTCTTTTGCTGAGTGTCGTGTGCTCATTTAGGTGAACATTAACGTGAGGCTTTGTTGACGAAGCCTGGCCATCAGGAAAATGCCCGCATACACCGAATTCATCTCGCAATGTGGTTTCCGTGTCTGGAATGTGTGCCCGCTCTCTAAGCGCCTGAAAGAGGTCTGCTGCGTAGAGCTCTCTTTTGCTAGGTGTTGGGTGCTCATTTGTGTGGCCATTAACGTGAGGTTTTGCTGAGGAAGACTGGCCATCAGGAAAATACCCGCATACAACGATTTCAGCAGGCAATGTGTTTTCCGTGTCAGTCCTGTGTGACTGCACTCTAAGCGCATGAGTGAAGTCTGCTCTGTAGAGATATCTTTTGCTGAGTGTCGGGAGCTCATTTGTGAGGCCATTAACGTGAGGTTTTGCTGAGGAAGCCTGGCTGTCAGGAAAATACCCGCATACAACAAATTCAGCTCGCAATGTGGTTTCCGAGTCTTATAAATTCTCTTGTTTGTTGTTATGTGCTGTGTTCTGGGTGGTGTGAGTGCTGCCTTTAGGCTTTCTGCGTGTGACATACTGGGTAGATGTGGCGTGGGCTGTGTCATTTCAGCATTGTGTGTAATGATGGGTTCGCCTTGTGTTGGGTTTGTTGTGTGCATGTGTATGTTGTGTGTGGGTGTGTTTTCGTTCGTGCTGTGTGCGCGTGGGGATGCATGTGTTCTCTATGATTAGATTGTGGTTGTGCGTGTTGTGTGCAGTGTGCTATGTGTGTTGCACGCGTTTCGTCAGTTTTGTGTGCATTTGTATGTGTTGTGTCAGTTTTGTGTGTGTGGTTGTGTTTTGTGTGTTGTGTGAGAGAGGCTGTGTGTGTGTTTGGCTGTTGGAGTTATGCACATGATGTAAGATGTGTTGACTGTGTGTGGCTGTGCTTGTTTTGTACATCTCTTGCATACAGTATGTGGTCTGTGCAATGGTTTTCGTGTGCATTGTGAGCAGTACTTATGTGCCTTCAAGGGTGTGGTGTGTTTATTGTGTCTGTTGTGTTGCGTGTTTCTGTGTTGCGTGTGTGTAGTGCGTTGTGCTCCTGTGTGAGGATGTATGTGTGGTGTGTCTGTGCGTGATTGTGTCTGCAGTGGGTAGTGTGTGAAATGTGTGCTACTTGACTTTGTTGGTTATATGTGTTTTGCCTATGGATTTGGGAGTGTTGTATGTGTTATGAGTTGTGATACTTTCTGTGCGGGATGCTTGTGTGTGTCGTGTGATGTGTGGTTCTGTGAGTTGTGTTTGTGTTGTGTGTATTCTACTCTGTGTGTTCTGTGGTCTGTGTGTTTTGCTTGTTGAGTGAGACACTGTGTGTTAGGACTGATATCTCTGTGTGTATGTTGTGTGTTTGGCATTGTGCATTCTGTGAGGCTGTGTGTGCTGTCTGTTTTATGTGTGTTTGGAGTGATGTGTGTAGTGTGTGAAATGTGTGTTGCATAATTTTTGTGTTCTTTCTGTTGTCGACGGTGTGTGTTTTGCATGTTGGTTTCTATGTTCGCGGTTGTGTTTGACAGGTTGTGTGTGTGGCTGGCTCTTTGAGTAAGGAGTGTAATTTGTGATGTGTGTACTGTGTGTGGTCAAGCTTGGTCAGTGTGCCTCACTGGGTGTGTTGTGTTCACTCTGAGAACCGTGGTTCATGTGTATGGTGGGCAGTTATGTTCTCGGTGTGATGTGCTGTGTGTTGAGGGACTTCTGCATTCAAGTGCACAGAAGACAGCCTCTCGTTGTTGGCGGTTTTCTCCACAGGTTTGTAATACTCCAGGAGGGCCTTGTTTCCTGAGGGCGCAGAGAGCCACCTCATCTCTTCACTAGCAAGGCCCTGAAGACGCCTTTGTTGTAAAGTGTCAGAAACTGCTGCAGGAGAGCCTCATGACAAACTCTGCCGCAGAAACAATCCACCATGCACTGAGGAGACACTCCATGAGGGAATACGAGGCTGCTTTCATTTTGCACGCAATTTGCTCCTATGTGATAAGGAAAACAGCAAACATTGCAGTAGAACGCGGTCTTCTCTGTAAGCCCTCTATCTCAAAGATGTGGGTGGGCTGCGAATAGGCCTTTGCTCTAGCGACACTGGAAGTTGCAGAAGATGATGCATTGTAGTGACAGCAGTGGAGGCAAGTCAGCTTTGGATTCAGCTTATGTGACTGAAAGAAAGCACTGCAGGATGGCCCACTCAAGGAATCATTGAAGCCCTGGCAGTGGAGGCTGAAACAGGGCTTTCAATGTGCTTTCAACCATGTCTGTGTGGCCATGAACGTGAGGCTTTGCTGAGGAAGCCTGGCCATCAGGAAAATACCCGCATACAACGAATTGAACTTGCAATGTGGTTTCCGTGTCTGTCCTGTGTGCCTGCACTCTAAGCACCTGAAAGAGGATTTCTGTGTAGAGCTCTCTTTTGCTGAGTGTCGTGTGCTCATTTAGGTGAACATTAACGTGAGGCTTTGTTGACGAAGCCTGGCCATCAGGAAAATGCCCGCATACACCGAATTCAGCTCGCAATGTGGTTTCCGTGTCTGGAATGTGTGCCCGCTCTCTAAGCGCCTGAAAGAGGTCTGCTGCGTAGAGCTCTCTTTTGCTAGGTGTTGGGTGCTCATTTGTGTGGCCATTAACGTGAGGTTTTGCTGAGGAAGACTGGCCATCAGGAAAATACCCGCATACAACGATTTCAGCAGGCAATGTGTTTTCCGTGTCAGTCCTGTGTGACTGCACTCTAAGCGCATGAGTGAAGTCTGCTCTGTAGAGATATCTTTTGCTGAGTGTCGGGAGCTCATTTGTGAGGCCATTAACGTGAGGTTTTGCTGAGGAAGCCTGGCTGTCAGGAAAATACCCGCATACAACAAATTCAGCTCGCAATGTGGTTTCCGAGTCTTATAAATTCTCTTGTTTGTTGTTATGTGCTGTGTTCTGGGTGGTGTGAGTGCTGCCTTTAGGCTTTCTGCGTGTGACATACTGGGTAGATGTGGCGTGGGCTGTGTCATTTCAGCATTGTGTGTAATGATGGGTTCGCCTTGTGTTGGGTGTGTTGTGTGCATGTGTATGTTGTGTGTGGGTGTGTTTTCGTTCGTGCTGTGTGCGCGTGGGGATGCATGTGTTCTCTATGATTAGATTGTGGTTGTGCGTGTTGTGTGCAGTGTGCTATGTGTGTTGCACGCGTTTCGTCAGTTTTGTGTGCATTTGTATGTGTTGTGTCAGTTTTGTGTGTGTGGTTGTGTTTTGTGTGTTGTGTGAGAGAGGCTGTGTGTGTGTTTGGCTGTTGGAGTTATGCACATGATGTAAGATGTGTTGACTGTGTGTGGCTGTGCTTGTTTTGTACATCTCTTGCATACAGTATGTGGTCTGTGCAATGGTTTTCGTGTGCATTGTGAGCAGTACTTATGTGCCTTCAAGGGTGTGGTGTGTTTATTGTGTCTGTTGTGTTGCGTGTTTCTGTGTTGCGTGTGTGTAGTGCGTTGTGCTCCTGTGTGAGGATGTATGTGTGGTGTGTCTGTGCGTGATTGTGTCTGCAGTGGGTAGTGTGTGAAATGTGTGCTACTTGACTTTGTTGGTTATATGTGTTTTGCCTATGGATTTGGGAGTGTTGTATGTGTTATGAGTTGTGATACTTTCTGTGCGGGATGCTTGTGTGTGTCGTGTGATGTGTGGTTCTGTGAGTTGTGTTTGTGTTGTGTGTATTCTACTCTGTGTGTTCTGTGGTCTGTGTGTTTTGCTTGTTGAGTGAGACACTGTGTGTTAGGACTGATATCTCTGTGTGTATGTTGTGTGTTTGGCATTGTGCATTCTGTGAGGCTGTGTGTGCTGTCTGTTTTATGTGTGTTTGGAGTGATGTGTGTAGTGTGTGAAATGTGTGTTGCATAATTTTTGTGTTCTTTCTGTTGTCGACGGTGTGTGTTTTGCATGTTGGTTTCTATGTTCGCGGTTGTGTTTGACAGGTTGTGTGTGTGGCTGGCTCTTTGAGTAAGGAGTGTAATTTGTGATGTGTGTACTGTGTGTGGTCAAGCTTGGTCAGTGTGCCTCACTGGGTGTGTTGTGTTCACTCTGAGAACCGTGGTTCATGTGTATGGTGGGCAGTTATGTTCTCGGTGTGATGTGCTGTGTGTTGAGGGACTTCTGCATTCAAGTGCACAGAAGACAGCCTCTCGTTGTTGGCGGTTTTCTCCACAGGTTTGTAATACTCCAGGAGGGCCTTGTTTCCTGAGGGCGCAGAGAGCCACCTCATCTCTTCACTAGCAAGGCCCTGAAGACGCCTTTGTTGTAAAGTGTCAGAAACTGCTGCAGGAGAGCCTCATGACAAACTCTGCCGCAGAAACAATCCACCATGCACTGAGGAGACACTCCATGAGGGAATACGAGGCTGCTTTCATTTTGCACGCAATTTGCTCCTATGTGATAAGGAAAACAGCAAACATTGCAGTAGAACGCGGTCTTCTCTGTAAGCCCTCTATCTCAAAGATGTGGGTGGGCTGCGAATAGGCCTTTGCTCTAGCGACACTGGAAGTTGCAGAAGATGATGCATTGTAGTGACAGCAGTGGAGGCAAGTCAGCTTTGGATTCAGCTTATGTGACTGAAAGAAAGCACTGCAGGATGGCCCACTCAAGGAATCATTGAAGCCCTGGCAGTGGAGGCTGAAACAGGGCTTTCAATGTGCTTTCAACCATGTCTGTGTGGCCATGAACGTGAGGCTTTGCTGAGGAAGCCTGGCCATCAGGAAAATACCCGCATACAACGAATTGAACTTGCAATGTGGTTTCCGTGTCTGTCCTGTGTGCCTGCACTCTAAGCACCTGAAAGAGGATTTCTGTGTAGAGCTCTCTTTTGCTGAGTGTCGTGTGCTCATTTAGGTGAACATTAACGTGAGGCTTTGTTGACGAAGCCTGGCCATCAGGAAAATGCCCGCATACACCGAATTCAGCTCGCAATGTGGTTTCATTAACGTGAGGCTTTGTTGACGAAGCCTGGCCATCAGTGCCCGCATACACCGAATTCAGCTCGCAATGTGGTTTCCGTGTCTGGAATGTGTGCCCGCTCTCTAAGCGCCTGAAAGAGGTCTGCTGCGTAGAGCTCTCTTTTGCTAGGTGTTGGGTGCTCATTTGTGTGGCCATTAACGTGAGGTTTTGCTGAGGAAGACTGGCCATCAGGAAAATACCCGCATACAACGATTTCAGCAGGCAATGTGTTTTCCGTGTCAGTCCTGTGTGACTGCACTCTAAGCGCATGAGTGAAGTCTGCTCTGTAGAGATATCTTTTGCTGAGTGTCGGGAGCTCATTTGTGAGGCCATTAACGTGAGGTTTTGCTGAGGAAGCCTGGCTGTCAGGAAAATACCCGCATACAACAAATTCAGCTCGCAATGTGGTTTCCGAGTCTTATAAATTCTCTTGTTTGTTGTTATGTGCTGTGTTCTGGGTGGTGTGAGTGCTGCCTTTAGGCTTTCTGCGTGTGACATACTGGGTAGATGTGGCGTGGGCTGTGTCATTTCAGCATTGTGTGTAATGATGGGTTCGCCTTGTGTTGGGTGTGTTGTGTGCATGTGTATGTTGTGTGTGGGTGTGTTTTCGTTCGTGCTGTGTGCGCGTGGGGATGCATGTGTTCTCTATGATTAGATTGTGGTTGTGCGTGTTGTGTGCAGTGTGCTATGTGTGTTGCACGCGTTTCGTCAGTTTTGTGTGCATTTGTATGTGTTGTGTCAGTTTTGTGTGTGTGGTTGTGTTTTGTGTGTTGTGTGAGAGAGGCTGTGTGTGTGTTTGGCTGTTGGAGTTATGCACATGATGTAAGATGTGTTGACTGTGTGTGGCTGTGCTTGTTTTGTACATCTCTTGCATACAGTATGTGGTCTGTGCAATGGTTTTCGTGTGCATTGTGAGCAGTACTTATGTGCCTTCAAGGGTGTGGTGTGTTTATTGTGTCTGTTGTGTTGCGTGTTTCTGTGTTGCGTGTGTGTAGTGCGTTGTGCTCCTGTGTGAGGATGTATGTGTGGTGTGTCTGTGCGTGATTGTGTCTGCAGTGGGTAGTGTGTGAAATGTGTGCTACTTGACTTTGTTGGTTATATGTGTTTTGCCTATGGATTTGGGAGTGTTGTGTGTGTTATGAGTTGTGATACTTTCTGTGCGGGATGCTTGTGTGTGTCGTGTGATGTGTGGTTCTGTGAGTTGTGTTTGTGTTGTGTGTATTCTACTCTGTGTGTTCTGTGGTCTGTGTGTTTTGCTTGTTGAGTGAGACACTGTGTGTTAGGACTGATATCTTTGTGTATATGTTGTGTGTTTGGCATTGTGCATTCTGTGAGGCTGTGTGTGCTGTCTGTTTTATGTGTGTTTGGAGTGATGTGTGTAGTGTGTGAAATGTGTGTTGCATAATTTTTGTGTTCTTTCTGTTGTCGACGGTGTGTGTTTTGCATGTTGGTTTCTATGTTCGCGGTTGTGTTTGACAGGTTGTGTGTGTGGCTGGCTCTTTGAGTAAGGAGTGTAATTTGTGATGTGTGTACTGTGTGTGGTCAAGCTTGGTCAGTGTGCCTCACTGGGTGTGTTGTGTTCACTCTGAGAACCGTGGTTCATGTGTATGGTGGGCAGTTATGTTCTCGGTGTGATGTGCTGTGTGTTGAGGGACTTCTGCATTCAAGTGCACAGAAGACAGCCTCTCGTTGTTGGCGGTTTTCTCCACAGGTTTGTAATACTCCAGGAGGGCCTTGTTTCCTGAGGGCGCAGAGAGCCACCTCATCTCTTCACTAGCAAGGCCCTGAAGACGCCTTTGTTGTAAAGTGTCAGAAACTGCTGCAGGAGAGCCTCATGACAAACTCTGCCGCAGAAACAATCCACCATGCACTGAGGAGACACTCCATGAGGGAATACGAGGCTGCTTTCATTTTGCACGCAATTTGCTCCTATGTGATAAGGAAAACAGCAAACATTGCAGTAGAACGCGGTCTTCTCTGTAAGCCCTCTATCTCAAAGATGTGGGTGGGCTGCGAATAGGCCTTTGCTCTAGCGACACTGGAAGTTGCAGAAGATGATGCATTGTAGTGACAGCAGTGGAGGCAAGTCAGCTTTGGATTCAGCTTATGTGACTGAAAGAAAGCACTGCAGGATGGCCCACTCAAGGAATCATTGAAGCCCTGGCAGTGGAGGCTGAAACAGGGCTTTCAATGTGCTTTCAACCATGTCTGTGTGGCCATGAACGTGAGGCTTTGCTGAGGAAGCCTGGCCATCAGGAAAATACCCGCATACAACGAATTGAACTTGCAATGTGGTTTCCGTGTCTGTCCTGTGTGCCTGCACTCTAAGCACCTGAAAGAGGATTTCTGTGTAGAGCTCTCTTTTGCTGAGTGTCGTGTGCTCATTTAGGTGAACATTAACGTGAGGCTTTGTTGACGAAGCCTGGCCATCAGGAAAATGCCCGCATACAACGAATTCAGCTCGCATTGTGGTTTCTGTGTCTGTAATGTGTGCCTGCTCTCTAAGCGCCGGAAAGAGGATTTCTGTGTACAGCTCTCTTTTGCTGAGTGTCGTGTGCTCATTTAGGTGAACATTAACGTGAGGCTTTGTTGACGAAGCCTGGCCATCAGGAAAATGCCCGCATACACCGAATTCAGCTCGCAATGTGGTTTCCGTGTCTGGAATGTGTGCCCGCTCTCTAAGCGCCTGAAAGAGGTCTGCTGCGTAGAGCTCTCTTTTGCTAGGTGTTGGGTGCTCATTTGTGTGGCCATTAACGTGAGGTTTTGCTGAGGAAGACTGGCCATCAGGAAAATACCCGCATACAACGATTTCAGCAGGCAATGTGTTTTCCGTGTCAGTCCTGTGTGACTGCACTCTAAGCGCATGAGTGAAGTCTGCTCTGTAGAGATATCTTTTGCTGAGTGTCGGGAGCTCATTTGTGAGGCCATTAACGTGAGGTTTTGCTGAGGAAGCCTGGCTGTCAGGAAAATACCCGCATACAACAAATTCAGCTCGCAATGTGGTTTCCGAGTCTTATAAATTCTCTTGTTTGTTGTTATGTGCTGTGTTCTGGGTGGTGTGAGTGCTGCCTTTAGGCTTTCTGCGTGTGACATACTGGGTAGATGTGGCGTGGGCTGTGTCATTTCAGCATTGTGTGTAATGATGGGTTCGCCTTGTGTTGGGTGTGTTGTGTGCATGTGTATGTTGTGTGTGGGTGTGTTTTCGTTCGTGCTGTGTGCGCGTGGGGATGCATGTGTTCTCTATGATTAGATTGTGGTTGTGCGTGTTGTGTGCAGTGTGCTATGTGTGTTGCACGCGTTTCGTCAGTTTTGTGTGCATTTGTATGTGTTGTGTCAGTTTTGTGTGTGTGGTTGTGTTTTGTGTGTTGTGTGAGAGAGGCTGTGTGTGTGTTTGGCTGTTGGAGTTATGCACATGATGTAAGATGTGTTGACTGTGTGTGGCTGTGCTTGTTTTGTACATCTCTTGCATACAGTATGTGGTCTGTGCAATGGTTTTCGTGTGCATTGTGAGCAGTACTTATGTGCCTTCAAGGGTGTGGTGTGTTTATTGTGTCTGTTGTGTTGCGTGTTTCTGTGTTGCGTGTGTGTAGTGCGTTGTGCTCCTGTGTGAGGATGTATGTGTGGTGTGTCTGTGCGTGATTGTGTCTGCAGTGGGTAGTGTGTGAAATGTGTGCTACTTGACTTTGT
This sequence comes from Manis javanica, assembly GCF_040802235.1. NCBI lineage: Eukaryota > Metazoa > Chordata > Mammalia > Pholidota > Manidae > Manis > Manis javanica. The sequence continues at coordinate 35,887,197 of NC_133170.1, read as the reverse complement.
TGGTTATATGTGTTTTGCCTATGGATTTGGGAGTGTTGTGTGTGTTATGAGTTGTGATACTTTCTGTGCGGGATGCTTGTGTGTGTCGTGTGATGTGTGGTTCTGTGAGTTGTGTTTGTGTTGTGTGTATTCTACTCTGTGTGTTCTGTGGTCTGTGTGTTTTGCTTGTTGAGTGAGACACTGTGTGTTAGGACTGATATCTTTGTGTATATGTTGTGTGTTTGGCATTGTGCATTCTGTGAGGCTGTGTGTGCTGTCTGTTTTATGTGTGTTTGGAGTGATGTGTGTAGTGTGTGAAATGTGTGTTGCATAATTTTTGTGTTCTTTCTGTTGTCGACGGTGTGTGTTTTGCATGTTGGTTTCTATGTTCGCGGTTGTGTTTGACAGGTTGTGTGTGTGGCTGGCTCTTTGAGTAAGGAGTGTAATTTGTGATGTGTGTACTGTGTGTGGTCAAGCTTGGTCAGTGTGCCTCACTGGGTGTGTTGTGTTCACTCTGAGAACCGTGGTTCATGTGTATGGTGGGCAGTTATGTTCTCGGTGTGATGTGCTGTGTGTTGAGGGACTTCTGCATTCAAGTGCACAGAAGACAGCCTCTCGTTGTTGGCGGTTTTCTCCACAGGTTTGTAATACTCCAGGAGGGCCTTGTTTCCTGAGGGCGCAGAGAGCCACCTCATCTCTTCACTAGCAAGGCCCTGAAGACGCCTTTGTTGTAAAGTGTCAGAAACTGCTGCAGGAGAGCCTCATGACAAACTCTGCCGCAGAAACAATCCACCATGCACTGAGGAGACACTCCATGAGGGAATACGAGGCTGCTTTCATTTTGCACGCAATTTGCTCCTATGTGATAAGGAAAACAGCAAACATTGCAGTAGAACGCGGTCTTCTCTGTAAGCCCTCTATCTCAAAGATGTGGGTGGGCTGCGAATAGGCCTTTGCTCTAGCGACACTGGAAGTTGCAGAAGATGATGCATTGTAGTGACAGCAGTGGAGGCAAGTCAGCTTTGGATTCAGCTTATGTGACTGAAAGAAAGCACTGCAGGATGGCCCACTCAAGGAATCATTGAAGCCCTGGCAGTGGAGGCTGAAACAGGGCTTTCAATGTGCTTTCAACCATGTCTGTGTGGCCATGAACGTGAGGCTTTGCTGAGGAAGCCTGGCCATCAGGAAAATACCCGCATACAACGAATTGAACTTGCAATGTGGTTTCCGTGTCTGTCCTGTGTGCCTGCACTCTAAGCACCTGAAAGAGGATTTCTGTGTAGAGCTCTCTTTTGCTGAGTGTCGTGTGCTCATTTAGGTGAACATTAACGTGAGGCTTTGTTGACGAAGCCTGGCCATCAGGAAAATGCCCGCATACAACGAATTCAGCTCGCATTGTGGTTTCTGTGTCTGTAATGTGTGCCTGCTCTCTAAGCGCCGGAAAGAGGATTTCTGTGTACAGCTCTCTTTTGCTGAGTGTCGTGTGCTCATTTAGGTGAACATTAACGTGAGGCTTTGTTGACGAAGCCTGGCCATCAGGAAAATGCCCGCATACACCGAATTCAGCTCGCAATGTGGTTTCCGTGTCTGGAATGTGTGCCCGCTCTCTAAGCGCCTGAAAGAGGTCTGCTGCGTAGAGCTCTCTTTTGCTAGGTGTTGGGTGCTCATTTGTGTGGCCATTAACGTGAGGTTTTGCTGAGGAAGACTGGCCATCAGGAAAATACCCGCATACAACGATTTCAGCAGGCAATGTGTTTTCCGTGTCAGTCCTGTGTGACTGCACTCTAAGCGCATGAGTGAAGTCTGCTCTGTAGAGATATCTTTTGCTGAGTGTCGGGAGCTCATTTGTGAGGCCATTAACGTGAGGTTTTGCTGAGGAAGCCTGGCTGTCAGGAAAATACCCGCATACAACAAATTCAGCTCGCAATGTGGTTTCCGAGTCTTATAAATTCTCTTGTTTGTTGTTATGTGCTGTGTTCTGGGTGGTGTGAGTGCTGCCTTTAGGCTTTCTGCGTGTGACATACTGGGTAGATGTGGCGTGGGCTGTGTCATTTCAGCATTGTGTGTAATGATGGGTTCGCCTTGTGTTGGGTGTGTTGTGTGCATGTGTATGTTGTGTGTGGGTGTGTTTTCGTTCGTGCTGTGTGCGCGTGGGGATGCATGTGTTCTCTATGATTAGATTGTGGTTGTGCGTGTTGTGTGCAGTGTGCTATGTGTGTTGCACGCGTTTCGTCAGTTTTGTGTGCATTTGTATGTGTTGTGTCAGTTTTGTGTGTGTGGTTGTGTTTTGTGTGTTGTGTGAGAGAGGCTGTGTGTGTGTTTGGCTGTTGGAGTTATGCACATGATGTAAGATGTGTTGACTGTGTGTGGCTGTGCTTGTTTTGTACATCTCTTGCATACAGTATGTGGTCTGTGCAATGGTTTTCGTGTGCATTGTGAGCAGTACTTATGTGCCTTCAAGGGTGTGGTGTGTTTATTGTGTCTGTTGTGTTGCGTGTTTCTGTGTTGCGTGTGTGTAGTGCGTTGTGCTCCTGTGTGAGGATGTATGTGTGGTGTGTCTGTGCGTGATTGTGTCTGCAGTGGGTAGTGTGTGAAATGTGTGCTACTTGACTTTGTTGGTTATATGTGTTTTGCCTATGGATTTGGGAGTGTTGTGTGTGTTATGAGTTGTGATACTTTCTGTGCGGGATGCTTGTGTGTGTCGTGTGATGTGTGGTTCTGTGAGTTGTGTTTGTGTTGTGTGTATTCTACTCTGTGTGTTCTGTGGTCTGTGTGTTTTGCTTGTTGAGTGAGACACTGTGTGTTAGGACTGATATCTTTGTGTATATGTTGTGTGTTTGGCATTGTGCATTCTGTGAGGCTGTGTGTGCTGTCTGTTTTATGTGTGTTTGGAGTGATGTGTGTAGTGTGTGAAATGTGTGTTGCATAATTTTTGTGTTCTTTCTGTTGTCGACGGTGTGTGTTTTGCATGTTGGTTTCTATGTTCGCGGTTGTGTTTGACAGGTTGTGTGTGTGGCTGGCTCTTTGAGTAAGGAGTGTAATTTGTGATGTGTGTACTGTGTGTGGTCAAGCTTGGTCAGTGTGCCTCACTGGGTGTGTTGTGTTCACTCTGAGAACCGTGGTTCATGTGTATGGTGGGCAGTTATGTTCTCGGTGTGATGTGCTGTGTGTTGAGGGACTTCTGCATTCAAGTGCACAGAAGACAGCCTCTCGTTGTTGGCGGTTTTCTCCACAGGTTTGTAATACTCCAGGAGGGCCTTGTTTCCTGAGGGCGCAGAGAGCCACCTCATCTCTTCACTAGCAAGGCCCTGAAGACGCCTTTGTTGTAAAGTGTCAGAAACTGCTGCAGGAGAGCCTCATGACAAACTCTGCCGCAGAAACAATCCACCATGCACTGAGGAGACACTCCATGAGGGAATACGAGGCTGCTTTCATTTTGCACGCAATTTGCTCCTATGTGATAAGGAAAACAGCAAACATTGCAGTAGAACGCGGTCTTCTCTGTAAGCCCTCTATCTCAAAGATGTGGGTGGGCTGCGAATAGGCCTTTGCTCTAGCGACACTGGAAGTTGCAGAAGATGATGCATTGTAGTGACAGCAGTGGAGGCAAGTCAGCTTTGGATTCAGCTTATGTGACTGAAAGAAAGCACTGCAGGATGGCCCACTCAAGGAATCATTGAAGCCCTGGCAGTGGAGGCTGAAACAGGGCTTTCAATGTGCTTTCAACCATGTCTGTGTGGCCATGAACGTGAGGCTTTGCTGAGGAAGCCTGGCCATCAGGAAAATACCCGCATACAACGAATTGAACTTGCAATGTGGTTTCCGTGTCTGTCCTGTGTGCCTGCACTCTAAGCACCTGAAAGAGGATTTCTGTGTAGAGCTCTCTTTTGCTGAGTGTCGTGTGCTCATTTAGGTGAACATTAACGTGAGGCTTTGTTGACGAAGCCTGGCCATCAGGAAAATGCCCGCATACAACGAATTCAGCTCGCATTGTGGTTTCTGTGTCTGTAATGTGTGCCTGCTCTCTAAGCGCCGGAAAGAGGATTTCTGTGTACAGCTCTCTTTTGCTGAGTGTCGTGTGCTCATTTAGGTGAACATTAACGTGAGGCTTTGTTGACGAAGCCTGGCCATCAGGAAAATGCCCGCATACACCGAATTCAGCTCGCAATGTGGTTTCCGTGTCTGGAATGTGTGCCCGCTCTCTAAGCGCCTGAAAGAGGTCTGCTGCGTAGAGCTCTCTTTTGCTAGGTGTTGGGTGCTCATTTGTGTGGCCATTAACGTGAGGTTTTGCTGAGGAAGACTGGCCATCAGGAAAATACCCGCATACAACGATTTCAGCAGGCAATGTGTTTTCCGTGTCAGTCCTGTGTGACTGCACTCTAAGCGCATGAGTGAAGTCTGCTCTGTAGAGATATCTTTTGCTGAGTGTCGGGAGCTCATTTGTGAGGCCATTAACGTGAGGTTTTGCTGAGGAAGCCTGGCTGTCAGGAAAATACCCGCATACAACAAATTCAGCTCGCAATGTGGTTTCCGAGTCTTATAAATTCTCTTGTTTGTTGTTATGTGCTGTGTTCTGGGTGGTGTGAGTGCTGCCTTTAGGCTTTCTGCGTGTGACATACTGGGTAGATGTGGCGTGGGCTGTGTCATTTCAGCATTGTGTGTAATGATGGGTTCGCCTTGTGTTGGGTGTGTTGTGTGCATGTGTATGTTGTGTGTGGGTGTGTTTTCGTTCGTGCTGTGTGCGCGTGGGGATGCATGTGTTCTCTATGATTAGATTGTGGTTGTGCGTGTTGTGTGCAGTGTGCTATGTGTGTTGCACGCGTTTCGTCAGTTTTGTGTGCATTTGTATGTGTTGTGTCAGTTTTGTGTGTGTGGTTGTGTTTTGTGTGTTGTGTGAGAGAGGCTGTGTGTGTGTTTGGCTGTTGGAGTTATGCACATGATGTAAGATGTGTTGACTGTGTGTGGCTGTGCTTGTTTTGTACATCTCTTGCATACAGTATGTGGTCTGTGCAATGGTTTTCGTGTGCATTGTGAGCAGTACTTATGTGCCTTCAAGGGTGTGGTGTGTTTATTGTGTCTGTTGTGTTGCGTGTTTCTGTGTTGCGTGTGTGTAGTGCGTTGTGCTCCTGTGTGAGGATGTATGTGTGGTGTGTCTGTGCGTGATTGTGTCTGCAGTGGGTAGTGTGTGAAATGTGTGCTACTTGACTTTGTTGGTTATATGTGTTTTGCCTATGGATTTGGGAGTGTTGTGTGTGTTATGAGTTGTGATACTTTCTGTGCGGGATGCTTGTGTGTGTCGTGTGATGTGTGGTTCTGTGAGTTGTGTTTGTGTTGTGTGTATTCTACTCTGTGTGTTCTGTGGTCTGTGTGTTTTGCTTGTTGAGTGAGACACTGTGTGTTAGGACTGATATCTTTGTGTATATGTTGTGTGTTTGGCATTGTGCATTCTGTGAGGCTGTGTGTGCTGTCTGTTTTATGTGTGTTTGGAGTGATGTGTGTAGTGTGTGAAATGTGTGTTGCATAATTTTTGTGTTCTTTCTGTTGTCGACGGTGTGTGTTTTGCATGTTGGTTTCTATGTTCGCGGTTGTGTTTGACAGGTTGTGTGTGTGGCTGGCTCTTTGAGTAAGGAGTGTAATTTGTGATGTGTGTACTGTGTGTGGTCAAGCTTGGTCAGTGTGCCTCACTGGGTGTGTTGTGTTCACTCTGAGAACCGTGGTTCATGTGTATGGTGGGCAGTTATGTTCTCGGTGTGATGTGCTGTGTGTTGAGGGACTTCTGCATTCAAGTGCACAGAAGACAGCCTCTCGTTGTTGGCGGTTTTCTCCACAGGTTTGTAATACTCCAGGAGGGCCTTGTTTCCTGAGGGCGCAGAGAGCCACCTCATCTCTTCACTAGCAAGGCCCTGAAGACGCCTTTGTTGTAAAGTGTCAGAAACTGCTGCAGGAGAGCCTCATGACAAACTCTGCCGCAGAAACAATCCACCATGCACTGAGGAGACACTCCATGAGGGAATACGAGGCTGCTTTCATTTTGCACGCAATTTGCTCCTATGTGATAAGGAAAACAGCAAACATTGCAGTAGAACGCGGTCTTCTCTGTAAGCCCTCTATCTCAAAGATGTGGGTGGGCTGCGAATAGGCCTTTGCTCTAGCGACACTGGAAGTTGCAGAAGATGATGCATTGTAGTGACAGCAGTGGAGGCAAGTCAGCTTTGGATTCAGCTTATGTGACTGAAAGAAAGCACTGCAGGATGGCCCACTCAAGGAATCATTGAAGCCCTGGCAGTGGAGGCTGAAACAGGGCTTTCAATGTGCTTTCAACCATGTCTGTGTGGCCATGAACGTGAGGCTTTGCTGAGGAAGCCTGGCCATCAGGAAAATACCCGCATACAACGAATTGAACTTGCAATGTGGTTTCCGTGTCTGTCCTGTGTGCCTGCACTCTAAGCACCTGAAAGAGGATTTCTGTGTAGAGCTCTCTTTTGCTGAGTGTCGTGTGCTCATTTAGGTGAACATTAACGTGAGGCTTTGTTGACGAAGCCTGGCCATCAGGAAAATGCCCGCATACAACGAATTCAGCTCGCATTGTGGTTTCTGTGTCTGTAATGTGTGCCTGCTCTCTAAGCGCCGGAAAGAGGATTTCTGTGTACAGCTCTCTTTTGCTGAGTGTCGTGTGCTCATTTAGGTGAACATTAACGTGAGGCTTTGTTGACGAAGCCTGGCCATCAGGAAAATGCCCGCATACACCGAATTCAGCTCGCAATGTGGTTTCCGTGTCTGGAATGTGTGCCCGCTCTCTAAGCGCCTGAAAGAGGTCTGCTGCGTAGAGCTCTCTTTTGCTAGGTGTTGGGTGCTCATTTGTGTGGCCATTAACGTGAGGTTTTGCTGAGGAAGACTGGCCATCAGGAAAATACCCGCATACAACGATTTCAGCAGGCAATGTGTTTTCCGTGTCAGTCCTGTGTGACTGCACTCTAAGCGCATGAGTGAAGTCTGCTCTGTAGAGATATCTTTTGCTGAGTGTCGGGAGCTCATTTGTGAGGCCATTAACGTGAGGTTTTGCTGAGGAAGCCTGGCTGTCAGGAAAATACCCGCATACAACAAATTCAGCTCGCAATGTGGTTTCCGAGTCTTATAAATTCTCTTGTTTGTTGTTATGTGCTGTGTTCTGGGTGGTGTGAGTGCTGCCTTTAGGCTTTCTGCGTGTGACATACTGGGTAGATGTGGCGTGGGCTGTGTCATTTCAGCATTGTGTGTAATGATGGGTTCGCCTTGTGTTGGGTGTGTTGTGTGCATGTGTATGTTGTGTGTGGGTGTGTTTTCGTTCGTGCTGTGTGCGCGTGGGGATGCATGTGTTCTCTATGATTAGATTGTGGTTGTGCGTGTTGTGTGCAGTGTGCTATGTGTGTTGCACGCGTTTCGTCAGTTTTGTGTGCATTTGTATGTGTTGTGTCAGTTTTGTGTGTGTGGTTGTGTTTTGTGTGTTGTGTGAGAGAGGCTGTGTGTGTGTTTGGCTGTTGGAGTTATGCACATGATGTAAGATGTGTTGACTGTGTGTGGCTGTGCTTGTTTTGTACATCTCTTGCATACAGTATGTGGTCTGTGCAATGGTTTTCGTGTGCATTGTGAGCAGTACTTATGTGCCTTCAAGGGTGTGGTGTGTTTATTGTGTCTGTTGTGTTGCGTGTTTCTGTGTTGCGTGTGTGTAGTGCGTTGTGCTCCTGTGTGAGGATGTATGTGTGGTGTGTCTGTGCGTGATTGTGTCTGCAGTGGGTAGTGTGTGAAATGTGTGCTACTTGACTTTGTTGGTTATATGTGTTTTGCCTATGGATTTGGGAGTGTTGTGTGTGTTATGAGTTGTGATACTTTCTGTGCGGGATGCTTGTGTGTGTCGTGTGATGTGTGGTTCTGTGAGTTGTGTTTGTGTTGTGTGTATTCTACTCTGTGTGTTCTGTGGTCTGTGTGTTTTGCTTGTTGAGTGAGACACTGTGTGTTAGGACTGATATCTTTGTGTATATGTTGTGTGTTTGGCATTGTGCATTCTGTGAGGCTGTGTGTGCTGTCTGTTTTATGTGTGTTTGGAGTGATGTGTGTAGTGTGTGAAATGTGTGTTGCATAATTTTTGTGTTCTTTCTGTTGTCGACGGTGTGTGTTTTGCATGTTGGTTTCTATGTTCGCGGTTGTGTTTGACAGGTTGTGTGTGTGGCTGGCTCTTTGAGTAAGGAGTGTAATTTGTGATGTGTGTACTGTGTGTGGTCAAGCTTGGTCAGTGTGCCTCACTGGGTGTGTTGTGTTCACTCTGAGAACCGTGGTTCATGTGTATGGTGGGCAGTTATGTTCTCGGTGTGATGTGCTGTGTGTTGAGGGACTTCTGCATTCAAGTGCACAGAAGACAGCCTCTCGTTGTTGGCGGTTTTCTCCACAGGTTTGTAATACTCCAGGAGGGCCTTGTTTCCTGAGGGCGCAGAGAGCCACCTCATCTCTTCACTAGCAAGGCCCTGAAGACGCCTTTGTTGTAAAGTGTCAGAAACTGCTGCAGGAGAGCCTCATGACAAACTCTGCCGCAGAAACAATCCACCATGCACTGAGGAGACACTCCATGAGGGAATACGAGGCTGCTTTCATTTTGCACGCAATTTGCTCCTATGTGATAAGGAAAACAGCAAACATTGCAGTAGAACGCGGTCTTCTCTGTAAGCCCTCTATCTCAAAGATGTGGGTGGGCTGCGAATAGGCCTTTGCTCTAGCGACACTGGAAGTTGCAGAAGATGATGCATTGTAGTGACAGCAGTGGAGGCAAGTCAGCTTTGGATTCAGCTTATGTGACTGAAAGAAAGCACTGCAGGATGGCCCACTCAAGGAATCATTGAAGCCCTGGCAGTGGAGGCTGAAACAGGGCTTTCAATGTGCTTTCAACCATGTCTGTGTGGCCATGAACGTGAGGCTTTGCTGAGGAAGCCTGGCCATCAGGAAAATACCCGCATACAACGAATTGAACTTGCAATGTGGTTTCCGTGTCTGTCCTGTGTGCCTGCACTCTAAGCACCTGAAAGAGGATTTCTGTGTAGAGCTCTCTTTTGCTGAGTGTCGTGTGCTCATTTAGGTGAACATTAACGTGAGGCTTTGTTGACGAAGCCTGGCCATCAGGAAAATGCCCGCATACAACGAATTCAGCTCGCATTGTGGTTTCTGTGTCTGTAATGTGTGCCTGCTCTCTAAGCGCCGGAAAGAGGATTTCTGTGTACAGCTCTCTTTTGCTGAGTGTCGTGTGCTCATTTAGGTGAACATTAACGTGAGGCTTTGTTGACGAAGCCTGGCCATCAGGAAAATGCCCGCATACACCGAATTCAGCTCGCAATGTGGTTTCCGTGTCTGGAATGTGTGCCCGCTCTCTAAGCGCCTGAAAGAGGTCTGCTGCGTAGAGCTCTCTTTTGCTAGGTGTTGGGTGCTCATTTGTGTGGCCATTAACGTGAGGTTTTGCTGAGGAAGACTGGCCATCAGGAAAATACCCGCATACAACGATTTCAGCAGGCAATGTGTTTTCCGTGTCAGTCCTGTGTGACTGCACTCTAAGCGCATGAGTGAAGTCTGCTCTGTAGAGATATCTTTTGCTGAGTGTCGGGAGCTCATTTGTGAGGCCATTAACGTGAGGTTTTGCTGAGGAAGCCTGGCTGTCAGGAAAATACCCGCATACAACAAATTCAGCTCGCAATGTGGTTTCCGAGTCTTATAAATTCTCTTGTTTGTTGTTATGTGCTGTGTTCTGGGTGGTGTGAGTGCTGCCTTTAGGCTTTCTGCGTGTGACATACTGGGTAGATGTGGCGTGGGCTGTGTCATTTCAGCATTGTGTGTAATGATGGGTTCGCCTTGTGTTGGGTGTGTTGTGTGCATGTGTATGTTGTGTGTGGGTGTGTTTTCGTTCGTGCTGTGTGCGCGTGGGGATGCATGTGTTCTCTATGATTAGATTGTGGTTGTGCGTGTTGTGTGCAGTGTGCTATGTGTGTTGCACGCGTTTCGTCAGTTTTGTGTGCATTTGTATGTGTTGTGTCAGTTTTGTGTGTGTGGTTGTGTTTTGTGTGTTGTGTGAGAGAGGCTGTGTGTGTGTTTGGCTGTTGGAGTTATGCACATGATGTAAGATGTGTTGACTGTGTGTGGCTGTGCTTGTTTTGTACATCTCTTGCATACAGTATGTGGTCTGTGCAATGGTTTTCGTGTGCATTGTGAGCAGTACTTATGTGCCTTCAAGGGTGTGGTGTGTTTATTGTGTCTGTTGTGTTGCGTGTTTCTGTGTTGCGTGTGTGTAGTGCGTTGTGCTCCTGTGTGAGGATGTATGTGTGGTGTGTCTGTGCGTGATTGTGTCTGCAGTGGGTAGTGTGTGAAATGTGTGCTACTTGACTTTGTTGGTTATATGTGTTTTGCCTATGGATTTGGGAGTGTTGTGTGTGTTATGAGTTGTGATACTTTCTGTGCGGGATGCTTGTGTGTGTCGTGTGATGTGTGGTTCTGTGAGTTGTGTTTGTGTTGTGTGTATTCTACTCTGTGTGTTCTGTGGTCTGTGTGTTTTGCTTGTTGAGTGAGACACTGTGTGTTAGGACTGATATCTTTGTGTATATGTTGTGTGTTTGGCATTGTGCATTCTGTGAGGCTGTGTGTGCTGTCTGTTTTATGTGTGTTTGGAGTGATGTGTGTAGTGTGTGAAATGTGTGTTGCATAATTTTTGTGTTCTTTCTGTTGTCGACGGTGTGTGTTTTGCATGTTGGTTTCTATGTTCGCGGTTGTGTTTGACAGGTTGTGTGTGTGGCTGGCTCTTTGAGTAAGGAGTGTAATTTGTGATGTGTGTACTGTGTGTGGTCAAGCTTGGTCAGTGTGCCTCACTGGGTGTGTTGTGTTCACTCTGAGAACCGTGGTTCATGTGTATGGTGGGCAGTTATGTTCTCGGTGTGATGTGCTGTGTGTTGAGGGACTTCTGCATTCAAGTGCACAGAAGACAGCCTCTCGTTGTTGGCGGTTTTCTCCACAGGTTTGTAATACTCCAGGAGGGCCTTGTTTCCTGAGGGCGCAGAGAGCCACCTCATCTCTTCACTAGCAAGGCCCTGAAGACGCCTTTGTTGTAAAGTGTCAGAAACTGCTGCAGGAGAGCCTCATGACAAACTCTGCCGCAGAAACAATCCACCATGCACTGAGGAGACACTCCATGAGGGAATACGAGGCTGCTTTCATTTTGCACGCAATTTGCTCCTATGTGATAAGGAAAACAGCAAACATTGCAGTAGAACGCGGTCTTCTCTGTAAGCCCTCTATCTCAAAGATGTGGGTGGGCTGCGAATAGGCCTTTGCTCTAGCGACACTGGAAGTTGCAGAAGATGATGCATTGTAGTGACAGCAGTGGAGGCAAGTCAGCTTTGGATTCAGCTTATGTGACTGAAAGAAAGCACTGCAGGATGGCCCACTCAAGGAATCATTGAAGCCCTGGCAGTGGAGGCTGAAACAGGGCTTTCAATGTGCTTTCAACCATGTCTGTGTGGCCATGAACGTGAGGCTTTGCTGAGGAAGCCTGGCCATCAGGAAAATACCCGCATACAACGAATTGAACTTGCAATGTGGTTTCCGTGTCTGTCCTGTGTGCCTGCACTCTAAGCACCTGAAAGAGGATTTCTGTGTAGAGCTCTCTTTTGCTGAGTGTCGTGTGCTCATTTAGGTGAACATTAACGTGAGGCTTTGTTGACGAAGCCTGGCCATCAGGAAAATGCCCGCATACAACGAATTCAGCTCGCATTGTGGTTTCTGTGTCTGTAATGTGTGCCTGCTCTCTAAGCGCCGGAAAGAGGATTTCTGTGTACAGCTCTCTTTTGCTGAGTGTCGTGTGCTCATTTAGGTGAACATTAACGTGAGGCTTTGTTGACGAAGCCTGGCCATCAGGAAAATGCCCGCATACACCGAATTCAGCTCGCAATGTGGTTTCCGTGTCTGGAATGTGTGCCCGCTCTCTAAGCGCCTGAAAGAGGTCTGCTGCGTAGAGCTCTCTTTTGCTAGGTGTTGGGTGCTCATTTGTGTGGCCATTAACGTGAGGTTTTGCTGAGGAAGACTGGCCATCAGGAAAATACCCGCATACAACGATTTCAGCAGGCAATGTGTTTTCCGTGTCAGTCCTGTGTGACTGCACTCTAAGCGCATGAGTGAAGTCTGCTCTGTAGAGATATCTTTTGCTGAGTGTCGGGAGCTCATTTGTGAGGCCATTAACGTGAGGTTTTGCTGAGGAAGCCTGGCTGTCAGGAAAATACCCGCATACAACAAATTCAGCTCGCAATGTGGTTTCCGAGTCTTATAAATTCTCTTGTTTGTTGTTATGTGCTGTGTTCTGGGTGGTGTGAGTGCTGCCTTTAGGCTTTCTGCGTGTGACATACTGGGTAGATGTGGCGTGGGCTGTGTCATTTCAGCATTGTGTGTAATGATGGGTTCGCCTTGTGTTGGGTGTGTTGTGTGCATGTGTATGTTGTGTGTGGGTGTGTTTTCGTTCGTGCTGTGTGCGCGTGGGGATGCATGTGTTCTCTATGATTAGATTGTGGTTGTGCGTGTTGTGTGCAGTGTGCTATGTGTGTTGCACGCGTTTCGTCAGTTTTGTGTGCATTTGTATGTGTTGTGTCAGTTTTGTGTGTGTGGTTGTGTTTTGTGTGTTGTGTGAGAGAGGCTGTGTGTGTGTTTGGCTGTTGGAGTTATGCACATGATGTAAGATGTGTTGACTGTGTGTGGCTGTGCTTGTTTTGTACATCTCTTGCATACAGTATGTGGTCTGTGCAATGGTTTTCGTGTGCATTGTGAGCAGTACTTATGTGCCTTCAAGGGTGTGGTGTGTTTATTGTGTCTGTTGTGTTGCGTGTTTCTGTGTTGCGTGTGTGTAGTGCGTTGTGCTCCTGTGTGAGGATGTATGTGTGGTGTGTCTGTGCGTGATTGTGTCTGCAGTGGGTAGTGTGTGAAATGTGTGCTACTTGACTTTGTTGGTTATATGTGTTTTGCCTATGGATTTGGGAGTGTTGTGTGTGTTATGAGTTGTGATACTTTCTGTGCGGGATGCTTGTGTGTGTCGTGTGATGTGTGGTTCTGTGAGTTGTGTTTGTGTTGTGTGTATTCTACTCTGTGTGTTCTGTGGTCTGTGTGTTTTGCTTGTTGAGTGAGACACTGTGTGTTAGGACTGATATCTTTGTGTATATGTTGTGTGTTTGGCATTGTGCATTCTGTGAGGCTGTGTGTGCTGTCTGTTTTATGTGTGTTTGGAGTGATGTGTGTAGTGTGTGAAATGTGTGTTGCATAATTTTTGTGTTCTTTCTGTTGTCGACGGTGTGTGTTTTGCATGTTGGTTTCTATGTTCGCGGTTGTGTTTGACAGGTTGTGTGTGTGGCTGGCTCTTTGAGTAAGGAGTGTAATTTGTGATGTGTGTACTGTGTGTGGTCAAGCTTGGTCAGTGTGCCTCACTGGGTGTGTTGTGTTCACTCTGAGAACCGTGGTTCATGTGTATGGTGGGCAGTTATGTTCTCGGTGTGATGTGCTGTGTGTTGAGGGACTTCTGCATTCAAGTGCACAGAAGACAGCCTCTCGTTGTTGGCGGTTTTCTCCACAGGTTTGTAATACTCCAGGAGGGCCTTGTTTCCTGAGGGCGCAGAGAGCCACCTCATCTCTTCACTAGCAAGGCCCTGAAGACGCCTTTGTTGTAAAGTGTCAGAAACTGCTGCAGGAGAGCCTCATGACAAACTCTGCCGCAGAAACAATCCACCATGCACTGAGGAGACACTCCATGAGGGAATACGAGGCTGCTTTCATTTTGCACGCAATTTGCTCCTATGTGATAAGGAAAACAGCAAACATTGCAGTAGAACGCGGTCTTCTCTGTAAGCCCTCTATCTCAAAGATGTGGGTGGGCTGCGAATAGGCCTTTGCTCTAGCGACACTGGAAGTTGCAGAAGATGATGCATTGTAGTGACAGCAGTGGAGGCAAGTCAGCTTTGGATTCAGCTTATGTGACTGAAAGAAAGCACTGCAGGATGGCCCACTCAAGGAATCATTGAAGCCCTGGCAGTGGAGGCTGAAACAGGGCTTTCAATGTGCTTTCAACCATGTCTGTGTGGCCATGAACGTGAGGCTTTGCTGAGGAAGCCTGGCCATCAGGAAAATACCCGCATACAACGAATTGAACTTGCAATGTGGTTTCCGTGTCTGTCCTGTGTGCCTGCACTCTAAGCACCTGAAAGAGGATTTCTGTGTAGAGCTCTCTTTTGCTGAGTGTCGTGTGCTCATTTAGGTGAACATTAACGTGAGGCTTTGTTGACGAAGCCTGGCCATCAGGAAAATGCCCGCATACAACGAATTCAGCTCGCATTGTGGTTTCTGTGTCTGTAATGTGTGCCTGCTCTCTAAGCGCCGGAAAGAGGATTTCTGTGTACAGCTCTCTTTTGCTGAGTGTCGTGTGCTCATTTAGGTGAACATTAACGTGAGGCTTTGTTGACGAAGCCTGGCCATCAGGAAAATGCCCGCATACACCGAATTCAGCTCGCAATGTGGTTTCCGTGTCTGGAATGTGTGCCCGCTCTCTAAGCGCCTGAAAGAGGTCTGCTGCGTAGAGCTCTCTTTTGCTAGGTGTTGGGTGCTCATTTGTGTGGCCATTAACGTGAGGTTTTGCTGAGGAAGACTGGCCATCAGGAAAATACCCGCATACAACGATTTCAGCAGGCAATGTGTTTTCCGTGTCAGTCCTGTGTGACTGCACTCTAAGCGCATGAGTGAAGTCTGCTCTGTAGAGATATCTTTTGCTGAGTGTCGGGAGCTCATTTGTGAGGCCATTAACGTGAGGTTTTGCTGAGGAAGCCTGGCTGTCAGGAAAATACCCGCATACAACAAATTCAGCTCGCAATGTGGTTTCCGAGTCTTATAAATTCTCTTGTTTGTTGTTATGTGCTGTGTTCTGGGTGGTGTGAGTGCTGCCTTTAGGCTTTCTGCGTGTGACATACTGGGTAGATGTGGCGTGGGCTGTGTCATTTCAGCATTGTGTGTAATGATGGGTTCGCCTTGTGTTGGGTGTGTTGTGTGCATGTGTATGTTGTGTGTGGGTGTGTTTTCGTTCGTGCTGTGTGCGCGTGGGGATGCATGTGTTCTCTATGATTAGATTGTGGTTGTGCGTGTTGTGTGCAGTGTGCTATGTGTGTTGCACGCGTTTCGTCAGTTTTGTGTGCATTTGTATGTGTTGTGTCAGTTTTGTGTGTGTGGTTGTGTTTTGTGTGTTGTGTGAGAGAGGCTGTGTGTGTGTTTGGCTGTTGGAGTTATGCACATGATGTAAGATGTGTTGACTGTGTGTGGCTGTGCTTGTTTTGTACATCTCTTGCATACAGTATGTGGTCTGTGCAATGGTTTTCGTGTGCATTGTGAGCAGTACTTATGTGCCTTCAAGGGTGTGGTGTGTTTATTGTGTCTGTTGTGTTGCGTGTTTCTGTGTTGCGTGTGTGTAGTGCGTTGTGCTCCTGTGTGAGGATGTATGTGTGGTGTGTCTGTGCGTGATTGTGTCTGCAGTGGGTAGTGTGTGAAATGTGTGCTACTTGACTTTGTTGGTTATATGTGTTTTGCCTATGGATTTGGGAGTGTTGTGTGTGTTATGAGTTGTGATACTTTCTGTGCGGGATGCTTGTGTGTGTCGTGTGATGTGTGGTTCTGTGAGTTGTGTTTGTGTTGTGTGTATTCTACTCTGTGTGTTCTGTGGTCTGTGTGTTTTGCTTGTTGAGTGAGACACTGTGTGTTAGGACTGATATCTTTGTGTATATGTTGTGTGTTTGGCATTGTGCATTCTGTGAGGCTGTGTGTGCTGTCTGTTTTATGTGTGTTTGGAGTGATGTGTGTAGTGTGTGAAATGTGTGTTGCATAATTTTTGTGTTCTTTCTGTTGTCGACGGTGTGTGTTTTGCATGTTGGTTTCTATGTTCGCGGTTGTGTTTGACAGGTTGTGTGTGTGGCTGGCTCTTTGAGTAAGGAGTGTAATTTGTGATGTGTGTACTGTGTGTGGTCAAGCTTGGTCAGTGTGCCTCACTGGGTGTGTTGTGTTCACTCTGAGAACCGTGGTTCATGTGTATGGTGGGCAGTTATGTTCTCGGTGTGATGTGCTGTGTGTTGAGGGACTTCTGCATTCAAGTGCACAGAAGACAGCCTCTCGTTGTTGGCGGTTTTCTCCACAGGTTTGTAATACTCCAGGAGGGCCTTGTTTCCTGAGGGCGCAGAGAGCCACCTCATCTCTTCACTAGCAAGGCCCTGAAGACGCCTTTGTTGTAAAGTGTCAGAAACTGCTGCAGGAGAGCCTCATGACAAACTCTGCCGCAGAAACAATCCACCATGCACTGAGGAGACACTCCATGAGGGAATACGAGGCTGCTTTCATTTTGCACGCAATTTGCTCCTATGTGATAAGGAAAACAGCAAACATTGCAGTAGAACGCGGTCTTCTCTGTAAGCCCTCTATCTCAAAGATGTGGGTGGGCTGCGAATAGGCCTTTGCTCTAGCGACACTGGAAGTTGCAGAAGATGATGCATTGTAGTGACAGCAGTGGAGGCAAGTCAGCTTTGGATTCAGCTTATGTGACTGAAAGAAAGCACTGCAGGATGGCCCACTCAAGGAATCATTGAAGCCCTGGCAGTGGAGGCTGAAACAGGGCTTTCAATGTGCTTTCAACCATGTCTGTGTGGCCATGAACGTGAGGCTTTGCTGAGGAAGCCTGGCCATCAGGAAAATACCCGCATACAACGAATTGAACTTGCAATGTGGTTTCCGTGTCTGTCCTGTGTGCCTGCACTCTAAGCACCTGAAAGAGGATTTCTGTGTAGAGCTCTCTTTTGCTGAGTGTCGTGTGCTCATTTAGGTGAACATTAACGTGAGGCTTTGTTGACGAAGCCTGGCCATCAGGAAAATGCCCGCATACAACGAATTCAGCTCGCATTGTGGTTTCTGTGTCTGTAATGTGTGCCTGCTCTCTAAGCGCCGGAAAGAGGATTTCTGTGTACAGCTCTCTTTTGCTGAGTGTCGTGTGCTCATTTAGGTGAACATTAACGTGAGGCTTTGTTGACGAAGCCTGGCCATCAGGAAAATGCCCGCATACACCGAATTCAGCTCGCAATGTGGTTTCCGTGTCTGGAATGTGTGCCCGCTCTCTAAGCGCCTGAAAGAGGTCTGCTGCGTAGAGCTCTCTTTTGCTAGGTGTTGGGTGCTCATTTGTGTGGCCATTAACGTGAGGTTTTGCTGAGGAAGACTGGCCATCAGGAAAATACCCGCATACAACGATTTCAGCAGGCAATGTGTTTTCCGTGTCAGTCCTGTGTGACTGCACTCTAAGCGCATGAGTGAAGTCTGCTCTGTAGAGATATCTTTTGCTGAGTGTCGGGAGCTCATTTGTGAGGCCATTAACGTGAGGTTTTGCTGAGGAAGCCTGGCTGTCAGGAAAATACCCGCATACAACAAATTCAGCTCGCAATGTGGTTTCCGAGTCTTATAAATTCTCTTGTTTGTTGTTATGTGCTGTGTTCTGGGTGGTGTGAGTGCTGCCTTTAGGCTTTCTGCGTGTGACATACTGGGTAGATGTGGCGTGGGCTGTGTCATTTCAGCATTGTGTGTAATGATGGGTTCGCCTTGTGTCGGGTGTGTTGTGTGCATGTGTATGTTGTGTGTGGGTGTGTTTTCGTTCGTGCTGTGTGCGCGTGGGGATGCATGTGTTCTCTATGATTAGATTGTGGTTGTGCGTGTTGTGTGCAGTGTGCTATGTGTGTTGCACGCGTTTCGTCAGTTTTGTGTGCATTTGTATGTGTTGTGTCAGTTTTGTGTGTGTGGTTGTGTTTTGTGTGTTGTGTGAGAGAGGCTGTGTGTGTGTTTGGCTGTTGGAGTTATGCACATGATGTAAGATGTGTTGACTGTGTGTGGCTGTGCTTGTTTTGTACATCTCTTGCATACAGTATGTGGTCTGTGCAATGGTTTTCGTGTGCATTGTGAGCAGTACTTATGTGCCTTCAAGGGTGTGGTGTGTTTATTGTGTCTGTTGTGTTGCGTGTTTCTGTGTTGCGTGTGTGTAGTGCGTTGTGCTCCTGTGTGAGGATGTATGTGTGGTGTGTCTGTGCGTGATTGTGTCTGCAGTGGGTAGTGTGTGAAATGTGTGCTACTTGACTTTGTTGGTTATATGTGTTTTGCCTATGGATTTGGGAGTGTTGTGTGTGTTATGAGTTGTGATACTTTCTGTGCGGGATGCTTGTGTGTGTCGTGTGATGTGTGGTTCTGTGAGTTGTGTTTGTGTTGTGTGTATTCTACTCTGTGTGTTCTGTGGTCTGTGTGTTTTGCTTGTTGAGTGAGACACTGTGTGTTAGGACTGATATCTTTGTGTATATGTTGTGTGTTTGGCATTGTGCATTCTGTGAGGCTGTGTGTGCTGTCTGTTTTATGTGTGTTTGGAGTGATGTGTGTAGTGTGTGAAATGTGTGTTGCATAATTTTTGTGTTCTTTCTGTTGTCGACGGTGTGTGTTTTGCATGTTGGTTTCTATGTTCGCGGTTGTGTTTGACAGGTTGTGTGTGTGGCTGGCTCTTTGAGTAAGGAGTGTAATTTGTGATGTGTGTACTGTGTGTGGTCAAGCTTGGTCAGTGTGCCTCACTGGGTGTGTTGTGTTCACTCTGAGAACCGTGGTTCATGTGTATGGTGGGCAGTTATGTTCTCGGTGTGATGTGCTGTGTGTTGAGGGACTTCTGCATTCAAGTGCACAGAAGACAGCCTCTCGTTGTTGGCGGTTTTCTCCACAGGTTTGTAATACTCCAGGAGGGCCTTGTTTCCTGAGGGCGCAGAGAGCCACCTCATCTCTTCACTAGCAAGGCCCTGAAGACGCCTTTGTTGTAAAGTGTCAGAAACTGCTGCAGGAGAGCCTCATGACAAACTCTGCCGCAGAAACAATCCACCATGCACTGAGGAGACACTCCATGAGGGAATACGAGGCTGCTTTCATTTTGCACGCAATTTGCTCCTATGTGATAAGGAAAACAGCAAACATTGCAGTAGAACGCGGTCTTCTCTGTAAGCCCTCTATCTCAAAGATGTGGGTGGGCTGCGAATAGGCCTTTGCTCTAGCGACACTGGAAGTTGCAGAAGATGATGCATTGTAGTGACAGCAGTGGAGGCAAGTCAGCTTTGGATTCAGCTTATGTGACTGAAAGAAAGCACTGCAGGATGGCCCACTCAAGGAATCATTGAAGCCCTGGCAGTGGAGGCTGAAACAGGGCTTTCAATGTGCTTTCAACCATGTCTGTGTGGCCATGAACGTGAGGCTTTGCTGAGGAAGCCTGGCCATCAGGAAAATACCCGCATACAACGAATTGAACTTGCAATGTGGTTTCCGTGTCTGTCCTGTGTGCCTGCACTCTAAGCACCTGAAAGAGGATTTCTGTGTAGAGCTCTCTTTTGCTGAGTGTCGTGTGCTCATTTCGGTGAACATTAACGTGAGGCTTTGTTGACGAAGCCTGGCCATCAGGAAAATGCCCGCATACAACGAATTCAGCTCGCATTGTGGTTTCTGTGTCTGTAATGTGTGCCTGCTCTCTAAGCGCCGGAAAGAGGATTTCTGTGTACAGCTCTCTTTTGCTGAGTGTCGTGTGCTCATTTAGGTGAACATTAACGTGAGGCTTTGTTGACGAAGCCTGGCCATCAGGAAAATGCCCGCATACACCGAATTCAGCTCGCAATGTGGTTTCCGTGTCTGGAATGTGTGCCCGCTCTCTAAGCGCCTGAAAGAGGTCTGCTGCGTAGAGCTCTCTTTTGCTAGGTGTTGGGTGCTCATTTGTGTGGCCATTAACGTGAGGTTTTGCTGAGGAAGACTGGCCATCAGGAAAATACCCGCATACAACGATTTCAGCAGGCAATGTGTTTTCCGTGTCAGTCCTGTGTGACTGCACTCTAAGCGCATGAGTGAAGTCTGCTCTGTAGAGATATCTTTTGCTGAGTGTCGGGAGCTCATTTGTGAGGCCATTAACGTGAGGTTTTGCTGAGGAAGCCTGGCTGTCAGGAAAATACCCGCATACAACAAATTCAGCTCGCAATGTGGTTTCCGAGTCTTATAAATTCTCTTGTTTGTTGTTATGTGCTGTGTTCTGGGTGGTGTGAGTGCTGCCTTTAGGCTTTCTGCGTGTGACATACTGGGTAGATGTGGCGTGGGCTGTGTCATTTCAGCATTGTGTGTAATGATGGGTTCGCCTTGTGTCGGGTGTGTTGTGTGCATGTGTATGTTGTGTGTGGGTGTGTTTTCGTTCGTGCTGTGTGCGCGTGGGGATGCATGTGTTCTCTATGATTAGATTGTGGTTGTGCGTGTTGTGTGCAGTGTGCTATGTGTGTTGCACGCGTTTCGTCAGTTTTGTGTGCATTTGTATGTGTTGTGTCAGTTTTGTGTGTGTGGTTGTGTTTTGTGTGTTGTGTGAGAGAGGCTGTGTGTGTGTTTGGCTGTTGGAGTTATGCACATGATGTAAGATGTGTTGACTGTGTGTGGCTGTGCTTGTTTTGTACATCTCTTGCATACAGTATGTGGTCTGTGCAATGGTTTTCGTGTGCATTGTGAGCAGTACTTATGTGCCTTCAAGGGTGTGGTGTGTTTATTGTGTCTGTTGTGTTGCGTGTTTCTGTGTTGCGTGTGTGTAGTGCGTTGTGCTCCTGTGTGAGGATGTATGTGTGGTGTGTCTGTGCGTGATTGTGTCTGCAGTGGGTAGTGTGTGAAATGTGTGCTACTTGACTTTGTTGGTTATATGTGTTTTGCCTATGGATTTGGGAGTGTTGTGTGTGTTATGAGTTGTGATACTTTCTGTGCGGGATGCTTGTGTGTGTCGTGTGATGTGTGGTTCTGTGAGTTGTGTTTGTGTTGTGTGTATTCTACTCTGTGTGTTCTGTGGTCTGTGTGTTTTGCTTGTTGAGTGAGACACTGTGTGTTAGGACTGATATCTTTGTGTATATGTTGTGTGTTTGGCATTGTGCATTCTGTGAGGCTGTGTGTGCTGTCTGTTTTATGTGTGTTTGGAGTGATGTGTGTAGTGTGTGAAATGTGTGTTGCATAATTTTTGTGTTCTTTCTGTTGTCGACGGTGTGTGTTTTGCATGTTGGTTTCTATGTTCGCGGTTGTGTTTGACAGGTTGTGTGTGTGGCTGGCTCTTTGAGTAAGGAGTGTAATTTGTGATGTGTGTACTGTGTGTGGTCAAGCTTGGTCAGTGTGCCTCACTGGGTGTGTTGTGTTCACTCTGAGAACCGTGGTTCATGTGTATGGTGGGCAGTTATGTTCTCGGTGTGATGTGCTGTGTGTTGAGGGACTTCTGCATTCAAGTGCACAGAAGACAGCCTCTCGTTGTTGGCGGTTTTCTCCACAGGTTTGTAATACTCCAGGAGGGCCTTGTTTCCTGAGGGCGCAGAGAGCCACCTCATCTCTTCACTAGCAAGGCCCTGAAGACGCCTTTGTTGTAAAGTGTCAGAAACTGCTGCAGGAGAGCCTCATGACAAACTCTGCCGCAGAAACAATCCACCATGCACTGAGGAGACACTCCATGAGGGAATACGAGGCTGCTTTCATTTTGCACGCAATTTGCTCCTATGTGATAAGGAAAACAGCAAACATTGCAGTAGAACGCGGTCTTCTCTGTAAGCCCTCTATCTCAAAGATGTGGGTGGGCTGCGAATAGGCCTTTGCTCTAGCGACACTGGAAGTTGCAGAAGATGATGCATTGTAGTGACAGCAGTGGAGGCAAGTCAGCTTTGGATTCAGCTTATGTGACTGAAAGAAAGCACTGCAGGATGGCCCACTCAAGGAATCATTGAAGCCCTGGCAGTGGAGGCTGAAACAGGGCTTTCAATGTGCTTTCAACCATGTCTGTGTGGCCATGAACGTGAGGCTTTGCTGAGGAAGCCTGGCCATCAGGAAAATACCCGCATACAACGAATTGAACTTGCAATGTGGTTTCCGTGTCTGTCCTGTGTGCCTGCACTCTAAGCACCTGAAAGAGGATTTCTGTGTAGAGCTCTCTTTTGCTGAGTGTCGTGTGCTCATTTCGGTGAACATTAACGTGAGGCTTTGTTGACGAAGCCTGGCCATCAGGAAAATGCCCGCATACAACGAATTCAGCTCGCATTGTGGTTTCTGTGTCTGTAATGTGTGCCTGCTCTCTAAGCGCCGGAAAGAGGATTTCTGTGTACAGCTCTCTTTTGCTGAGTGTCGTGTGCTCATTTAGGTGAACATTAACGTGAGGCTTTGTTGACGAAGCCTGGCCATCAGGAAAATGCCCGCATACACCGAATTCAGCTCGCAATGTGGTTTCCGTGTCTGGAATGTGTGCCCGCTCTCTAAGCGCCTGAAAGAGGTCTGCTGCGTAGAGCTCTCTTTTGCTAGGTGTTGGGTGCTCATTTGTGTGGCCATTAACGTGAGGTTTTGCTGAGGAAGACTGGCCATCAGGAAAATACCCGCATACAACGATTTCAGCAGGCAATGTGTTTTCCGTGTCAGTCCTGTGTGACTGCACTCTAAGCGCATGAGTGAAGTCTGCTCTGTAGAGATATCTTTTGCTGAGTGTCGGGAGCTCATTTGTGAGGCCATTAACGTGAGGTTTTGCTGAGGAAGCCTGGCTGTCAGGAAAATACCCGCATACAACAAATTCAGCTCGCAATGTGGTTTCCGAGTCTTATAAATTCTCTTGTTTGTTGTTATGTGCTGTGTTCTGGGTGGTGTGAGTGCTGCCTTTAGGCTTTCTGCGTGTGACATACTGGGTAGATGTGGCGTGGGCTGTGTCATTTCAGCATTGTGTGTAATGATGGGTTCGCCTTGTGTCGGGTGTGTTGTGTGCATGTGTATGTTGTGTGTGGGTGTGTTTTCGTTCGTGCTGTGTGCGCGTGGGGATGCATGTGTTCTCTATGATTAGATTGTGGTTGTGCGTGTTGTGTGCAGTGTGCTATGTGTGTTGCACGCGTTTCGTCAGTTTTGTGTGCATTTGTATGTGTTGTGTCAGTTTTGTGTGTGTGGTTGTGTTTTGTGTGTTGTGTGAGAGAGGCTGTGTGTGTGTTTGGCTGTTGGAGTTATGCACATGATGTAAGATGTGTTGACTGTGTGTGGCTGTGCTTGTTTTGTACATCTCTTGCATACAGTATGTGGTCTGTGCAATGGTTTTCGTGTGCATTGTGAGCAGTACTTATGTGCCTTCAAGGGTGTGGTGTGTTTATTGTGTCTGTTGTGTTGCGTGTTTCTGTGTTGCGTGTGTGTAGTGCGTTGTGCTCCTGTGTGAGGATGTATGTGTGGTGTGTCTGTGCGTGATTGTGTCTGCAGTGGGTAGTGTGTGAAATGTGTGCTACTTGACTTTGTTGGTTATATGTGTTTTGCCTATGGATTTGGGAGTGTTGTGTGTGTTATGAGTTGTGATACTTTCTGTGCGGGATGCTTGTGTGTGTCGTGTGATGTGTGGTTCTGTGAGTTGTGTTTGTGTTGTGTGTATTCTACTCTGTGTGTTCTGTGGTCTGTGTGTTTTGCTTGTTGAGTGAGACACTGTGTGTTAGGACTGATATCTTTGTGTATATGTTGTGTGTTTGGCATTGTGCATTCTGTGAGGCTGTGTGTGCTGTCTGTTTTATGTGTGTTTGGAGTGATGTGTGTAGTGTGTGAAATGTGTGTTGCATAATTTTTGTGTTCTTTCTGTTGTCGACGGTGTGTGTTTTGCATGTTGGTTTCTATGTTCGCGGTTGTGTTTGACAGGTTGTGTGTGTGGCTGGCTCTTTGAGTAAGGAGTGTAATTTGTGATGTGTGTACTGTGTGTGGTCAAGCTTGGTCAGTGTGCCTCACTGGGTGTGTTGTGTTCACTCTGAGAACCGTGGTTCATGTGTATGGTGGGCAGTTATGTTCTCGGTGTGATGTGCTGTGTGTTGAGGGACTTCTGCATTCAAGTGCACAGAAGACAGCCTCTCGTTGTTGGCGGTTTTCTCCACAGGTTTGTAATACTCCAGGAGGGCCTTGTTTCCTGAGGGCGCAGAGAGCCACCTCATCTCTTCACTAGCAAGGCCCTGAAGACGCCTTTGTTGTAAAGTGTCAGAAACTGCTGCAGGAGAGCCTCATGACAAACTCTGCCGCAGAAACAATCCACCATGCACTGAGGAGACACTCCATGAGGGAATACGAGGCTGCTTTCATTTTGCACGCAATTTGCTCCTATGTGATAAGGAAAACAGCAAACATTGCAGTAGAACGCGGTCTTCTCTGTAAGCCCTCTATCTCAAAGATGTGGGTGGGCTGCGAATAGGCCTTTGCTCTAGCGACACTGGAAGTTGCAGAAGATGATGCATTGTAGTGACAGCAGTGGAGGCAAGTCAGCTTTGGATTCAGCTTATGTGACTGAAAGAAAGCACTGCAGGATGGCCCACTCAAGGAATCATTGAAGCCCTGGCAGTGGAGGCTGAAACAGGGCTTTCAATGTGCTTTCAACCATGTCTGTGTGGCCATGAACGTGAGGCTTTGCTGAGGAAGCCTGGCCATCAGGAAAATACCCGCATACAACGAATTGAACTTGCAATGTGGTTTCCGTGTCTGTCCTGTGTGCCTGCACTCTAAGCACCTGAAAGAGGATTTCTGTGTAGAGCTCTCTTTTGCTGAGTGTCGTGTGCTCATTTAGGTGAACATTAACGTGAGGCTTTGTTGACGAAGCCTGGCCATCAGGAAAATGCCCGCATACAACGAATTCAGCTCGCATTGTGGTTTCTGTGTCTGTAATGTGTGCCTGCTCTCTAAGCGCCGGAAAGAGGATTTCTGTGTACAGCTCTCTTTTGCTGAGTGTCGTGTGCTCATTTAGGTGAACATTAACGTGAGGCTTTGTTGACGAAGCCTGGCCATCAGGAAAATGCCCGCATACACCGAATTCAGCTCGCAATGTGGTTTCCGTGTCTGGAATGTGTGCCCGCTCTCTAAGCGCCTGAAAGAGGTCTGCTGCGTAGAGCTCTCTTTTGCTAGGTGTTGGGTGCTCATTTGTGTGGCCATTAACGTGAGGTTTTGCTGAGGAAGACTGGCCATCAGGAAAATACCCGCATACAACGATTTCAGCAGGCAATGTGTTTTCCGTGTCAGTCCTGTGTGACTGCACTCTAAGCGCATGAGTGAAGTCTGCTCTGTAGAGATATCTTTTGCTGAGTGTCGGGAGCTCATTTGTGAGGCCATTAACGTGAGGTTTTGCTGAGGAAGCCTGGCTGTCAGGAAAATACCCGCATACAACAAATTCAGCTCGCAATGTGGTTTCCGAGTCTTATAAATTCTCTTGTTTGTTGTTATGTGCTGTGTTCTGGGTGGTGTGAGTGCTGCCTTTAGGCTTTCTGCGTGTGACATACTGGGTAGATGTGGCGTGGGCTGTGTCATTTCAGCATTGTGTGTAATGATGGGTTCGCCTTGTGTCGGGTGTGTTGTGTGCATGTGTATGTTGTGTGTGGGTGTGTTTTCGTTCGTGCTGTGTGCGCGTGGGGATGCATGTGTTCTCTATGATTAGATTGTGGTTGTGCGTGTTGTGTGCAGTGTGCTATGTGTGTTGCACGCGTTTCGTCAGTTTTGTGTGCATTTGTATGTGTTGTGTCAGTTTTGTGTGTGTGGTTGTGTTTTGTGTGTTGTGTGAGAGAGGCTGTGTGTGTGTTTGGCTGTTGGAGTTATGCACATGATGTAAGATGTGTTGACTGTGTGTGGCTGTGCTTGTTTTGTACATCTCTTGCATACAGTATGTGGTCTGTGCAATGGTTTTCGTGTGCATTGTGAGCAGTACTTATGTGCCTTCAAGGGTGTGGTGTGTTTATTGTGTCTGTTGTGTTGCGTGTTTCTGTGTTGCGTGTGTGTAGTGCGTTGTGCTCCTGTGTGAGGATGTATGTGTGGTGTGTCTGTGCGTGATTGTGTGTGCAGTGGGTAGTGTGTGAAATGTGTGGTACTTGACTTTGTTGGTTATATGTGTTTTGCCTATGCATTTGGGAGTGTTGTGTGTGTTATGAGTTGTGATACTTTCTGTGCGGGATGCTTGTGTGTGTCGTGTGATGTGTGGTTCTGTGAGTTGTGTTTGTGTTGTGTGTATTCTACTCTGTGTGTTCTGTGGTCTGTGTGTTTTGCTTGTTGAGTGAGACACTGTGTGTTAGGACTGATATCTTTGTGTATATGTTGTGTGTTTGGCATTGTGCATTCTGTGAGGCTGTGTGTGCTGTCTGTTTTATGTGTGTTTGGAGTGATGTGTGTAGTGTGTGAAATGTGTGTTGCATAATTTTTGTGTTCTTTCTGTTGTCGACGGTGTGTGTTTTGCATGTTGGTTTCTATGTTCGCGGTTGTGTTTGACAGGTTGTGTGTGTGGCTGGCTCTTTGAGTAAGGAGTGTAATTTGTGATGTGTGTACTGTGTGTGGTCAAGCTTGGTCAGTGTGCCTCACTGGGTGTGTTGTGTTCACTCTGAGAACCGTGGTTCATGTGTATGGTGGGC
Organism: Manis javanica; assembly: GCF_040802235.1. Taxonomy (NCBI): domain Eukaryota; kingdom Metazoa; phylum Chordata; class Mammalia; order Pholidota; family Manidae; genus Manis; species Manis javanica. Next base: position 35,860,723 of record NC_133170.1, on the reverse strand, counting down.
AGTTATGTTCTCGGTGTGATGTGCTGTGTGTTGAGGGACTTCTGCATTCAAGTGCACAGAAGACAGCCTCTCGTTGTTGGCGGTTTTCTCCACAGGTTTGTAATACTCCAGGAGGGCCTTGTTTCCTGAGGGCGCAGAGAGCCACCTCATCTCTTCACTAGCAAGGCCCTGAAGACGCCTTTGTTGTAAAGTGTCAGAAACTGCTGCAGGAGAGCCTCATGACAAACTCTGCCGCAGAAACAATCCACCATGCACTGAGGAGACACTCCATGAGGGAATACGAGGCTGCTTTCATTTTGCACGCAATTTGCTCCTATGTGATAAGGAAAACAGCAAACATTGCAGTAGAACGCGGTCTTCTCTGTAAGCCCTCTATCTCAAAGATGTGGGTGGGCTGCGAATAGGCCTTTGCTCTAGCGACACTGGAAGTTGCAGAAGATGATGCATTGTAGTGACAGCAGTGGAGGCAAGTCAGCTTTGGATTCAGCTTATGTGACTGAAAGAAAGCACTGCAGGATGGCCCACTCAAGGAATCATTGAAGCCCTGGCAGTGGAGGCTGAAACAGGGCTTTCAATGTGCTTTCAACCATGTCTGTGTGGCCATGAACGTGAGGCTTTGCTGAGGAAGCCTGGCCATCAGGAAAATACCCGCATACAACGAATTGAACTTGCAATGTGGTTTCCGTGTCTGTCCTGTGTGCCTGCACTCTAAGCACCTGAAAGAGGATTTCTGTGTAGAGCTCTCTTTTGCTGAGTGTCGTGTGCTCATTTCGGTGAACATTAACGTGAGGCTTTGTTGACGAAGCCTGGCCATCAGGAAAATGCCCGCATACAACGAATTCAGCTCGCATTGTGGTTTCTGTGTCTGTAATGTGTGCCTGCTCTCTAAGCGCCGGAAAGAGGATTTCTGTGTACAGCTCTCTTTTGCTGAGTGTCGTGTGCTCATTTAGGTGAACATTAACGTGAGGCTTTGTTGACGAAGCCTGGCCATCAGGAAAATGCCCGCATACACCGAATTCAGCTCGCAATGTGGTTTCCGTGTCTGGAATGTGTGCCCGCTCTCTAAGCGCCTGAAAGAGGTCTGCTGCGTAGAGCTCTCTTTTGCTAGGTGTTGGGTGCTCATTTGTGTGGCCATTAACGTGAGGTTTTGCTGAGGAAGACTGGCCATCAGGAAAATACCCGCATACAACGATTTCAGCAGGCAATGTGTTTTCCGTGTCAGTCCTGTGTGACTGCACTCTAAGCGCATGAGTGAAGTCTGCTCTGTAGAGATATCTTTTGCTGAGTGTCGGGAGCTCATTTGTGAGGCCATTAACGTGAGGTTTTGCTGAGGAAGCCTGGCTGTCAGGAAAATACCCGCATACAACAAATTCAGCTCGCAATGTGGTTTCCGAGTCTTATAAATTCTCTTGTTTGTTGTTATGTGCTGTGTTCTGGGTGGTGTGAGTGCTGCCTTTAGGCTTTCTGCGTGTGACATACTGGGTAGATGTGGCGTGGGCTGTGTCATTTCAGCATTGTGTGTAATGATGGGTTCGCCTTGTGTCGGGTGTGTTGTGTGCATGTGTATGTTGTGTGTGGGTGTGTTTTCGTTCGTGCTGTGTGCGCGTGGGGATGCATGTGTTCTCTATGATTAGATTGTGGTTGTGCGTGTTGTGTGCAGTGTGCTATGTGTGTTGCACGCGTTTCGTCAGTTTTGTGTGCATTTGTATGTGTTGTGTCAGTTTTGTGTGTGTGGTTGTGTTTTGTGTGTTGTGTGAGAGAGGCTGTGTGTGTGTTTGGCTGTTGGAGTTATGCACATGATGTAAGATGTGTTGACTGTGTGTGGCTGTGCTTGTTTTGTACATCTCTTGCATACAGTATGTGGTCTGTGCAATGGTTTTCGTGTGCATTGTGAGCAGTACTTATGTGCCTTCAAGGGTGTGGTGTGTTTATTGTGTCTGTTGTGTTGCGTGTTTCTGTGTTGCGTGTGTGTAGTGCGTTGTGCTCCTGTGTGAGGATGTATGTGTGGTGTGTCTGTGCGTGATTGTGTGTGCAGTGGGTAGTGTGTGAAATGTGTGCTACTTGACTTTGTTGGTTATATGTGTTTTGCCTATGGATTTGGGAGTGTTGTGTGTGTTATGAGTTGTGATACTTTCTGTGCGGGATGCTTGTGTGTGTCGTGTGATGTGTGGTTCTGTGAGTTGTGTTTGTGTTGTGTGTATTCTACTCTGTGTGTTCTGTGGTCTGTGTGTTTTGCTTGTTGAGTGAGACACTGTGTGTTAGGACTGATATCTTTGTGTATATGTTGTGTGTTTGGCATTGTGCATTCTGTGAGGCTGTGTGTGCTGTCTGTTTTATGTGTGTTTGGAGTGATGTGTGTAGTGTGTGAAATGTGTGTTGCATAATTTTTGTGTTCTTTCTGTTGTCGACGGTGTGTGTTTTGCATGTTGGTTTCTATGTTCGCGGTTGTGTTTGACAGGTTGTGTGTGTGGCTGGCTCTTTGAGTAAGGAGTGTAATTTGTGATGTGTGTACTGTGTGTGGTCAAGCTTGGTCAGTGTGCCTCACTGGGTGTGTTGTGTTCACTCTGAGAACCGTGGTTCATGTGTATGGTGGGCAGTTATGTTCTCGGTGTGATGTGCTGTGTGTTGAGGGACTTCTGCATTCAAGTGCACAGAAGACAGCCTCTCGTTGTTGGCGGTTTTCTCCACAGGTTTGTAATACTCCAGGAGGGCCTTGTTTCCTGAGGGCGCAGAGAGCCACCTCATCTCTTCACTAGCAAGGCCCTGAAGACGCCTTTGTTGTAAAGTGTCAGAAACTGCTGCAGGAGAGCCTCATGACAAACTCTGCCGCAGAAACAATCCACCATGCACTGAGGAGACACTCCATGAGGGAATACGAGGCTGCTTTCATTTTGCACGCAATTTGCTCCTATGTGATAAGGAAAACAGCAAACATTGCAGTAGAACGCGGTCTTCTCTGTAAGCCCTCTATCTCAAAGATGTGGGTGGGCTGCGAATAGGCCTTTGCTCTAGCGACACTGGAAGTTGCAGAAGATGATGCATTGTAGTGACAGCAGTGGAGGCAAGTCAGCTTTGGATTCAGCTTATGTGACTGAAAGAAAGCACTGCAGGATGGCCCACTCAAGGAATCATTGAAGCCCTGGCAGTGGAGGCTGAAACAGGGCTTTCAATGTGCTTTCAACCATGTCTGTGTGGCCATGAACGTGAGGCTTTGCTGAGGAAGCCTGGCCATCAGGAAAATACCCGCATACAACGAATTGAACTTGCAATGTGGTTTCCGTGTCTGTCCTGTGTGCCTGCACTCTAAGCACCTGAAAGAGGATTTCTGTGTAGAGCTCTCTTTTGCTGAGTGTCGTGTGCTCATTTCGGTGAACATTAACGTGAGGCTTTGTTGACGAAGCCTGGCCATCAGGAAAATGCCCGCATACAACGAATTCAGCTCGCATTGTGGTTTCTGTGTCTGTAATGTGTGCTTGCTCTCTAAGCGCCGGAAAGAGGATTTCTGTGTACAGCTCTCTTTTGCTGAGTGTCGTGTGCTCATTTAGGTGAACATTAACGTGAGGCTTTGTTGACGAAGCCTGGCCATCAGGAAAATGCCCGCATACACCGAATTCAGCTCGCAATGTGGTTTCCGTGTCTGGAATGTGTGCCCGCTCTCTAAGCGCCTGAAAGAGGTCTGCTGCGTAGAGCTCTCTTTTGCTAGGTGTTGGGTGCTCATTTGTGTGGCCATTAACGTGAGGTTTTGCTGAGGAAGACTGGCCATCAGGAAAATACCCGCATACAACGATTTCAGCAGGCAATGTGTTTTCCGTGTCAGTCCTGTGTGACTGCACTCTAAGCGCATGAGTGAAGTCTGCTCTGTAGAGATATCTTTTGCTGAGTGTCGGGAGCTCATTTGTGAGGCCATTAACGTGAGGTTTTGCTGAGGAAGCCTGGCTGTCAGGAAAATACCCGCATACAACAAATTCAGCTCGCAATGTGGTTTCCGAGTCTTATAAATTCTCTTGTTTGTTGTTATGTGCTGTGTTCTGGGTGGTGTGAGTGCTGCCTTTAGGCTTTCTGCGTGTGACATACTGGGTAGATGTGGCGTGGGCTGTGTCATTTCAGCATTGTGTGTAATGATGGGTTCGCCTTGTGTCGGGTGTGTTGTGTGCATGTGTATGTTGTGTGTGGGTGTGTTTTCGTTCGTGCTGTGTGCGCGTGGGGATGCATGTGTTCTCTATGATTAGATTGTGGTTGTGCGTGTTGTGTGCAGTGTGCTATGTGTGTTGCACGCGTTTCGTCAGTTTTGTGTGCATTTGTATGTGTTGTGTCAGTTTTGTGTGTGTGGTTGTGTTTTGTGTGTTGTGTGAGAGAGGCTGTGTGTGTGTTTGGCTGTTGGAGTTATGCACATGATGTAAGATGTGTTGACTGTGTGTGGCTGTGCTTGTTTTGTACATCTCTTGCATACAGTATGTGGTCTGTGCAATGGTTTTCGTGTGCATTGTGAGCAGTACTTATGTGCCTTCAAGGGTGTGGTGTGTTTATTGTGTCTGTTGTGTTGCGTGTTTCTGTGTTGCGTGTGTGTAGTGCGTTGTGCTCCTGTGTGAGGATGTATGTGTGGTGTGTCTGTGCGTGATTGTGTGTGCAGTGGGTAGTGTGTGAAATGTGTGCTACTTGACTTTGTTGGTTATATGTGTTTTGCCTATGGATTTGGGAGTGTTGTGTGTGTTATGAGTTGTGATACTTTCTGTGCGGGATGCTTGTGTGTGTCGTGTGATGTGTGGTTCTGTGAGTTGTGTTTGTGTTGTGTGTATTCTACTCTGTGTGTTCTGTGGTCTGTGTGTTTTGCTTGTTGAGTGAGACACTGTGTGTTAGGACTGATATCTTTGTGTATATGTTGTGTGTTTGGCATTGTGCATTCTGTGAGGCTGTGTGTGCTGTCTGTTTTATGTGTGTTTGGAGTGATGTGTGTAGTGTGTGAAATGTGTGTTGCATAATTTTTGTGTTCTTTCTGTTGTCGACGGTGTGTGTTTTGCATGTTGGTTTCTATGTTCGCGGTTGTGTTTGACAGGTTGTGTGTGTGGCTGGCTCTTTGAGTAAGGAGTGTAATTTGTGATGTGTGTACTGTGTGTGGTCAAGCTTGGTCAGTGTGCCTCACTGGGTGTGTTGTGTTCACTCTGAGAACCGTGGTTCATGTGTATGGTGGGCAGTTATGTTCTCGGTGTGATGTGCTGTGTGTTGAGGGACTTCTGCATTCAAGTGCACAGAAGACAGCCTCTCGTTGTTGGCGGTTTTCTCCACAGGTTTGTAATACTCCAGGAGGGCCTTGTTTCCTGAGGGCGCAGAGAGCCACCTCATCTCTTCACTAGCAAGGCCCTGAAGACGCCTTTGTTGTAAAGTGTCAGAAACTGCTGCAGGAGAGCCTCATGACAAACTCTGCCGCAGAAACAATCCACCATGCACTGAGGAGACACTCCATGAGGGAATACGAGGCTGCTTTCATTTTGCACGCAATTTGCTCCTATGTGATAAGGAAAACAGCAAACATTGCAGTAGAACGCGGTCTTCTCTGTAAGCCCTCTATCTCAAAGATGTGGGTGGGCTGCGAATAGGCCTTTGCTCTAGCGACACTGGAAGTTGCAGAAGATGATGCATTGTAGTGACAGCAGTGGAGGCAAGTCAGCTTTGGATTCAGCTTATGTGACTGAAAGAAAGCACTGCAGGATGGCCCACTCAAGGAATCATTGAAGCCCTGGCAGTGGAGGCTGAAACAGGGCTTTCAATGTGCTTTCAACCATGTCTGTGTGGCCATGAACGTGAGGCTTTGCTGAGGAAGCCTGGCCATCAGGAAAATACCCGCATACAACGAATTGAACTTGCAATGTGGTTTCCGTGTCTGTCCTGTGTGCCTGCACTCTAAGCACCTGAAAGAGGATTTCTGTGTAGAGCTCTCTTTTGCTGAGTGTCGTGTGCTCATTTAGGTGAACATTAACGTGAGGCTTTGTTGACGAAGCCTGGCCATCAGGAAAATGCCCGCATACAACGAATTCAGCTCGCATTGTGGTTTCTGTGTCTGTAATGTGTGCCTGCTCTCTAAGCGCCGGAAAGAGGATTTCTGTGTACAGCTCTCTTTTGCTGAGTGTCGTGTGCTCATTTAGGTGAACATTAACGTGAGGCTTTGTTGACGAAGCCTGGCCATCAGGAAAATGCCCGCATACACCGAATTCAGCTCGCAATGTGGTTTCCGTGTCTGGAATGTGTGCCCGCTCTCTAAGCGCCTGAAAGAGGTCTGCTGCGTAGAGCTCTCTTTTGCTAGGTGTTGGGTGCTCATTTGTGTGGCCATTAACGTGAGGTTTTGCTGAGGAAGACTGGCCATCAGGAAAATACCCGCATACAACGATTTCAGCAGGCAATGTGTTTTCCGTGTCAGTCCTGTGTGACTGCACTCTAAGCGCATGAGTGAAGTCTGCTCTGTAGAGATATCTTTTGCTGAGTGTCGGGAGCTCATTTGTGAGGCCATTAACGTGAGGTTTTGCTGAGGAAGCCTGGCTGTCAGGAAAATACCCGCATACAACAAATTCAGCTCGCAATGTGGTTTCCGAGTCTTATAAATTCTCTTGTTTGTTGTTATGTGCTGTGTTCTGGGTGGTGTGAGTGCTGCCTTTAGGCTTTCTGCGTGTGACATACTGGGTAGATGTGGCGTGGGCTGTGTCATTTCAGCATTGTGTGTAATGATGGGTTCGCCTTGTGTCGGGTGTGTTGTGTGCATGTGTATGTTGTGTGTGGGTGTGTTTTCGTTCGTGCTGTGTGCGCGTGGGGATGCATGTGTTCTCTATGATTAGATTGTGGTTGTGCGTGTTGTGTGCAGTGTGCTATGTGTGTTGCACGCGTTTCGTCAGTTTTGTGTGCATTTGTATGTGTTGTGTCAGTTTTGTGTGTGTGGTTGTGTTTTGTGTGTTGTGTGAGAGAGGCTGTGTGTGTGTTTGGCTGTTGGAGTTATGCACATGATGTAAGATGTGTTGACTGTGTGTGGCTGTGCTTGTTTTGTACATCTCTTGCATACAGTATGTGGTCTGTGCAATGGTTTTCGTGTGCATTGTGAGCAGTACTTATGTGCCTTCAAGGGTGTGGTGTGTTTATTGTGTCTGTTGTGTTGCGTGTTTCTGTGTTGCGTGTGTGTAGTGCGTTGTGCTCCTGTGTGAGGATGTATGTGTGGTGTGTCTGTGCGTGATTGTGTGTGCAGTGGGTAGTGTGTGAAATGTGTGCTACTTGACTTTGTTGGTTATATGTGTTTTGCCTATGGATTTGGGAGTGTTGTGTGTGTTATGAGTTGTGATACTTTCTGTGCGGGATGCTTGTGTGTGTCGTGTGATGTGTGGTTCTGTGAGTTGTGTTTGTGTTGTGTGTATTCTACTCTGTGTGTTCTGTGGTCTGTGTGTTTTGCTTGTTGAGTGAGACACTGTGTGTTAGGACTGATATCTTTGTGTATATGTTGTGTGTTTGGCATTGTGCATTCTGTGAGGCTGTGTGTGCTGTCTGTTTTATGTGTGTTTGGAGTGATGTGTGTAGTGTGTGAAATGTGTGTTGCATAATTTTTGTGTTCTTTCTGTTGTCGACGGTGTGTGTTTTGCATGTTGGTTTCTATGTTCGCGGTTGTGTTTGACAGGTTGTGTGTGTGGCTGGCTCTTTGAGTAAGGAGTGTAATTTGTGATGTGTGTACTGTGTGTGGTCAAGCTTGGTCAGTGTGCCTCACTGGGTGTGTTGTGTTCACTCTGAGAACCGTGGTTCATGTGTATGGTGGGCAGTTATGTTCTCGGTGTGATGTGCTGTGTGTTGAGGGACTTCTGCATTCAAGTGCACAGAAGACAGCCTCTCGTTGTTGGCGGTTTTCTCCACAGGTTTGTAATACTCCAGGAGGGCCTTGTTTCCTGAGGGCGCAGAGAGCCACCTCATCTCTTCACTAGCAAGGCCCTGAAGACGCCTTTGTTGTAAAGTGTCAGAAACTGCTGCAGGAGAGCCTCATGACAAACTCTGCCGCAGAAACAATCCACCATGCACTGAGGAGACACTCCATGAGGGAATACGAGGCTGCTTTCATTTTGCACGCAATTTGCTCCTATGTGATAAGGAAAACAGCAAACATTGCAGTAGAACGCGGTCTTCTCTGTAAGCCCTCTATCTCAAAGATGTGGGTGGGCTGCGAATAGGCCTTTGCTCTAGCGACACTGGAAGTTGCAGAAGATGATGCATTGTAGTGACAGCAGTGGAGGCAAGTCAGCTTTGGATTCAGCTTATGTGACTGAAAGAAAGCACTGCAGGATGGCCCACTCAAGGAATCATTGAAGCCCTGGCAGTGGAGGCTGAAACAGGGCTTTCAATGTGCTTTCAACCATGTCTGTGTGGCCATGAACGTGAGGCTTTGCTGAGGAAGCCTGGCCATCAGGAAAATACCCGCATACAACGAATTGAACTTGCAATGTGGTTTCCGTGTCTGTCCTGTGTGCCTGCACTCTAAGCACCTGAAAGAGGATTTCTGTGTAGAGCTCTCTTTTGCTGAGTGTCGTGTGCTCATTTAGGTGAACATTAACGTGAGGCTTTGTTGACGAAGCCTGGCCATCAGGAAAATGCCCGCATACAACGAATTCAGCTCGCATTGTGGTTTCTGTGTCTGTAATGTGTGCCTGCTCTCTAAGCGCCGGAAAGAGGATTTCTGTGTACAGCTCTCTTTTGCTGAGTGTCGTGTGCTCATTTAGGTGAACATTAACGTGAGGCTTTGTTGACGAAGCCTGGCCATCAGGAAAATGCCCGCATACACCGAATTCAGCTCGCAATGTGGTTTCCGTGTCTGGAATGTGTGCCCGCTCTCTAAGCGCCTGAAAGAGGTCTGCTGCGTAGAGCTCTCTTTTGCTAGGTGTTGGGTGCTCATTTGTGTGGCCATTAACGTGAGGTTTTGCTGAGGAAGACTGGCCATCAGGAAAATACCCGCATACAACGATTTCAGCAGGCAATGTGTTTTCCGTGTCAGTCCTGTGTGACTGCACTCTAAGCGCATGAGTGAAGTCTGCTCTGTAGAGATATCTTTTGCTGAGTGTCGGGAGCTCATTTGTGAGGCCATTAACGTGAGGTTTTGCTGAGGAAGCCTGGCTGTCAGGAAAATACCCGCATACAACAAATTCAGCTCGCAATGTGGTTTCCGAGTCTTATAAATTCTCTTGTTTGTTGTTATGTGCTGTGTTCTGGGTGGTGTGAGTGCTGCCTTTAGGCTTTCTGCGTGTGACATACTGGGTAGATGTGGCGTGGGCTGTGTCATTTCAGCATTGTGTGTAATGATGGGTTCGCCTTGTGTCGGGTGTGTTGTGTGCATGTGTATGTTGTGTGTGGGTGTGTTTTCGTTCGTGCTGTGTGCGCGTGGGGATGCATGTGTTCTCTATGATTAGATTGTGGTTGTGCGTGTTGTGTGCAGTGTGCTATGTGTGTTGCACGCGTTTCGTCAGTTTTGTGTGCATTTGTATGTGTTGTGTCAGTTTTGTGTGTGTGGTTGTGTTTTGTGTGTTGTGTGAGAGAGGCTGTGTGTGTGTTTGGCTGTTGGAGTTATGCACATGATGTAAGATGTGTTGACTGTGTGTGGCTGTGCTTGTTTTGTACATCTCTTGCATACAGTATGTGGTCTGTGCAATGGTTTTCGTGTGCATTGTGAGCAGTACTTATGTGCCTTCAAGGGTGTGGTGTGTTTATTGTGTCTGTTGTGTTGCGTGTTTCTGTGTTGCGTGTGTGTAGTGCGTTGTGCTCCTGTGTGAGGATGTATGTGTGGTGTGTCTGTGCGTGATTGTGTGTGCAGTGGGTAGTGTGTGAAATGTGTGCTACTTGACTTTGTTGGTTATATGTGTTTTGCCTATGGATTTGGGAGTGTTGTGTGTGTTATGAGTTGTGATACTTTCTGTGCGGGATGCTTGTGTGTGTCGTGTGATGTGTGGTTCTGTGAGTTGTGTTTGTGTTGTGTGTATTCTACTCTGTGTGTTCTGTGGTCTGTGTGTTTTGCTTGTTGAGTGAGACACTGTGTGTTAGGACTGATATCTTTGTGTATATGTTGTGTGTTTGGCATTGTGCATTCTGTGAGGCTGTGTGTGCTGTCTGTTTTATGTGTGTTTGGAGTGATGTGTGTAGTGTGTGAAATGTGTGTTGCATAATTTTTGTGTTCTTTCTGTTGTCGACGGTGTGTGTTTTGCATGTTGGTTTCTATGTTCGCGGTTGTGTTTGACAGGTTGTGTGTGTGGCTGGCTCTTTGAGTAAGGAGTGTAATTTGTGATGTGTGTACTGTGTGTGGTCAAGCTTGGTCAGTGTGCCTCACTGGGTGTGTTGTGTTCACTCTGAGAACCGTGGTTCATGTGTATGGTGGGCAGTTATGTTCTCGGTGTGATGTGCTGTGTGTTGAGGGACTTCTGCATTCAAGTGCACAGAAGACAGCCTCTCGTTGTTGGCGGTTTTCTCCACAGGTTTGTAATACTCCAGGAGGGCCTTGTTTCCTGAGGGCGCAGAGAGCCACCTCATCTCTTCACTAGCAAGGCCCTGAAGACGCCTTTGTTGTAAAGTGTCAGAAACTGCTGCAGGAGAGCCTCATGACAAACTCTGCCGCAGAAACAATCCACCATGCACTGAGGAGACACTCCATGAGGGAATACGAGGCTGCTTTCATTTTGCACGCAATTTGCTCCTATGTGATAAGGAAAACAGCAAACATTGCAGTAGAACGCGGTCTTCTCTGTAAGCCCTCTATCTCAAAGATGTGGGTGGGCTGCGAATAGGCCTTTGCTCTAGCGACACTGGAAGTTGCAGAAGATGATGCATTGTAGTGACAGCAGTGGAGGCAAGTCAGCTTTGGATTCAGCTTATGTGACTGAAAGAAAGCACTGCAGGATGGCCCACTCAAGGAATCATTGAAGCCCTGGCAGTGGAGGCTGAAACAGGGCTTTCAATGTGCTTTCAACCATGTCTGTGTGGCCATGAACGTGAGGCTTTGCTGAGGAAGCCTGGCCATCAGGAAAATACCCGCATACAACGAATTGAACTTGCAATGTGGTTTCCGTGTCTGTCCTGTGTGCCTGCACTCTAAGCACCTGAAAGAGGATTTCTGTGTAGAGCTCTCTTTTGCTGAGTGTCGTGTGCTCATTTAGGTGAACATTAACGTGAGGCTTTGTTGACGAAGCCTGGCCATCAGGAAAATGCCCGCATACAACGAATTCAGCTCGCATTGTGGTTTCTGTGTCTGTAATGTGTGCCTGCTCTCTAAGCGCCGGAAAGAGGATTTCTGTGTACAGCTCTCTTTTGCTGAGTGTCGTGTGCTCATTTAGGTGAACATTAACGTGAGGCTTTGTTGACGAAGCCTGGCCATCAGGAAAATGCCCGCATACACCGAATTCAGCTCGCAATGTGGTTTCCGTGTCTGGAATGTGTGCCCGCTCTCTAAGCGCCTGAAAGAGGTCTGCTGCGTAGAGCTCTCTTTTGCTAGGTGTTGGGTGCTCATTTGTGTGGCCATTAACGTGAGGTTTTGCTGAGGAAGACTGGCCATCAGGAAAATACCCGCATACAACGATTTCAGCAGGCAATGTGTTTTCCGTGTCAGTCCTGTGTGACTGCACTCTAAGCGCATGAGTGAAGTCTGCTCTGTAGAGATATCTTTTGCTGAGTGTCGGGAGCTCATTTGTGAGGCCATTAACGTGAGGTTTTGCTGAGGAAGCCTGGCTGTCAGGAAAATACCCGCATACAACAAATTCAGCTCGCAATGTGGTTTCCGAGTCTTATAAATTCTCTTGTTTGTTGTTATGTGCTGTGTTCTGGGTGGTGTGAGTGCTGCCTTTAGGCTTTCTGCGTGTGACATACTGGGTAGATGTGGCGTGGGCTGTGTCATTTCAGCATTGTGTGTAATGATGGGTTCGCCTTGTGTCGGGTGTGTTGTGTGCATGTGTATGTTGTGTGTGGGTGTGTTTTCGTTCGTGCTGTGTGCGCGTGGGGATGCATGTGTTCTCTATGATTAGATTGTGGTTGTGCGTGTTGTGTGCAGTGTGCTATGTGTGTTGCACGCGTTTCGTCAGTTTTGTGTGCATTTGTATGTGTTGTGTCAGTTTTGTGTGTGTGGTTGTGTTTTGTGTGTTGTGTGAGAGAGGCTGTGTGTGTGTTTGGCTGTTGGAGTTATGCACATGATGTAAGATGTGTTGACTGTGTGTGGCTGTGCTTGTTTTGTACATCTCTTGCATACAGTATGTGGTCTGTGCAATGGTTTTCGTGTGCATTGTGAGCAGTACTTATGTGCCTTCAAGGGTGTGGTGTGTTTATTGTGTCTGTTGTGTTGCGTGTTTCTGTGTTGCGTGTGTGTAGTGCGTTGTGCTCCTGTGTGAGGATGTATGTGTGGTGTGTCTGTGCGTGATTGTGTGTGCAGTGGGTAGTGTGTGAAATGTGTGCTACTTGACTTTGTTGGTTATATGTGTTTTGCCTATGGATTTGGGAGTGTTGTGTGTGTTATGAGTTGTGATACTTTCTGTGCGGGATGCTTGTGTGTGTCGTGTGATGTGTGGTTCTGTGAGTTGTGTTTGTGTTGTGTGTATTCTACTCTGTGTGTTCTGTGGTCTGTGTGTTTTGCTTGTTGAGTGAGACACTGTGTGTTAGGACTGATATCTTTGTGTATATGTTGTGTGTTTGGCATTGTGCATTCTGTGAGGCTGTGTGTGCTGTCTGTTTTATGTGTGTTTGGAGTGATGTGTGTAGTGTGTGAAATGTGTGTTGCATAATTTTTGTGTTCTTTCTGTTGTCGACGGTGTGTGTTTTGCATGTTGGTTTCTATGTTCGCGGTTGTGTTTGACAGGTTGTGTGTGTGGCTGGCTCTTTGAGTAAGGAGTGTAATTTGTGATGTGTGTACTGTGTGTGGTCAAGCTTGGTCAGTGTGCCTCACTGGGTGTGTTGTGTTCACTCTGAGAACCGTGGTTCATGTGTATGGTGGGCAGTTATGTTCTCGGTGTGATGTGCTGTGTGTTGAGGGACTTCTGCATTCAAGTGCACAGAAGACAGCCTCTCGTTGTTGGCGGTTTTCTCCACAGGTTTGTAATACTCCAGGAGGGCCTTGTTTCCTGAGGGCGCAGAGAGCCACCTCATCTCTTCACTAGCAAGGCCCTGAAGACGCCTTTGTTGTAAAGTGTCAGAAACTGCTGCAGGAGAGCCTCATGACAAACTCTGCCGCAGAAACAATCCACCATGCACTGAGGAGACACTCCATGAGGGAATACGAGGCTGCTTTCATTTTGCACGCAATTTGCTCCTATGTGATAAGGAAAACAGCAAACATTGCAGTAGAACGCGGTCTTCTCTGTAAGCCCTCTATCTCAAAGATGTGGGTGGGCTGCGAATAGGCCTTTGCTCTAGCGACACTGGAAGTTGCAGAAGATGATGCATTGTAGTGACAGCAGTGGAGGCAAGTCAGCTTTGGATTCAGCTTATGTGACTGAAAGAAAGCACTGCAGGATGGCCCACTCAAGGAATCATTGAAGCCCTGGCAGTGGAGGCTGAAACAGGGCTTTCAATGTGCTTTCAACCATGTCTGTGTGGCCATGAACGTGAGGCTTTGCTGAGGAAGCCTGGCCATCAGGAAAATACCCGCATACAACGAATTGAACTTGCAATGTGGTTTCCGTGTCTGTCCTGTGTGCCTGCACTCTAAGCACCTGAAAGAGGATTTCTGTGTAGAGCTCTCTTTTGCTGAGTGTCGTGTGCTCATTTCGGTGAACATTAACGTGAGGCTTTGTTGACGAAGCCTGGCCATCAGGAAAATGCCCGCATACAACGAATTCAGCTCGCATTGTGGTTTCTGTGTCTGTAATGTGTGCCTGCTCTCTAAGCGCCGGAAAGAGGATTTCTGTGTACAGCTCTCTTTTGCTGAGTGTCGTGTGCTCATTTAGGTGAACATTAACGTGAGGCTTTGTTGACGAAGCCTGGCCATCAGGAAAATGCCCGCATACACCGAATTCAGCTCGCAATGTGGTTTCCGTGTCTGGAATGTGTGCCCGCTCTCTAAGCGCCTGAAAGAGGTCTGCTGCGTAGAGCTCTCTTTTGCTAGGTGTTGGGTGCTCATTTGTGTGGCCATTAACGTGAGGTTTTGCTGAGGAAGACTGGCCATCAGGAAAATACCCGCATACAACGATTTCAGCAGGCAATGTGTTTTCCGTGTCAGTCCTGTGTGACTGCACTCTAAGCGCATGAGTGAAGTCTGCTCTGTAGAGATATCTTTTGCTGAGTGTCGGGAGCTCATTTGTGAGGCCATTAACGTGAGGTTTTGCTGAGGAAGCCTGGCTGTCAGGAAAATACCCGCATACAACAAATTCAGCTCGCAATGTGGTTTCCGAGTCTTATAAATTCTCTTGTTTGTTGTTATGTGCTGTGTTCTGGGTGGTGTGAGTGCTGCCTTTAGGCTTTCTGCGTGTGACATACTGGGTAGATGTGGCGTGGGCTGTGTCATTTCAGCATTGTGTGTAATGATGGGTTCGCCTTGTGTCGGGTGTGTTGTGTGCATGTGTATGTTGTGTGTGGGTGTGTTTTCGTTCGTGCTGTGTGCGCGTGGGGATGCATGTGTTCTCTATGATTAGATTGTGGTTGTGCGTGTTGTGTGCAGTGTGCTATGTGTGTTGCACGCGTTTCGTCAGTTTTGTGTGCATTTGTATGTGTTGTGTCAGTTTTGTGTGTGTGGTTGTGTTTTGTGTGTTGTGTGAGAGAGGCTGTGTGTGTGTTTGGCTGTTGGAGTTATGCACATGATGTAAGATGTGTTGACTGTGTGTGGCTGTGCTTGTTTTGTACATCTCTTGCATACAGTATGTGGTCTGTGCAATGGTTTTCGTGTGCATTGTGAGCAGTACTTATGTGCCTTCAAGGGTGTGGTGTGTTTATTGTGTCTGTTGTGTTGCGTGTTTCTGTGTTGCGTGTGTGTAGTGCGTTGTGCTCCTGTGTGAGGATGTATGTGTGGTGTGTCTGTGCGTGATTGTGTGTGCAGTGGGTAGTGTGTGAAATGTGTGCTACTTGACTTTGTTGGTTATATGTGTTTTGCCTATGGATTTGGGAGTGTTGTGTGTGTTATGAGTTGTGATACTTTCTGTGCGGGATGCTTGTGTGTGTCGTGTGATGTGTGGTTCTGTGAGTTGTGTTTGTGTTGTGTGTATTCTACTCTGTGTGTTCTGTGGTCTGTGTGTTTTGCTTGTTGAGTGAGACACTGTGTGTTAGGACTGATATCTTTGTGTATATGTTGTGTGTTTGGCATTGTGCATTCTGTGAGGCTGTGTGTGCTGTCTGTTTTATGTGTGTTTGGAGTGATGTGTGTAGTGTGTGAAATGTGTGTTGCATAATTTTTGTGTTCTTTCTGTTGTCGACGGTGTGTGTTTTGCATGTTGGTTTCTATGTTCGCGGTTGTGTTTGACAGGTTGTGTGTGTGGCTGGCTCTTTGAGTAAGGAGTGTAATTTGTGATGTGTGTACTGTGTGTGGTCAAGCTTGGTCAGTGTGCCTCACTGGGTGTGTTGTGTTCACTCTGAGAACCGTGGTTCATGTGTATGGTGGGCAGTTATGTTCTCGGTGTGATGTGCTGTGTGTTGAGGGACTTCTGCATTCAAGTGCACAGAAGACAGCCTCTCGTTGTTGGCGGTTTTCTCCACAGGTTTGTAATACTCCAGGAGGGCCTTGTTTCCTGAGGGCGCAGAGAGCCACCTCATCTCTTCACTAGCAAGGCCCTGAAGACGCCTTTGTTGTAAAGTGTCAGAAACTGCTGCAGGAGAGCCTCATGACAAACTCTGCCGCAGAAACAATCCACCATGCACTGAGGAGACACTCCATGAGGGAATACGAGGCTGCTTTCATTTTGCACGCAATTTGCTCCTATGTGATAAGGAAAACAGCAAACATTGCAGTAGAACGCGGTCTTCTCTGTAAGCCCTCTATCTCAAAGATGTGGGTGGGCTGCGAATAGGCCTTTGCTCTAGCGACACTGGAAGTTGCAGAAGATGATGCATTGTAGTGACAGCAGTGGAGGCAAGTCAGCTTTGGATTCAGCTTATGTGACTGAAAGAAAGCACTGCAGGATGGCCCACTCAAGGAATCATTGAAGCCCTGGCAGTGGAGGCTGAAACAGGGCTTTCAATGTGCTTTCAACCATGTCTGTGTGGCCATGAACGTGAGGCTTTGCTGAGGAAGCCTGGCCATCAGGAAAATACCCGCATACAACGAATTGAACTTGCAATGTGGTTTCCGTGTCTGTCCTGTGTGCCTGCACTCTAAGCACCTGAAAGAGGATTTCTGTGTAGAGCTCTCTTTTGCTGAGTGTCGTGTGCTCATTTCGGTGAACATTAACGTGAGGCTTTGTTGACGAAGCCTGGCCATCAGGAAAATGCCCGCATACAACGAATTCAGCTCGCATTGTGGTTTCTGTGTCTGTAATGTGTGCCTGCTCTCTAAGCGCCGGAAAGAGGATTTCTGTGTACAGCTCTCTTTTGCTGAGTGTCGTGTGCTCATTTAGGTGAACATTAACGTGAGGCTTTGTTGACGAAGCCTGGCCATCAGGAAAATGCCCGCATACACCGAATTCAGCTCGCAATGTGGTTTCCGTGTCTGGAATGTGTGCCCGCTCTCTAAGCGCCTGAAAGAGGTCTGCTGCGTAGAGCTCTCTTTTGCTAGGTGTTGGGTGCTCATTTGTGTGGCCATTAACGTGAGGTTTTGCTGAGGAAGACTGGCCATCAGGAAAATACCCGCATACAACGATTTCAGCAGGCAATGTGTTTTCCGTGTCAGTCCTGTGTGACTGCACTCTAAGCGCATGAGTGAAGTCTGCTCTGTAGAGATATCTTTTGCTGAGTGTCGGGAGCTCATTTGTGAGGCCATTAACGTGAGGTTTTGCTGAGGAAGCCTGGCTGTCAGGAAAATACCCGCATACAACAAATTCAGCTCGCAATGTGGTTTCCGAGTCTTATAAATTCTCTTGTTTGTTGTTATGTGCTGTGTTCTGGGTGGTGTGAGTGCTGCCTTTAGGCTTTCTGCGTGTGACATACTGGGTAGATGTGGCGTGGGCTGTGTCATTTCAGCATTGTGTGTAATGATGGGTTCGCCTTGTGTCGGGTGTGTTGTGTGCATGTGTATGTTGTGTGTGGGTGTGTTTTCGTTCGTGCTGTGTGCGCGTGGGGATGCATGTGTTCTCTATGATTAGATTGTGGTTGTGCGTGTTGTGTGCAGTGTGCTATGTGTGTTGCACGCGTTTCGTCAGTTTTGTGTGCATTTGTATGTGTTGTGTCAGTTTTGTGTGTGTGGTTGTGTTTTGTGTGTTGTGTGAGAGAGGCTGTGTGTGTGTTTGGCTGTTGGAGTTATGCACATGATGTAAGATGTGTTGACTGTGTGTGGCTGTGCTTGTTTTGTACATCTCTTGCATACAGTATGTGGTCTGTGCAATGGTTTTCGTGTGCATTGTGAGCAGTACTTATGTGCCTTCAAGGGTGTGGTGTGTTTATTGTGTCTGTTGTGTTGCGTGTTTCTGTGTTGCGTGTGTGTAGTGCGTTGT
Source organism: Manis javanica (assembly GCF_040802235.1). Taxonomy (NCBI): domain Eukaryota; kingdom Metazoa; phylum Chordata; class Mammalia; order Pholidota; family Manidae; genus Manis; species Manis javanica. The sequence goes on along the minus strand of NC_133170.1, from coordinate 35,843,171 downwards.
GCTCCTGTGTGAGGATGTATGTGTGGTGTGTCTGTGCGTGATTGTGTGTGCAGTGGGTAGTGTGTGAAATGTGTGCTACTTGACTTTGTTGGTTATATGTGTTTTGCCTATGGATTTGGGAGTGTTGTGTGTGTTATGAGTTGTGATACTTTCTGTGCGGGATGCTTGTGTGTGTCGTGTGATGTGTGGTTCTGTGAGTTGTGTTTGTGTTGTGTGTATTCTACTCTGTGTGTTCTGTGGTCTGTGTGTTTTGCTTGTTGAGTGAGACACTGTGTGTTAGGACTGATATCTTTGTGTATATGTTGTGTGTTTGGCATTGTGCATTCTGTGAGGCTGTGTGTGCTGTCTGTTTTATGTGTGTTTGGAGTGATGTGTGTAGTGTGTGAAATGTGTGTTGCATAATTTTTGTGTTCTTTCTGTTGTCGACGGTGTGTGTTTTGCATGTTGGTTTCTATGTTCGCGGTTGTGTTTGACAGGTTGTGTGTGTGGCTGGCTCTTTGAGTAAGGAGTGTAATTTGTGATGTGTGTACTGTGTGTGGTCAAGCTTGGTCAGTGTGCCTCACTGGGTGTGTTGTGTTCACTCTGAGAACCGTGGTTCATGTGTATGGTGGGCAGTTATGTTCTCGGTGTGATGTGCTGTGTGTTGAGGGACTTCTGCATTCAAGTGCACAGAAGACAGCCTCTCGTTGTTGGCGGTTTTCTCCACAGGTTTGTAATACTCCAGGAGGGCCTTGTTTCCTGAGGGCGCAGAGAGCCACCTCATCTCTTCACTAGCAAGGCCCTGAAGACGCCTTTGTTGTAAAGTGTCAGAAACTGCTGCAGGAGAGCCTCATGACAAACTCTGCCGCAGAAACAATCCACCATGCACTGAGGAGACACTCCATGAGGGAATACGAGGCTGCTTTCATTTTGCACGCAATTTGCTCCTATGTGATAAGGAAAACAGCAAACATTGCAGTAGAACGCGGTCTTCTCTGTAAGCCCTCTATCTCAAAGATGTGGGTGGGCTGCGAATAGGCCTTTGCTCTAGCGACACTGGAAGTTGCAGAAGATGATGCATTGTAGTGACAGCAGTGGAGGCAAGTCAGCTTTGGATTCAGCTTATGTGACTGAAAGAAAGCACTGCAGGATGGCCCACTCAAGGAATCATTGAAGCCCTGGCAGTGGAGGCTGAAACAGGGCTTTCAATGTGCTTTCAACCATGTCTGTGTGGCCATGAACGTGAGGCTTTGCTGAGGAAGCCTGGCCATCAGGAAAATACCCGCATACAACGAATTGAACTTGCAATGTGGTTTCCGTGTCTGTCCTGTGTGCCTGCACTCTAAGCACCTGAAAGAGGATTTCTGTGTAGAGCTCTCTTTTGCTGAGTGTCGTGTGCTCATTTCGGTGAACATTAACGTGAGGCTTTGTTGACGAAGCCTGGCCATCAGGAAAATGCCCGCATACAACGAATTCAGCTCGCATTGTGGTTTCTGTGTCTGTAATGTGTGCTTGCTCTCTAAGCGCCGGAAAGAGGATTTCTGTGTACAGCTCTCTTTTGCTGAGTGTCGTGTGCTCATTTAGGTGAACATTAACGTGAGGCTTTGTTGACGAAGCCTGGCCATCAGGAAAATGCCCGCATACACCGAATTCAGCTCGCAATGTGGTTTCCGTGTCTGGAATGTGTGCCCGCTCTCTAAGCGCCTGAAAGAGGTCTGCTGCGTAGAGCTCTCTTTTGCTAGGTGTTGGGTGCTCATTTGTGTGGCCATTAACGTGAGGTTTTGCTGAGGAAGACTGGCCATCAGGAAAATACCCGCATACAACGATTTCAGCAGGCAATGTGTTTTCCGTGTCAGTCCTGTGTGACTGCACTCTAAGCGCATGAGTGAAGTCTGCTCTGTAGAGATATCTTTTGCTGAGTGTCGGGAGCTCATTTGTGAGGCCATTAACGTGAGGTTTTGCTGAGGAAGCCTGGCTGTCAGGAAAATACCCGCATACAACAAATTCAGCTCGCAATGTGGTTTCCGAGTCTTATAAATTCTCTTGTTTGTTGTTATGTGCTGTGTTCTGGGTGGTGTGAGTGCTGCCTTTAGGCTTTCTGCGTGTGACATACTGGGTAGATGTGGCGTGGGCTGTGTCATTTCAGCATTGTGTGTAATGATGGGTTCGCCTTGTGTCGGGTGTGTTGTGTGCATGTGTATGTTGTGTGTGGGTGTGTTTTCGTTCGTGCTGTGTGCGCGTGGGGATGCATGTGTTCTCTATGATTAGATTGTGGTTGTGCGTGTTGTGTGCAGTGTGCTATGTGTGTTGCACGCGTTTCGTCAGTTTTGTGTGCATTTGTATGTGTTGTGTCAGTTTTGTGTGTGTGGTTGTGTTTTGTGTGTTGTGTGAGAGAGGCTGTGTGTGTGTTTGGCTGTTGGAGTTATGCACATGATGTAAGATGTGTTGACTGTGTGTGGCTGTGCTTGTTTTGTACATCTCTTGCATACAGTATGTGGTCTGTGCAATGGTTTTCGTGTGCATTGTGAGCAGTACTTATGTGCCTTCAAGGGTGTGGTGTGTTTATTGTGTCTGTTGTGTTGCGTGTTTCTGTGTTGCGTGTGCGTAGTGCGTTGTGCTCCTGTGTGAGGATGTATGTGTGGTGTGTCTGTGCGTGATTGTGTGTGCAGTGGGTAGTGTGTGAAATGTGTGCTACTTGACTTTGTTGGTTATATGTGTTTTGCCTATGGATTTGGGAGTGTTGTGTGTGTTATGAGTTGTGATACTTTCTGTGCGGGATGCTTGTGTGTGTCGTGTGATGTGTGGTTCTGTGAGTTGTGTTTGTGTTGTGTGTATTCTACTCTGTGTGTTCTGTGGTCTGTGTGTTTTGCTTGTTGAGTGAGACACTGTGTGTTAGGACTGATATCTTTGTGTATATGTTGTGTGTTTGGCATTGTGCATTCTGTGAGGCTGTGTGTGCTGTCTGTTTTATGTGTGTTTGGAGTGATGTGTGTAGTGTGTGAAATGTGTGTTGCATAATTTTTGTGTTCTTTCTGTTGTCGACGGTGTGTGTTTTGCATGTTGGTTTCTATGTTCGCGGTTGTGTTTGACAGGTTGTGTGTGTGGCTGGCTCTTTGAGTAAGGAGTGTAATTTGTGATGTGTGTACTGTGTGTGGTCAAGCTTGGTCAGTGTGCCTCACTGGGTGTGTTGTGTTCACTCTGAGAACCGTGGTTCATGTGTATGGTGGGCAGTTATGTTCTCGGTGTGATGTGCTGTGTGTTGAGGGACTTCTGCATTCAAGTGCACAGAAGACAGCCTCTCGTTGTTGGCGGTTTTCTCCACAGGTTTGTAATACTCCAGGAGGGCCTTGTTTCCTGAGGGCGCAGAGAGCCACCTCATCTCTTCACTAGCAAGGCCCTGAAGACGCCTTTGTTGTAAAGTGTCAGAAACTGCTGCAGGAGAGCCTCATGACAAACTCTGCCGCAGAAACAATCCACCATGCACTGAGGAGACACTCCATGAGGGAATACGAGGCTGCTTTCATTTTGCACGCAATTTGCTCCTATGTGATAAGGAAAACAGCAAACATTGCAGTAGAACGCGGTCTTCTCTGTAAGCCCTCTATCTCAAAGATGTGGGTGGGCTGCGAATAGGCCTTTGCTCTAGCGACACTGGAAGTTGCAGAAGATGATGCATTGTAGTGACAGCAGTGGAGGCAAGTCAGCTTTGGATTCAGCTTATGTGACTGAAAGAAAGCACTGCAGGATGGCCCACTCAAGGAATCATTGAAGCCCTGGCAGTGGAGGCTGAAACAGGGCTTTCAATGTGCTTTCAACCATGTCTGTGTGGCCATGAACGTGAGGCTTTGCTGAGGAAGCCTGGCCATCAGGAAAATACCCGCATACAACGAATTGAACTTGCAATGTGGTTTCCGTGTCTGTCCTGTGTGCCTGCACTCTAAGCACCTGAAAGAGGATTTCTGTGTAGAGCTCTCTTTTGCTGAGTGTCGTGTGCTCATTTAGGTGAACATTAACGTGAGGCTTTGTTGACGAAGCCTGGCCATCAGGAAAATGCCCGCATACAACGAATTCAGCTCGCATTGTGGTTTCTGTGTCTGTAATGTGTGCCTGCTCTCTAAGCGCCGGAAAGAGGATTTCTGTGTACAGCTCTCTTTTGCTGAGTGTCGTGTGCTCATTTAGGTGAACATTAACGTGAGGCTTTGTTGACGAAGCCTGGCCATCAGGAAAATGCCCGCATACACCGAATTCAGCTCGCAATGTGGTTTCCGTGTCTGGAATGTGTGCCCGCTCTCTAAGCGCCTGAAAGAGGTCTGCTGCGTAGAGCTCTCTTTTGCTAGGTGTTGGGTGCTCATTTGTGTGGCCATTAACGTGAGGTTTTGCTGAGGAAGACTGGCCATCAGGAAAATACCCGCATACAACGATTTCAGCAGGCAATGTGTTTTCCGTGTCAGTCCTGTGTGACTGCACTCTAAGCGCATGAGTGAAGTCTGCTCTGTAGAGATATCTTTTGCTGAGTGTCGGGAGCTCATTTGTGAGGCCATTAACGTGAGGTTTTGCTGAGGAAGCCTGGCTGTCAGGAAAATACCCGCATACAACAAATTCAGCTCGCAATGTGGTTTCCGAGTCTTATAAATTCTCTTGTTTGTTGTTATGTGCTGTGTTCTGGGTGGTGTGAGTGCTGCCTTTAGGCTTTCTGCGTGTGACATACTGGGTAGATGTGGCGTGGGCTGTGTCATTTCAGCATTGTGTGTAATGATGGGTTCGCCTTGTGTCGGGTGTGTTGTGTGCATGTGTATGTTGTGTGTGGGTGTGTTTTCGTTCGTGCTGTGTGCGCGTGGGGATGCATGTGTTCTCTATGATTAGATTGTGGTTGTGCGTGTTGTGTGCAGTGTGCTATGTGTGTTGCACGCGTTTCGTCAGTTTTGTGTGCATTTGTATGTGTTGTGTCAGTTTTGTGTGTGTGGTTGTGTTTTGTGTGTTGTGTGAGAGAGGCTGTGTGTGTGTTTGGCTGTTGGAGTTATGCACATGATGTAAGATGTGTTGACTGTGTGTGGCTGTGCTTGTTTTGTACATCTCTTGCATACAGTATGTGGTCTGTGCAATGGTTTTCGTGTGCATTGTGAGCAGTACTTATGTGCCTTCAAGGGTGTGGTGTGTTTATTGTGTCTGTTGTGTTGCGTGTTTCTGTGTTGCGTGTGTGTAGTGCGTTGTGCTCCTGTGTGAGGATGTATGTGTGGTGTGTCTGTGCGTGATTGTGTGTGCAGTGGGTAGTGTGTGAAATGTGTGCTACTTGACTTTGTTGGTTATATGTGTTTTGCCTATGGATTTGGGAGTGTTGTGTGTGTTATGAGTTGTGATACTTTCTGTGCGGGATGCTTGTGTGTGTCGTGTGATGTGTGGTTCTGTGAGTTGTGTTTGTGTTGTGTGTATTCTACTCTGTGTGTTCTGTGGTCTGTGTGTTTTGCTTGTTGAGTGAGACACTGTGTGTTAGGACTGATATCTTTGTGTATATGTTGTGTGTTTGGCATTGTGCATTCTGTGAGGCTGTGTGTGCTGTCTGTTTTATGTGTGTTTGGAGTGATGTGTGTAGTGTGTGAAATGTGTGTTGCATAATTTTTGTGTTCTTTCTGTTGTCGACGGTGTGTGTTTTGCATGTTGGTTTCTATGTTCGCGGTTGTGTTTGACAGGTTGTGTGTGTGGCTGGCTCTTTGAGTAAGGAGTGTAATTTGTGATGTGTGTACTGTGTGTGGTCAAGCTTGGTCAGTGTGCCTCACTGGGTGTGTTGTGTTCACTCTGAGAACCGTGGTTCATGTGTATGGTGGGCAGTTATGTTCTCGGTGTGATGTGCTGTGTGTTGAGGGACTTCTGCATTCAAGTGCACAGAAGACAGCCTCTCGTTGTTGGCGGTTTTCTCCACAGGTTTGTAATACTCCAGGAGGGCCTTGTTTCCTGAGGGCGCAGAGAGCCACCTCATCTCTTCACTAGCAAGGCCCTGAAGACGCCTTTGTTGTAAAGTGTCAGAAACTGCTGCAGGAGAGCCTCATGACAAACTCTGCCGCAGAAACAATCCACCATGCACTGAGGAGACACTCCATGAGGGAATACGAGGCTGCTTTCATTTTGCACGCAATTTGCTCCTATGTGATAAGGAAAACAGCAAACATTGCAGTAGAACGCGGTCTTCTCTGTAAGCCCTCTATCTCAAAGATGTGGGTGGGCTGCGAATAGGCCTTTGCTCTAGCGACACTGGAAGTTGCAGAAGATGATGCATTGTAGTGACAGCAGTGGAGGCAAGTCAGCTTTGGATTCAGCTTATGTGACTGAAAGAAAGCACTGCAGGATGGCCCACTCAAGGAATCATTGAAGCCCTGGCAGTGGAGGCTGAAACAGGGCTTTCAATGTGCTTTCAACCATGTCTGTGTGGCCATGAACGTGAGGCTTTGCTGAGGAAGCCTGGCCATCAGGAAAATACCCGCATACAACGAATTGAACTTGCAATGTGGTTTCCGTGTCTGTCCTGTGTGCCTGCACTCTAAGCACCTGAAAGAGGATTTCTGTGTAGAGCTCTCTTTTGCTGAGTGTCGTGTGCTCATTTAGGTGAACATTAACGTGAGGCTTTGTTGACGAAGCCTGGCCATCAGGAAAATGCCCGCATACAACGAATTCAGCTCGCATTGTGGTTTCTGTGTCTGTAATGTGTGCCTGCTCTCTAAGCGCCGGAAAGAGGATTTCTGTGTACAGCTCTCTTTTGCTGAGTGTCGTGTGCTCATTTAGGTGAACATTAACGTGAGGCTTTGTTGACGAAGCCTGGCCATCAGGAAAATGCCCGCATACACCGAATTCAGCTCGCAATGTGGTTTCCGTGTCTGGAATGTGTGCCCGCTCTCTAAGCGCCTGAAAGAGGTCTGCTGCGTAGAGCTCTCTTTTGCTAGGTGTTGGGTGCTCATTTGTGTGGCCATTAACGTGAGGTTTTGCTGAGGAAGACTGGCCATCAGGAAAATACCCGCATACAACGATTTCAGCAGGCAATGTGTTTTCCGTGTCAGTCCTGTGTGACTGCACTCTAAGCGCATGAGTGAAGTCTGCTCTGTAGAGATATCTTTTGCTGAGTGTCGGGAGCTCATTTGTGAGGCCATTAACGTGAGGTTTTGCTGAGGAAGCCTGGCTGTCAGGAAAATACCCGCATACAACAAATTCAGCTCGCAATGTGGTTTCCGAGTCTTATAAATTCTCTTGTTTGTTGTTATGTGCTGTGTTCTGGGTGGTGTGAGTGCTGCCTTTAGGCTTTCTGCGTGTGACATACTGGGTAGATGTGGCGTGGGCTGTGTCATTTCAGCATTGTGTGTAATGATGGGTTCGCCTTGTGTCGGGTGTGTTGTGTGCATGTGTATGTTGTGTGTGGGTGTGTTTTCGTTCGTGCTGTGTGCGCGTGGGGATGCATGTGTTCTCTATGATTAGATTGTGGTTGTGCGTGTTGTGTGCAGTGTGCTATGTGTGTTGCACGCGTTTCGTCAGTTTTGTGTGCATTTGTATGTGTTGTGTCAGTTTTGTGTGTGTGGTTGTGTTTTGTGTGTTGTGTGAGAGAGGCTGTGTGTGTGTTTGGCTGTTGGAGTTATGCACATGATGTAAGATGTGTTGACTGTGTGTGGCTGTGCTTGTTTTGTACATCTCTTGCATACAGTATGTGGTCTGTGCAATGGTTTTCGTGTGCATTGTGAGCAGTACTTATGTGCCTTCAAGGGTGTGGTGTGTTTATTGTGTCTGTTGTGTTGCGTGTTTCTGTGTTGCGTGTGTGTAGTGCGTTGTGCTCCTGTGTGAGGATGTATGTGTGGTGTGTCTGTGCGTGATTGTGTCTGCAGTGGGTAGTGTGTGAAATGTGTGCTACTTGACTTTGTTGGTTATATGTGTTTTGCCTATGGATTTGGGAGTGTTGTATGTGTTACGAGTTGTGATACTTTCTGTGCGGGATGCTTGTGTGTGTCGTGTGATGTGTGGTTCTGTGAGTTGTGTTTGTGTTGTGTGTATTCTACTCTGTGTGTTCTGTGGTCTGTGTGTTTTGCTTGTTGAGTGAGACACTGTGTGTTAGGACTGATATCTTTGTGTATATGTTGTGTGTTTGGCATTGTGCATTCTGTGAGGCTGTGTGTGCTGTCTGTTTTATGTGTGTTTGGAGTGATGTGTGTAGTGTGTGAAATGTGTGTTGCATAATTTTTGTGTTTTTTCTGTTGTCGACGGTGTGTGTTTTGCATGTTGGTTTCTATGTTCGCGGTTGTGTTTGACAGGTTGTGTGTGTGGCTGGCTCTTTGAGTAAGGAGTGTAATTTGTGATGTGTGTACTGTGTGTGGTCAAGCTTGGTCAGTGTGCCTCACTGGGTGTTTTGTGTTCACTCTGAGACCCGTGGTTCATGTGTATGGTGGGCAGTTATGTTCTGGGTGTGATGTGTTGTGTGTTGAGGGACTTCTGCATTCAAGTGCACAGAAGACAGCCTCTCGTTGTTGGCGGTTTTCTCCACAGGTTTGTAATACTCCAGGAGGGCCTTGTTTCCTGAGGGCGCAGAGAGCCACCTCATCTCTTCACTAGCAAGGCCCTGAAGACGCCTTTGTTGTAAAGTGTCAGAAACTGCTGCAGGAGAGCCTCATGACAAACTCTGCCGCAGAAACAATCCACCATGCACTGAGGAGACACTCCATGAGGGAATACGAGGCTGCTTTCATTTTGCACGCAATTTGCTCCTATGTGATAAGGAAAACAGCAAACATTGCAGTAGAACGCGGTCTTCTCTGTAAGCCCTCTATCTCAAAGATGTGGGTGGGCTGCGAATAGGCCTTTGCTCTAGCGACACTGGAAGTTGCAGAAGATGATGCATTGTAGTGACAGCAGTGGAGGCAAGTCAGCTTTGGATTCAGCTTATGTGACTGAAAGAAAGCACTGCAGGATGGCCCACTCAAGGAATCATTGAAGCCCTGGCAGTGGAGGCTGAAACAGGGCTTTCAATGTGCTTTCTAACCATGTCTGTGTGGCCATGAACGTGAGGCTTTGCTGAGGAAGCCTGGCCATCAGGAAAATACCCGCATACAACGAATTGAACTTGCAATGTGGTTTCCGTGTCTGTCCTGTGTGCCTGCACTCTAAGCACCTGAAAGAGGATTTCTGTGTAGAGCTCTCTTTTGCTGAGTGTCGTGTGCTCATTTAGGTGAACATTAACGTGAGGCTTTGTTGACGAAGCCTGGCCATCAGGAAAATGCCCGCATACACCGAATTCAGCTCGCAATGTGGTTTCCGTGTCTGGAATGTGTGCCCGCTCTCTAAGCGCCTGAAAGAGGTCTGCTGCGTAGAGCTCTCTTTTGCTAGGTGTTGGGTGCTCATTTGTGTGGCCATTAACGTGAGGTTTTGCTGAGGAAGACTGGCCATCAGGAAAATACCCGCATACAACGATTTCAGCAGGCAATGTGTTTTCCGTGTCTGGAATGTGTGCCCGCTCTCTAAGCGCCTGAAAGAGGTCTGCTGCGTAGAGCTCTCTTTTGCTAGGTGTTGGGTGCTCATTTGTGTGGCCATTAACGTGAGGTTTTGCTGAGGAAGCCTGGCTGTCAGGAAAATACCCGCATACAACAAATTCAGCTCGCAATGTGGTTTCCGAGTCTTATAAATTCTCTTGTTTGTTGTTATGTGCTGTGTTCTGGGTGGTGTGAGTGCTGCCTTTAGGCTTTCTGCGTGTGACATACTGGGTAGATGTGGCGTGGGCTGTGTCATTTCAGCATTGTGTGTAATGATGGGTTCGCCTTGTGTCGGGTGTGTTGTGTGCATGTGTATGTTGTGTGTGGGTGTGTTTTCGTTCGTGCTGTGTGCGCGTGGGGATGCATGTGTTCTCTATGATTAGATTGTGGTTGTGCGTGTTGTGTGCAGTGTGCTATGTGTGTTGCACGCGTTTCGTCAGTTTTGTGTGCATTTGTATGTGTTGTGTCAGTTTTGTGTGTGTGGTTGTGTTTTGTGTGTTGTGTGAGAGAGGCTGTGTGTGTGTTTGGCTGTTGGAGTTATGCACATGATGTAAGATGTGTTGACTGTGTGTGGCTGTGCTTGTTTTGTACATCTCTTGCATACAGTATGTGGTCTGTGCAATGGTTTTCGTGTGCATTGTGAGCAGTACTTATGTGCCTTCAAGGGTGTGGTGTGTTTATTGTGTCTGTTGTGTTGCGTGTTTCTGTGTTGCGTGTGTGTAGTGCGTTGTGCTCCTGTGTGAGGATGTATGTGTGGTGTGTCTGTGCGTGATTGTGTCTGCAGTGGGTAGTGTGTGAAATGTGTGCTACTTGACTTTGTTGGTTATATGTGTTTTGCCTATGGATTTGGGAGTGTTGTATGTGTTATGAGTTGTGATACTTTCTGTGCGGGATGCTTGTGTGTGTCGTGTGATGTGTGGTTCTGTGAGTTGTGTTTGTGTTGTGTGTATTCTACTCTGTGTGTTCTGTGGTCTGTGTGTTTTGCTTGTTGAGTGAGACACTGTGTGTTAGGACTGATATCTTTGTGTATATGTTGTGTGTTTGGCATTGTGCATTCTGTGAGGCTGTGTGTGCTGTCTGTTTTATGTGTGTTTGGAGTGATGTGTGTAGTGTGTGAAATGTGTGTTGCATAATTTTTGTGTTCTTTCTGTTGTCGACGGTGTGTGTTTTGCATGTTGGTTTCTATGTTCGCGGTTGTGTTTGACAGGTTGTGTGTGTGGCTGGCTCTTTGAGTAAGGAGTGTAATTTGTGATGTGTGTACTGTGTGTGGTCAAGCTTGGTCAGTGTGCCTCACTGGGTGTGTTGTGTTCACTCTGAGAACCGTGGTTCATGTGTATGGTGGGCAGTTATGTTCTCGGTGTGATGTGCTGTGTGTTGAGGGACTTCTGCATTCAAGTGCACAGAAGACAGCCTCTCGTTGTTGGCGGTTTTCTCCACAGGTTTGTAATACTCCAGGAGGGCCTTGTTTCCTGAGGGCGCAGAGAGCCACCTCATCTCTTCACTAGCAAGGCCCTGAAGACGCCTTTGTTGTAAAGTGTCAGAAACTGCTGCAGGAGAGCCTCATGACAAACTCTGCCGCAGAAACAATCCACCATGCACTGAGGAGACACTCCATGAGGGAATACGAGGCTGCTTTCATTTTGCACGCAATTTGCTCCTATGTGATAAGGAAAACAGCAAACATTGCAGTAGAACGCGGTCTTCTCTGTAAGCCCTCTATCTCAAAGATGTGGGTGGGCTGCGAATAGGCCTTTGCTCTAGCGACACTGGAAGTTGCAGAAGATGATGCATTGTAGTGACAGCAGTGGAGGCAAGTCAGCTTTGGATTCAGCTTATGTGACTGAAAGAAAGCACTGCAGGATGGCCCACTCAAGGAATCATTGAAGCCCTGGCAGTGGAGGCTGAAACAGGGCTTTCAATGTGCTTTCAACCATGTCTGTGTGGCCATGAACGTGAGGCTTTGCTGAGGAAGCCTGGCCATCAGGAAAATACCCGCATACAACGAATTGAACTTGCAATGTGGTTTCCGTGTCTGTCCTGTGTGCCTGCACTCTAAGCACCTGAAAGAGGATTTCTGTGTAGAGCTCTCTTTTGCTGAGTGTCGTGTGCTCATTTAGGTGAACATTAACGTGAGGCTTTGTTGACGAAGCCTGGCCATCAGGAAAATGCCCGCATACACCGAATTCAGCTCGCAATGTGGTTTCCGTGTCTGGAATGTGTGCCCGCTCTCTAAGCGCCTGAAAGAGGTCTGCTGCGTAGAGCTCTCTTTTGCTAGGTGTTGGGTGCTCATTTGTGTGGCCATTAACGTGAGGTTTTGCTGAGGAAGACTGGCCATCAGGAAAATACCCGCATACAACGATTTCAGCAGGCAATGTGTTTTCCGTGTCTGGAATGTGTGCCCGCTCTCTAAGCGCCTGAAAGAGGTCTGCTGCGTAGAGCTCTCTTTTGCTAGGTGTTGGGTGCTCATTTGTGTGGCCATTAACGTGAGGTTTTGCTGAGGAAGCCTGGCTGTCAGGAAAATACCCGCATACAACAAATTCAGCTCGCAATGTGGTTTCCGAGTCTTATAAATTCTCTTGTTTGTTGTTATGTGCTGTGTTCTGGGTGGTGTGAGTGCTGCCTTTAGGCTTTCTGCGTGTGACATACTGGGTAGATGTGGCGTGGGCTGTGTCATTTCAGCATTGTGTGTAATGATGGGTTCGCCTTGTGTCGGGTGTGTTGTGTGCATGTGTATGTTGTGTGTGGGTGTGTTTTCGTTCGTGCTGTGTGCGCGTGGGGATGCATGTGTTCTCTATGATTAGATTGTGGTTGTGCGTGTTGTGTGCAGTGTGCTATGTGTGTTGCACGCGTTTCGTCAGTTTTGTGTGCATTTGTATGTGTTGTGTCAGTTTTGTGTGTGTGGTTGTGTTTTGTGTGTTGTGTGAGAGAGGCTGTGTGTGTGTTTGGCTGTTGGAGTTATGCACATGATGTAAGATGTGTTGACTGTGTGTGGCTGTGCTTGTTTTGTACATCTCTTGCATACAGTATGTGGTCTGTGCAATGGTTTTCGTGTGCATTGTGAGCAGTACTTATGTGCCTTCAAGGGTGTGGTGTGTTTATTGTGTCTGTTGTGTTGCGTGTTTCTGTGTTGCGTGTGTGTAGTGCGTTGTGCTCCTGTGTGAGGATGTATGTGTGGTGTGTCTGTGCGTGATTGTGTCTGCAGTGGGTAGTGTGTGAAATGTGTGCTACTTGACTTTGTTGGTTATATGTGTTTTGCCTATGGATTTGGGAGTGTTGTATGTGTTATGAGTTGTGATACTTTCTGTGCGGGATGCTTGTGTGTGTCGTGTGATGTGTGGTTCTGTGAGTTGTGTTTGTGTTGTGTGTATTCTACTCTGTGTGTTCTGTGGTCTGTGTGTTTTGCTTGTTGAGTGAGACACTGTGTGTTAGGACTGATATCTTTGTGTATATGTTGTGTGTTTGGCATTGTGCATTCTGTGAGGCTGTGTGTGCTGTCTGTTTTATGTGTGTTTGGAGTGATGTGTGTAGTGTGTGAAATGTGTGTTGCATAATTTTTGTGTTCTTTCTGTTGTCGACGGTGTGTGTTTTGCATGTTGGTTTCTATGTTCGCGGTTGTGTTTGACAGGTTGTGTGTGTGGCTGGCTCTTTGAGTAAGGAGTGTAATTTGTGATGTGTGTACTGTGTGTGGTCAAGCTTGGTCAGTGTGCCTCACTGGGTGTGTTGTGTTCACTCTGAGAACCGTGGTTCATGTGTATGGTGGGCAGTTATGTTCTCGGTGTGATGTGCTGTGTGTTGAGGGACTTCTGCATTCAAGTGCACAGAAGACAGCCTCTCGTTGTTGGCGGTTTTCTCCACAGGTTTGTAATACTCCAGGAGGGCCTTGTTTCCTGAGGGCGCAGAGAGCCACCTCATCTCTTCACTAGCAAGGCCCTGAAGACGCCTTTGTTGTAAAGTGTCAGAAACTGCTGCAGGAGAGCCTCATGACAAACTCTGCCGCAGAAACAATCCACCATGCACTGAGGAGACACTCCATGAGGGAATACGAGGCTGCTTTCATTTTGCACGCAATTTGCTCCTATGTGATAAGGAAAACAGCAAACATTGCAGTAGAACGCGGTCTTCTCTGTAAGCCCTCTATCTCAAAGATGTGGGTGGGCTGCGAATAGGCCTTTGCTCTAGCGACACTGGAAGTTGCAGAAGATGATGCATTGTAGTGACAGCAGTGGAGGCAAGTCAGCTTTGGATTCAGCTTATGTGACTGAAAGAAAGCACTGCAGGATGGCCCACTCAAGGAATCATTGAAGCCCTGGCAGTGGAGGCTGAAACAGGGCTTTCAATGTGCTTTCAACCATGTCTGTGTGGCCATGAACGTGAGGCTTTGCTGAGGAAGCCTGGCCATCAGGAAAATACCCGCATACAACGAATTGAACTTGCAATGTGGTTTCCGTGTCTGTCCTGTGTGCCTGCACTCTAAGCACCTGAAAGAGGATTTCTGTGTAGAGCTCTCTTTTGCTGAGTGTCGTGTGCTCATTTAGGTGAACATTAACGTGAGGCTTTGTTGACGAAGCCTGGCCATCAGGAAAATGCCCGCATACACCGAATTCAGCTCGCAATGTGGTTTCCGTGTCTGGAATGTGTGCCCGCTCTCTAAGCGCCTGAAAGAGGTCTGCTGCGTAGAGCTCTCTTTTGCTAGGTGTTGGGTGCTCATTTGTGTGGCCATTAACGTGAGGTTTTGCTGAGGAAGACTGGCCATCAGGAAAATACCCGCATACAACGATTTCAGCAGGCAATGTGTTTTCCGTGTCAGTCCTGTGTGACTGCACTCTAAGCGCATGAGTGAAGTCTGCTCTGTAGAGATATCTTTTGCTGAGTGTCGGGAGCTCATTTGTGAGGCCATTAACGTGAGGTTTTGCTGAGGAAGCCTGGCTGTCAGGAAAATACCCGCATACAACAAATTCAGCTCGCAATGTGGTTTCCGAGTCTTATAAATTCTCTTGTTTGTTGTTATGTGCTGTGTTCTGGGTGGTGTGAGTGCTGCCTTTAGGCTTTCTGCGTGTGACATACTGGGTAGATGTGGCGTGGGCTGTGTCATTTCAGCATTGTGTGTAATGATGGGTTCGCCTTGTGTCGGGTGTGTTGTGTGCATGTGTATGTTGTGTGTGGGTGTGTTTTCGTTCGTGCTGTGTGCGCGTGGGGATGCATGTGTTCTCTATGATTAGATTGTGGTTGTGCGTGTTGTGTGCAGTGTGCTATGTGTGTTGCACGCGTTTCGTCAGTTTTGTGTGCATTTGTATGTGTTGTGTCAGTTTTGTGTGTGTGGTTGTGTTTTGTGTGTTGTGTGAGAGAGGCTGTGTGTGTGTTTGGCTGTTGGAGTTATGCACATGATGTAAGATGTGTTGACTGTGTGTGGCTGTGCTTGTTTTGTACATCTCTTGCATACAGTATGTGGTCTGTGCAATGGTTTTCGTGTGCATTGTGAGCAGTACTTATGTGCCTTCAAGGGTGTGGTGTGTTTATTGTGTCTGTTGTGTTGCGTGTTTCTGTGTTGCGTGTGTGTAGTGCGTTGTGCTCCTGTGTGAGGATGTATGTGTGGTGTGTCTGTGCGTGATTGTGTCTGCAGTGGGTAGTGTGTGAAATGTGTGCTACTTGACTTTGTTGGTTATATGTGTTTTGCCTATGGATTTGGGAGTGTTGTATGTGTTATGAGTTGTGATACTTTCTGTGCGGGATGCTTGTGTGTGTCGTGTGATGTGTGGTTCTGTGAGTTGTGTTTGTGTTGTGTGTATTCTACTCTGTGTGTTCTGTGGTCTGTGTGTTTTGCTTGTTGAGTGAGACACTGTGTGTTAGGACTGATATCTTTGTGTATATGTTGTGTGTTTGGCATTGTGCATTCTGTGAGGCTGTGTGTGCTGTCTGTTTTATGTGTGTTTGGAGTGATGTGTGTAGTGTGTGAAATGTGTGTTGCATAATTTTTGTGTTCTTTCTGTTGTCGACGGTGTGTGTTTTGCATGTTGGTTTCTATGTTCGCGGTTGTGTTTGACAGGTTGTGTGTGTGGCTGGCTCTTTGAGTAAGGAGTGTAATTTGTGATGTGTGTACTGTGTGTGGTCAAGCTTGGTCAGTGTGCCTCACTGGGTGTGTTGTGTTCACTCTGAGAACCGTGGTTCATGTGTATGGTGGGCAGTTATGTTCTCGGTGTGATGTGCTGTGTGTTGAGGGACTTCTGCATTCAAGTGCACAGAAGACAGCCTCTCGTTGTTGGCGGTTTTCTCCACAGGTTTGTAATACTCCAGGAGGGCCTTGTTTCCTGAGGGCGCAGAGAGCCACCTCATCTCTTCACTAGCAAGGCCCTGAAGACGCCTTTGTTGTAAAGTGTCAGAAACTGCTGCAGGAGAGCCTCATGACAAACTCTGCCGCAGAAACAATCCACCATGCACTGAGGAGACACTCCATGAGGGAATACGAGGCTGCTTTCATTTTGCACGCAATTTGCTCCTATGTGATAAGGAAAACAGCAAACATTGCAGTAGAACGCGGTCTTCTCTGTAAGCCCTCTATCTCAAAGATGTGGGTGGGCTGCGAATAGGCCTTTGCTCTAGCGACACTGGAAGTTGCAGAAGATGATGCATTGTAGTGACAGCAGTGGAGGCAAGTCAGCTTTGGATTCAGCTTATGTGACTGAAAGAAAGCACTGCAGGATGGCCCACTCAAGGAATCATTGAAGCCCTGGCAGTGGAGGCTGAAACAGGGCTTTCAATGTGCTTTCAACCATGTCTGTGTGGCCATGAACGTGAGGCTTTGCTGAGGAAGCCTGGCCATCAGGAAAATACCCGCATACAACGAATTGAACTTGCAATGTGGTTTCCGTGTCTGTCCTGTGTGCCTGCACTCTAAGCACCTGAAAGAGGATTTCTGTGTAGAGCTCTCTTTTGCTGAGTGTCGTGTGCTCATTTAGGTGAACATTAACGTGAGGCTTTGTTGACGAAGCCTGGCCATCAGGAAAATGCCCGCATACACCGAATTCAGCTCGCAATGTGGTTTCCGTGTCTGGAATGTGTGCCCGCTCTCTAAGCGCCTGAAAGAGGTCTGCTGCGTAGAGCTCTCTTTTGCTAGGTGTTGGGTGCTCATTTGTGTGGCCATTAACGTGAGGTTTTGCTGAGGAAGACTGGCCATCAGGAAAATACCCGCATACAACGATTTCAGCAGGCAATGTGTTTTCCGTGTCAGTCCTGTGTGACTGCACTCTAAGCGCATGAGTGAAGTCTGCTCTGTAGAGATATCTTTTGCTGAGTGTCGGGAGCTCATTTGTGAGGCCATTAACGTGAGGTTTTGCTGAGGAAGCCTGGCTGTCAGGAAAATACCCGCATACAACAAATTCAGCTCGCAATGTGGTTTCCGAGTCTTATAAATTCTCTTGTTTGTTGTTATGTGCTGTGTTCTGGGTGGTGTGAGTGCTGCCTTTAGGCTTTCTGCGTGTGACATACTGGGTAGATGTGGCGTGGGCTGTGTCATTTCAGCATTGTGTGTAATGATGGGTTCGCCTTGTGTCGGGTGTGTTGTGTGCATGTGTATGTTGTGTGTGGGTGTGTTTTCGTTCGTGCTGTGTGCGCGTGGGGATGCATGTGTTCTCTATGATTAGATTGTGGTTGTGCGTGTTGTGTGCAGTGTGCTATGTGTGTTGCACGCGTTTCGTCAGTTTTGTGTGCATTTGTATGTGTTGTGTCAGTTTTGTGTGTGTGGTTGTGTTTTGTGTGTTGTGTGAGAGAGGCTGTGTGTGTGTTTGGCTGTTGGAGTTATGCACATGATGTAAGATGTGTTGACTGTGTGTGGCTGTGCTTGTTTTGTACATCTCTTGCATACAGTATGTGGTCTGTGCAATGGTTTTCGTGTGCATTGTGAGCAGTACTTATGTGCCTTCAAGGGTGTGGTGTGTTTATTGTGTCTGTTGTGTTGCGTGTTTCTGTGTTGCGTGTGTGTAGTGCGTTGTGCTCCTGTGTGAGGATGTATGTGTGGTGTGTCTGTGCGTGATTGTGTCTGCAGTGGGTAGTGTGTGAAATGTGTGCTACTTGACTTTGTTGGTTATATGTGTTTTGCCTATGGATTTGGGAGTGTTGTATGTGTTATGAGTTGTGATACTTTCTGTGCGGGATGCTTGTGTGTGTCGTGTGATGTGTGGTTCTGTGAGTTGTGTTTGTGTTGTGTGTATTCTACTCTGTGTGTTCTGTGGTCTGTGTGTTTTGCTTGTTGAGTGAGACACTGTGTGTTAGGACTGATATCTTTGTGTATATGTTGTGTGTTTGGCATTGTGCATTCTGTGAGGCTGTGTGTGCTGTCTGTTTTATGTGTGTTTGGAGTGATGTGTGTAGTGTGTGAAATGTGTGTTGCATAATTTTTGTGTTCTTTCTGTTGTCGACGGTGTGTGTTTTGCATGTTGGTTTCTATGTTCGCGGTTGTGTTTGACAGGTTGTGTGTGTGGCTGGCTCTTTGAGTAAGGAGTGTAATTTGTGATGTGTGTACTGTGTGTGGTCAAGCTTGGTCAGTGTGCCTCACTGGGTGTGTTGTGTTCACTCTGAGAACCGTGGTTCATGTGTATGGTGGGCAGTTATGTTCTCGGTGTGATGTGCTGTGTGTTGAGGGACTTCTGCATTCAAGTGCACAGAAGACAGCCTCTCGTTGTTGGCGGTTTTCTCCACAGGTTTGTAATACTCCAGGAGGGCCTTGTTTCCTGAGGGCGCAGAGAGCCACCTCATCTCTTCACTAGCAAGGCCCTGAAGACGCCTTTGTTGTAAAGTGTCAGAAACTGCTGCAGGAGAGCCTCATGACAAACTCTGCCGCAGAAACAATCCACCATGCACTGAGGAGACACTCCATGAGGGAATACGAGGCTGCTTTCATTTTGCACGCAATTTGCTCCTATGTGATAAGGAAAACAGCAAACATTGCAGTAGAACGCGGTCTTCTCTGTAAGCCCTCTATCTCAAAGATGTGGGTGGGCTGCGAATAGGCCTTTGCTCTAGCGACACTGGAAGTTGCAGAAGATGATGCATTGTAGTGACAGCAGTGGAGGCAAGTCAGCTTTGGATTCAGCTTATGTGACTGAAAGAAAGCACTGCAGGATGGCCCACTCAAGGAATCATTGAAGCCCTGGCAGTGGAGGCTGAAACAGGGCTTTCAATGTGCTTTCAACCATGTCTGTGTGGCCATGAACGTGAGGCTTTGCTGAGGAAGCCTGGCCATCAGGAAAATACCCGCATACAACGAATTGAACTTGCAATGTGGTTTCCGTGTCTGTCCTGTGTGCCTGCACTCTAAGCACCTGAAAGAGGATTTCTGTGTAGAGCTCTCTTTTGCTGAGTGTCGTGTGCTCATTTAGGTGAACATTAACGTGAGGCTTTGTTGACGAAGCCTGGCCATCAGGAAAATGCCCGCATACACCGAATTCAGCTCGCAATGTGGTTTCCGTGTCTGGAATGTGTGCCCGCTCTCTAAGCGCCTGAAAGAGGTCTGCTGCGTAGAGCTCTCTTTTGCTAGGTGTTGGGTGCTCATTTGTGTGGCCATTAACGTGAGGTTTTGCTGAGGAAGACTGGCCATCAGGAAAATACCCGCATACAACGATTTCAGCAGGCAATGTGTTTTCCGTGTCAGTCCTGTGTGACTGCACTCTAAGCGCATGAGTGAAGTCTGCTCTGTAGAGATATCTTTTGCTGAGTGTCGGGAGCTCATTTGTGAGGCCATTAACGTGAGGTTTTGCTGAGGAAGCCTGGCTGTCAGGAAAATACCCGCATACAACAAATTCAGCTCGCAATGTGGTTTCCGAGTCTTATAAATTCTCTTGTTTGTTGTTATGTGCTGTGTTCTGGGTGGTGTGAGTGCTGCCTTTAGGCTTTCTGCGTGTGACATACTGGGTAGATGTGGCGTGGGCTGTGTCATTTCAGCATTGTGTGTAATGATGGGTTCGCCTTGTGTCGGGTGTGTTGTGTGCATGTGTATGTTGTGTGTGGGTGTGTTTTCGTTCGTGCTGTGTGCGCGTGGGGATGCATGTGTTCTCTATGATTAGATTGTGGTTGTGCGTGTTGTGTGCAGTGTGCTATGTGTGTTGCACGCGTTTCGTCAGTTTTGTGTGCATTTGTATGTGTTGTGTCAGTTTTGTGTGTGTGGTTGTGTTTTGTGTGTTGTGTGAGAGAGGCTGTGTGTGTGTTTGGCTGTTGGAGTTATGCACATGATGTAAGATGTGTTGACTGTGTGTGGCTGTGCTTGTTTTGTACATCTCTTGCATACAGTATGTGGTCTGTGCAATGGTTTTCGTGTGCATTGTGAGCAGTACTTATGTGCCTTCAAGGGTGTGGTGTGTTTATTGTGTCTGTTGTGTTGCGTGTTTCTGTGTTGCGTGTGTGTAGTGCGTTGTGCTCCTGTGTGAGGATGTATGTGTGGTGTGTCTGTGCGTGATTGTGTCTGCAGTGGGTAGTGTGTGAAATGTGTGCTACTTGACTTTGTTGGTTATATGTGTTTTGCCTATGGATTTGGGAGTGTTGTATGTGTTATGAGTTGTGATACTTTCTGTGCGGGATGCTTGTGTGTGTCGTGTGATGTGTGGTTCTGTGAGTTGTGTTTGTGTTGTGTGTATTCTACTCTGTGTGTTCTGTGGTCTGTGTGTTTTGCTTGTTGAGTGAGACACTGTGTGTTAGGACTGATATCTTTGTGTATATGTTGTGTGTTTGGCATTGTGCATTCTGTGAGGCTGTGTGTGCTGTCTGTTTTATGTGTGTTTGGAGTGATGTGTGTAGTGTGTGAAATGTGTGTTGCATAATTTTTGTGTTCTTTCTGTTGTCGACGGTGTGTGTTTTGCATGTTGGTTTCTATGTTCGCGGTTGTGTTTGACAGGTTGTGTGTGTGGCTGGCTCTTTGAGTAAGGAGTGTAATTTGTGATGTGTGTACTGTGTGTGGTCAAGCTTGGTCAGTGTGCCTCACTGGGTGTGTTGTGTTCACTCTGAGAACCGTGGTTCATGTGTATGGTGGGCAGTTATGTTCTCGGTGTGATGTGCTGTGTGTTGAGGGACTTCTGCATTCAAGTGCACAGAAGACAGCCTCTCGTTGTTGGCGGTTTTCTCCACAGGTTTGTAATACTCCAGGAGGGCCTTGTTTCCTGAGGGCGCAGAGAGCCACCTCATCTCTTCACTAGCAAGGCCCTGAAGACGCCTTTGTTGTAAAGTGTCAGAAACTGCTGCAGGAGAGCCTCATGACAAACTCTGCCGCAGAAACAATCCACCATGCACTGAGGAGACACTCCATGAGGGAATACGAGGCTGCTTTCATTTTGCACGCAATTTGCTCCTATGTGATAAGGAAAACAGCAAACATTGCAGTAGAACGCGGTCTTCTCTGTAAGCCCTCTATCTCAAAGATGTGGGTGGGCTGCGAATAGGCCTTTGCTCTAGCGACACTGGAAGTTGCAGAAGATGATGCATTGTAGTGACAGCAGTGGAGGCAAGTCAGCTTTGGATTCAGCTTATGTGACTGAAAGAAAGCACTGCAGGATGGCCCACTCAAGGAATCATTGAAGCCCTGGCAGTGGAGGCTGAAACAGGGCTTTCAATGTGCTTTCAACCATGTCTGTGTGGCCATGAACGTGAGGCTTTGCTGAGGAAGCCTGGCCATCAGGAAAATACCCGCATACAACGAATTGAACTTGCAATGTGGTTTCCGTGTCTGTCCTGTGTGCCTGCACTCTAAGCACCTGAAAGAGGATTTCTGTGTAGAGCTCTCTTTTGCTGAGTGTCGTGTGCTCATTTAGGTGAACATTAACGTGAGGCTTTGTTGACGAAGCCTGGCCATCAGGAAAATGCCCGCATACACCGAATTCAGCTCGCAATGTGGTTTCCGTGTCTGGAATGTGTGCCCGCTCTCTAAGCGCCTGAAAGAGGTCTGCTGCGTAGAGCTCTCTTTTGCTAGGTGTTGGGTGCTCATTTGTGTGGCCATTAACGTGAGGTTTTGCTGAGGAAGACTGGCCATCAGGAAAATACCCGCATACAACGATTTCAGCAGGCAATGTGTTTTCCGTGTCAGTCCTGTGTGACTGCACTCTAAGCGCATGAGTGAAGTCTGCTCTGTAGAGATATCTTTTGCTGAGTGTCGGGAGCTCATTTGTGAGGCCATTAACGTGAGGTTTTGCTGAGGAAGCCTGGCTGTCAGGAAAATACCCGCATACAACAAATTCAGCTCGCAATGTGGTTTCCGAGTCTTATAAATTCTCTTGTTTGTTGTTATGTGCTGTGTTCTGGGTGGTGTGAGTGCTGCCTTTAGGCTTTCTGCGTGTGACATACTGGGTAGATGTGGCGTGGGCTGTGTCATTTCAGCATTGTGTGTAATGATGGGTTCGCCTTGTGTCGGGTGTGTTGTGTGCATGTGTATGTTGTGTGTGGGTGTGTTTTCGTTCGTGCTGTGTGCGCGTGGGGATGCATGTGTTCTCTATGATTAGATTGTGGTTGTGCGTGTTGTGTGCAGTGTGCTATGTGTGTTGCACGCGTTTCGTCAGTTTTGTGTGCATTTGTATGTGTTGTGTCAGTTTTGTGTGTGTGGTTGTGTTTTGTGTGTTGTGTGAGAGAGGCTGTGTGTGTGTTTGGCTGTTGGAGTTATGCACATGATGTAAGATGTGTTGACTGTGTGTGGCTGTGCTTGTTTTGTACATCTCTTGCATACAGTATGTGGTCTGTGCAATGGTTTTCGTGTGCATTGTGAGCAGTACTTATGTGCCTTCAAGGGTGTGGTGTGTTTATTGTGTCTGTTGTGTTGCGTGTTTCTGTGTTGCGTGTGTGTAGTGCGTTGTGCTCCTGTGTGAGGATGTATGTGTGGTGTGTCTGTGCGTGATTGTGTCTGCAGTGGGTAGTGTGTGAAATGTGTGCTACTTGACTTTGTTGGTTATATGTGTTTTGCCTATGGATTTGGGAGTGTTGTATGTGTTATGAGTTGTGATACTTTCTGTGCGGGATGCTTGTGTGTGTCGTGTGATGTGTGGTTCTGTGAGTTGTGTTTGTGTTGTGTGTATTCTACTCTGTGTGTTCTGTGGTCTGTGTGTTTTGCTTGTTGAGTGAGACACTGTGTGTTAGGACTGATATCTTTGTGTATATGTTGTGTGTTTGGCATTGTGCATTCTGTGAGGCTGTGTGTGCTGTCTGTTTTATGTGTGTTTGGAGTGATGTGTGTAGTGTGTGAAATGTGTGTTGCATAATTTTTGTGTTCTTTCTGTTGTCGACGGTGTGTGTTTTGCATGTTGGTTTCTATGTTCGCGGTTGTGTTTGACAGGTTGTGTGTGTGGCTGGCTCTTTGAGTAAGGAGTGTAATTTGTGATGTGTGTACTGTGTGTGGTCAAGCTTGGTCAGTGTGCCTCACTGGGTGTGTTGTGTTCACTCTGAGAACCGTGGTTCATGTGTATGGTGGGCAGTTATGTTCTCGGTGTGATGTGCTGTGTGTTGAGGGACTTCTGCATTCAAGTGCACAGAAGACAGCCTCTCGTTGTTGGCGGTTTTCTCCACAGGTTTGTAATACTCCAGGAGGGCCTTGTTTCCTGAGGGCGCAGAGAGCCACCTCATCTCTTCACTAGCAAGGCCCTGAAGACGCCTTTGTTGTAAAGTGTCAGAAACTGCTGCAGGAGAGCCTCATGACAAACTCTGCCGCAGAAACAATCCACCATGCACTGAGGAGACACTCCATGAGGGAATACGAGGCTGCTTTCATTTTGCACGCAATTTGCTCCTATGTGATAAGGAAAACAGCAAACATTGCAGTAGAACGCGGTCTTCTCTGTAAGCCCTCTATCTCAAAGATGTGGGTGGGCTGCGAATAGGCCTTTGCTCTAGCGACACTGGAAGTTGCAGAAGATGATGCATTGTAGTGACAGCAGTGGAGGCAAGTCAGCTTTGGATTCAGCTTATGTGACTGAAAGAAAGCACTGCAGGATGGCCCACTCAAGGAATCATTGAAGCCCTGGCAGTGGAGGCTGAAACAGGGCTTTCAATGTGCTTTCAACCATGTCTGTGTGGCCATGAACGTGAGGCTTTGCTGAGGAAGCCTGGCCATCAGGAAAATACCCGCATACAACGAATTGAACTTGCAATGTGGTTTCCGTGTCTGTCCTGTGTGCCTGCACTCTAAGCACCTGAAAGAGGATTTCTGTGTAGAGCTCTCTTTTGCTGAGTGTCGTGTGCTCATTTAGGTGAACATTAACGTGAGGCTTTGTTGACGAAGCCTGGCCATCAGGAAAATGCCCGCATACACCGAATTCAGCTCGCAATGTGGTTTCCGTGTCTGGAATGTGTGCCCGCTCTCTAAGCGCCTGAAAGAGGTCTGCTGCGTAGAGCTCTCTTTTGCTAGGTGTTGGGTGCTCATTTGTGTGGCCATTAACGTGAGGTTTTGCTGAGGAAGACTGGCCATCAGGAAAATACCCGCATACAACGATTTCAGCAGGCAATGTGTTTTCCGTGTCAGTCCTGTGTGACTGCACTCTAAGCGCATGAGTGAAGTCTGCTCTGTAGAGATATCTTTTGCTGAGTGTCGGGAGCTCATTTGTGAGGCCATTAACGTGAGGTTTTGCTGAGGAAGCCTGGCTGTCAGGAAAATACCCGCATACAACAAATTCAGCTCGCAATGTGGTTTCCGAGTCTTATAAATTCTCTTGTTTGTTGTTATGTGCTGTGTTCTGGGTGGTGTGAGTGCTGCCTTTAGGCTTTCTGCGTGTGACATACTGGGTAGATGTGGCGTGGGCTGTGTCATTTCAGCATTGTGTGTAATGATGGGTTCGCCTTGTGTCGGGTGTGTTGTGTGCATGTGTATGTTGTGTGTGGGTGTGTTTTCGTTCGTGCTGTGTGCGCGTGGGGATGCATGTGTTCTCTATGATTAGATTGTGGTTGTGCGTGTTGTGTGCAGTGTGCTATGTGTGTTGCACGCGTTTCGTCAGTTTTGTGTGCATTTGTATGTGTTGTGTCAGTTTTGTGTGTGTGGTTGTGTTTTGTGTGTTGTGTGAGAGAGGCTGTGTGTGTGTTTGGCTGTTGGAGTTATGCACATGATGTAAGATGTGTTGACTGTGTGTGGCTGTGCTTGTTTTGTACATCTCTTGCATACAGTATGTGGTCTGTGCAATGGTTTTCGTGTGCATTGTGAGCAGTACTTATGTGCCTTCAAGGGTGTGGTGTGTTTATTGTGTCTGTTGTGTTGCGTGTTTCTGTGTTGCGTGTGTGTAGTGCGTTGTGCTCCTGTGTGAGGATGTATGTGTGGTGTGTCTGTGCGTGATTGTGTCTGCAGTGGGTAGTGTGTGAAATGTGTGCTACTTGACTTTGTTGGTTATATGTGTTTTGCCTATGGATTTGGGAGTGTTGTATGTGTTATGAGTTGTGATACTTTCTGTGCGGGATGCTTGTGTGTGTCGTGTGATGTGTGGTTCTGTGAGTTGTGTTTGTGTTGTGTGTATTCTACTCTGTGTGTTCTGTGGTCTGTGTGTTTTGCTTGTTGAGTGAGACACTGTGTGTTAGGACTGATATCTTTGTGTATATGTTGTGTGTTTGGCATTGTGCATTCTGTGAGGCTGTGTGTGCTGTCTGTTTTATGTGTGTTTGGAGTGATGTGTGTAGTGTGTGAAATGTGTGTTGCATAATTTTTGTGTTCTTTCTGTTGTCGACGGTGTGTGTTTTGCATGTTGGTTTCTATGTTCGCGGTTGTGTTTGACAGGTTGTGTGTGTGGCTGGCTCTTTGAGTAAGGAGTGTAATTTGTGATGTGTGTACTGTGTGTGGTCAAGCTTGGTCAGTGTGCCTCACTGGGTGTGTTGTGTTCACTCTGAGAACCGTGGTTCATGTGTATGGTGGGCAGTTATGTTCTCGGTGTGATGTGCTGTGTGTTGAGGGACTTCTGCATTCAAGTGCACAGAAGACAGCCTCTCGTTGTTGGCGGTTTTCTCCACAGGTTTGTAATACTCCAGGAGGGCCTTGTTTCCTGAGGGCGCAGAGAGCCACCTCATCTCTTCACTAGCAAGGCCCTGAAGACGCCTTTGTTGTAAAGTGTCAGAAACTGCTGCAGGAGAGCCTCATGACAAACTCTGCCGCAGAAACAATCCACCATGCACTGAGGAGACACTCCATGAGGGAATACGAGGCTGCTTTCATTTTGCACGCAATTTGCTCCTATGTGATAAGGAAAACAGCAAACATTGCAGTAGAACGCGGTCTTCTCTGTAAGCCCTCTATCTCAAAGATGTGGGTGGGCTGCGAATAGGCCTTTGCTCTAGCGACACTGGAAGTTGCAGAAGATGATGCATTGTAGTGACAGCAGTGGAGGCAAGTCAGCTTTGGATTCAGCTTATGTGACTGAAAGAAAGCACTGCAGGATGGCCCACTCAAGGAATCATTGAAGCCCTGGCAGTGGAGGCTGAAACAGGGCTTTCAATGTGCTTTCAACCATGTCTGTGTGGCCATGAACGTGAGGCTTTGCTGAGGAAGCCTGGCCATCAGGAAAATACCCGCATACAACGAATTGAACTTGCAATGTGGTTTCCGTGTCTGTCCTGTGTGCCTGCACTCTAAGCACCTGAAAGAGGATTTCTGTGTAGAGCTCTCTTTTGCTGAGTGTCGTGTGCTCATTTAGGTGAACATTAACGTGAGGCTTTGTTGACGAAGCCTGGCCATCAGGAAAATGCCCGCATACACCGAATTCAGCTCGCAATGTGGTTTCCGTGTCTGGAATGTGTGCCCGCTCTCTAAGCGCCTGAAAGAGGTCTGCTGCGTAGAGCTCTCTTTTGCTAGGTGTTGGGTGCTCATTTGTGTGGCCATTAACGTGAGGTTTTGCTGAGGAAGACTGGCCATCAGGAAAATACCCGCATACAACGATTTCAGCAGGCAATGTGTTTTCCGTGTCAGTCCTGTGTGACTGCA
Organism: Manis javanica; assembly: GCF_040802235.1. NCBI lineage: Eukaryota > Metazoa > Chordata > Mammalia > Pholidota > Manidae > Manis > Manis javanica. Next base: position 35,816,786 of record NC_133170.1, on the reverse strand, counting down.
CTCTAAGCGCATGAGTGAAGTCTGCTCTGTAGAGATATCTTTTGCTGAGTGTCGGGAGCTCATTTGTGAGGCCATTAACGTGAGGTTTTGCTGAGGAAGCCTGGCTGTCAGGAAAATACCCGCATACAACAAATTCAGCTCGCAATGTGGTTTCCGAGTCTTATAAATTCTCTTGTTTGTTGTTATGTGCTGTGTTCTGGGTGGTGTGAGTGCTGCCTTTAGGCTTTCTGCGTGTGACATACTGGGTAGATGTGGCGTGGGCTGTGTCATTTCAGCATTGTGTGTAATGATGGGTTCGCCTTGTGTCGGGTGTGTTGTGTGCATGTGTATGTTGTGTGTGGGTGTGTTTTCGTTCGTGCTGTGTGCGCGTGGGGATGCATGTGTTCTCTATGATTAGATTGTGGTTGTGCGTGTTGTGTGCAGTGTGCTATGTGTGTTGCACGCGTTTCGTCAGTTTTGTGTGCATTTGTATGTGTTGTGTCAGTTTTGTGTGTGTGGTTGTGTTTTGTGTGTTGTGTGAGAGAGGCTGTGTGTGTGTTTGGCTGTTGGAGTTATGCACATGATGTAAGATGTGTTGACTGTGTGTGGCTGTGCTTGTTTTGTACATCTCTTGCATACAGTATGTGGTCTGTGCAATGGTTTTCGTGTGCATTGTGAGCAGTACTTATGTGCCTTCAAGGGTGTGGTGTGTTTATTGTGTCTGTTGTGTTGCGTGTTTCTGTGTTGCGTGTGTGTAGTGCGTTGTGCTCCTGTGTGAGGATGTATGTGTGGTGTGTCTGTGCGTGATTGTGTCTGCAGTGGGTAGTGTGTGAAATGTGTGCTACTTGACTTTGTTGGTTATATGTGTTTTGCCTATGGATTTGGGAGTGTTGTATGTGTTATGAGTTGTGATACTTTCTGTGCGGGATGCTTGTGTGTGTCGTGTGATGTGTGGTTCTGTGAGTTGTGTTTGTGTTGTGTGTATTCTACTCTGTGTGTTCTGTGGTCTGTGTGTTTTGCTTGTTGAGTGAGACACTGTGTGTTAGGACTGATATCTTTGTGTATATGTTGTGTGTTTGGCATTGTGCATTCTGTGAGGCTGTGTGTGCTGTCTGTTTTATGTGTGTTTGGAGTGATGTGTGTAGTGTGTGAAATGTGTGTTGCATAATTTTTGTGTTCTTTCTGTTGTCGACGGTGTGTGTTTTGCATGTTGGTTTCTATGTTCGCGGTTGTGTTTGACAGGTTGTGTGTGTGGCTGGCTCTTTGAGTAAGGAGTGTAATTTGTGATGTGTGTACTGTGTGTGGTCAAGCTTGGTCAGTGTGCCTCACTGGGTGTGTTGTGTTCACTCTGAGAACCGTGGTTCATGTGTATGGTGGGCAGTTATGTTCTCGGTGTGATGTGCTGTGTGTTGAGGGACTTCTGCATTCAAGTGCACAGAAGACAGCCTCTCGTTGTTGGCGGTTTTCTCCACAGGTTTGTAATACTCCAGGAGGGCCTTGTTTCCTGAGGGCGCAGAGAGCCACCTCATCTCTTCACTAGCAAGGCCCTGAAGACGCCTTTGTTGTAAAGTGTCAGAAACTGCTGCAGGAGAGCCTCATGACAAACTCTGCCGCAGAAACAATCCACCATGCACTGAGGAGACACTCCATGAGGGAATACGAGGCTGCTTTCATTTTGCACGCAATTTGCTCCTATGTGATAAGGAAAACAGCAAACATTGCAGTAGAACGCGGTCTTCTCTGTAAGCCCTCTATCTCAAAGATGTGGGTGGGCTGCGAATAGGCCTTTGCTCTAGCGACACTGGAAGTTGCAGAAGATGATGCATTGTAGTGACAGCAGTGGAGGCAAGTCAGCTTTGGATTCAGCTTATGTGACTGAAAGAAAGCACTGCAGGATGGCCCACTCAAGGAATCATTGAAGCCCTGGCAGTGGAGGCTGAAACAGGGCTTTCAATGTGCTTTCAACCATGTCTGTGTGGCCATGAACGTGAGGCTTTGCTGAGGAAGCCTGGCCATCAGGAAAATACCCGCATACAACGAATTGAACTTGCAATGTGGTTTCCGTGTCTGTCCTGTGTGCCTGCACTCTAAGCACCTGAAAGAGGATTTCTGTGTAGAGCTCTCTTTTGCTGAGTGTCGTGTGCTCATTTAGGTGAACATTAACGTGAGGCTTTGTTGACGAAGCCTGGCCATCAGGAAAATGCCCGCATACAACGAATTCAGCTCGCATTGTGGTTTCTGTGTCTGTAATGTGTGCCTGCTCTCTAAGCGCCGGAAAGAGGATTTCTGTGTACAGCTCTCTTTTGCTGAGTGTCGTGTGCTCATTTAGGTGAACATTAACGTGAGGCTTTGTTGACGAAGCCTGGCCATCAGGAAAATGCCCGCATACACCGAATTCAGCTCGCAATGTGGTTTCCGTGTCTGGAATGTGTGCCCGCTCTCTAAGCGCCTGAAAGAGGTCTGCTGCGTAGAGCTCTCTTTTGCTAGGTGTTGGGTGCTCATTTGTGTGGCCATTAACGTGAGGTTTTGCTGAGGAAGACTGGCCATCAGGAAAATACCCGCATACAACGATTTCAGCAGGCAATGTGTTTTCCGTGTCAGTCCTGTGTGACTGCACTCTAAGCGCATGAGTGAAGTCTGCTCTGTAGAGATATCTTTTGCTGAGTGTCGGGAGCTCATTTGTGAGGCCATTAACGTGAGGTTTTGCTGAGGAAGCCTGGCTGTCAGGAAAATACCCGCATACAACAAATTCAGCTCGCAATGTGGTTTCCGAGTCTTATAAATTCTCTTGTTTGTTGTTATGTGCTGTGTTCTGGGTGGTGTGAGTGCTGCCTTTAGGCTTTCTGCGTGTGACATACTGGGTAGATGTGGCGTGGGCTGTGTCATTTCAGCATTGTGTGTAATGATGGGTTCGCCTTGTGTCGGGTGTGTTGTGTGCATGTGTATGTTGTGTGTGGGTGTGTTTTCGTTCGTGCTGTGTGCGCGTGGGGATGCATGTGTTCTCTATGATTAGATTGTGGTTGTGCGTGTTGTGTGCAGTGTGCTATGTGTGTTGCACGCGTTTCGTCAGTTTTGTGTGCATTTGTATGTGTTGTGTCAGTTTTGTGTGTGTGGTTGTGTTTTGTGTGTTGTGTGAGAGAGGCTGTGTGTGTGTTTGGCTGTTGGAGTTATGCACATGATGTAAGATGTGTTGACTGTGTGTGGCTGTGCTTGTTTTGTACATCTCTTGCATACAGTATGTGGTCTGTGCAATGGTTTTCGTGTGCATTGTGAGCAGTACTTATGTGCCTTCAAGGGTGTGGTGTGTTTATTGTGTCTGTTGTGTTGCGTGTTTCTGTGTTGCGTGTGTGTAGTGCGTTGTGCTCCTGTGTGAGGATGTATGTGTGGTGTGTCTGTGCGTGATTGTGTCTGCAGTGGGTAGTGTGTGAAATGTGTGCTACTTGACTTTGTTGGTTATATGTGTTTTGCCTATGGATTTGGGAGTGTTGTATGTGTTATGAGTTGTGATACTTTCTGTGCGGGATGCTTGTGTGTGTCGTGTGATGTGTGGTTCTGTGAGTTGTGTTTGTGTTGTGTGTATTCTACTCTGTGTGTTCTGTGGTCTGTGTGTTTTGCTTGTTGAGTGAGACACTGTGTGTTAGGACTGATATCTTTGTGTATATGTTGTGTGTTTGGCATTGTGCATTCTGTGAGGCTGTGTGTGCTGTCTGTTTTATGTGTGTTTGGAGTGATGTGTGTAGTGTGTGAAATGTGTGTTGCATAATTTTTGTGTTCTTTCTGTTGTCGACGGTGTGTGTTTTGCATGTTGGTTTCTATGTTCGCGGTTGTGTTTGACAGGTTGTGTGTGTGGCTGGCTCTTTGAGTAAGGAGTGTAATTTGTGATGTGTGTACTGTGTGTGGTCAAGCTTGGTCAGTGTGCCTCACTGGGTGTGTTGTGTTCACTCTGAGAACCGTGGTTCATGTGTATGGTGGGCAGTTATGTTCTCGGTGTGATGTGCTGTGTGTTGAGGGACTTCTGCATTCAAGTGCACAGAAGACAGCCTCTCGTTGTTGGCGGTTTTCTCCACAGGTTTGTAATACTCCAGGAGGGCCTTGTTTCCTGAGGGCGCAGAGAGCCACCTCATCTCTTCACTAGCAAGGCCCTGAAGACGCCTTTGTTGTAAAGTGTCAGAAACTGCTGCAGGAGAGCCTCATGACAAACTCTGCCGCAGAAACAATCCACCATGCACTGAGGAGACACTCCATGAGGGAATACGAGGCTGCTTTCATTTTGCACGCAATTTGCTCCTATGTGATAAGGAAAACAGCAAACATTGCAGTAGAACGCGGTCTTCTCTGTAAGCCCTCTATCTCAAAGATGTGGGTGGGCTGCGAATAGGCCTTTGCTCTAGCGACACTGGAAGTTGCAGAAGATGATGCATTGTAGTGACAGCAGTGGAGGCAAGTCAGCTTTGGATTCAGCTTATGTGACTGAAAGAAAGCACTGCAGGATGGCCCACTCAAGGAATCATTGAAGCCCTGGCAGTGGAGGCTGAAACAGGGCTTTCAATGTGCTTTCAACCATGTCTGTGTGGCCATGAACGTGAGGCTTTGCTGAGGAAGCCTGGCCATCAGGAAAATACCCGCATACAACGAATTGAACTTGCAATGTGGTTTCCGTGTCTGTCCTGTGTGCCTGCACTCTAAGCACCTGAAAGAGGATTTCTGTGTAGAGCTCTCTTTTGCTGAGTGTCGTGTGCTCATTTAGGTGAACATTAACGTGAGGCTTTGTTGACGAAGCCTGGCCATCAGGAAAATGCCCGCATACAACGAATTCAGCTCGCATTGTGGTTTCTGTGTCTGTAATGTGTGCCTGCTCTCTAAGCGCCGGAAAGAGGATTTCTGTGTACAGCTCTCTTTTGCTGAGTGTCGTGTGCTCATTTAGGTGAACATTAACGTGAGGCTTTGTTGACGAAGCCTGGCCATCAGGAAAATGCCCGCATACACCGAATTCAGCTCGCAATGTGGTTTCCGTGTCTGGAATGTGTGCCCGCTCTCTAAGCGCCTGAAAGAGGTCTGCTGCGTAGAGCTCTCTTTTGCTAGGTGTTGGGTGCTCATTTGTGTGGCCATTAACGTGAGGTTTTGCTGAGGAAGACTGGCCATCAGGAAAATACCCGCATACAACGATTTCAGCAGGCAATGTGTTTTCCGTGTCAGTCCTGTGTGACTGCACTCTAAGCGCATGAGTGAAGTCTGCTCTGTAGAGATATCTTTTGCTGAGTGTCGGGAGCTCATTTGTGAGGCCATTAACGTGAGGTTTTGCTGAGGAAGCCTGGCTGTCAGGAAAATACCCGCATACAACAAATTCAGCTCGCAATGTGGTTTCCGAGTCTTATAAATTCTCTTGTTTGTTGTTATGTGCTGTGTTCTGGGTGGTGTGAGTGCTGCCTTTAGGCTTTCTGCGTGTGACATACTGGGTAGATGTGGCGTGGGCTGTGTCATTTCAGCATTGTGTGTAATGATGGGTTCGCCTTGTGTCGGGTGTGTTGTGTGCATGTGTATGTTGTGTGTGGGTGTGTTTTCGTTCGTGCTGTGTGCGCGTGGGGATGCATGTGTTCTCTATGATTAGATTGTGGTTGTGCGTGTTGTGTGCAGTGTGCTATGTGTGTTGCACGCGTTTCGTCAGTTTTGTGTGCATTTGTATGTGTTGTGTCAGTTTTGTGTGTGTGGTTGTGTTTTGTGTGTTGTGTGAGAGAGGCTGTGTGTGTGTTTGGCTGTTGGAGTTATGCACATGATGTAAGATGTGTTGACTGTGTGTGGCTGTGCTTGTTTTGTACATCTCTTGCATACAGTATGTGGTCTGTGCAATGGTTTTCGTGTGCATTGTGAGCAGTACTTATGTGCCTTCAAGGGTGTGGTGTGTTTATTGTGTCTGTTGTGTTGCGTGTTTCTGTGTTGCGTGTGTGTAGTGCGTTGTGCTCCTGTGTGAGGATGTATGTGTGGTGTGTCTGTGCGTGATTGTGTCTGCAGTGGGTAGTGTGTGAAATGTGTGCTACTTGACTTTGTTGGTTATATGTGTTTTGCCTATGGATTTGGGAGTGTTGTATGTGTTATGAGTTGTGATACTTTCTGTGCGGGATGCTTGTGTGTGTCGTGTGATGTGTGGTTCTGTGAGTTGTGTTTGTGTTGTGTGTATTCTACTCTGTGTGTTCTGTGGTCTGTGTGTTTTGCTTGTTGAGTGAGACACTGTGTGTTAGGACTGATATCTTTGTGTATATGTTGTGTGTTTGGCATTGTGCATTCTGTGAGGCTGTGTGTGCTGTCTGTTTTATGTGTGTTTGGAGTGATGTGTGTAGTGTGTGAAATGTGTGTTGCATAATTTTTGTGTTCTTTCTGTTGTCGACGGTGTGTGTTTTGCATGTTGGTTTCTATGTTCGCGGTTGTGTTTGACAGGTTGTGTGTGTGGCTGGCTCTTTGAGTAAGGAGTGTAATTTGTGATGTGTGTACTGTGTGTGGTCAAGCTTGGTCAGTGTGCCTCACTGGGTGTGTTGTGTTCACTCTGAGAACCGTGGTTCATGTGTATGGTGGGCAGTTATGTTCTCGGTGTGATGTGCTGTGTGTTGAGGGACTTCTGCATTCAAGTGCACAGAAGACAGCCTCTCGTTGTTGGCGGTTTTCTCCACAGGTTTGTAATACTCCAGGAGGGCCTTGTTTCCTGAGGGCGCAGAGAGCCACCTCATCTCTTCACTAGCAAGGCCCTGAAGACGCCTTTGTTGTAAAGTGTCAGAAACTGCTGCAGGAGAGCCTCATGACAAACTCTGCCGCAGAAACAATCCACCATGCACTGAGGAGACACTCCATGAGGGAATACGAGGCTGCTTTCATTTTGCACGCAATTTGCTCCTATGTGATAAGGAAAACAGCAAACATTGCAGTAGAACGCGGTCTTCTCTGTAAGCCCTCTATCTCAAAGATGTGGGTGGGCTGCGAATAGGCCTTTGCTCTAGCGACACTGGAAGTTGCAGAAGATGATGCATTGTAGTGACAGCAGTGGAGGCAAGTCAGCTTTGGATTCAGCTTATGTGACTGAAAGAAAGCACTGCAGGATGGCCCACTCAAGGAATCATTGAAGCCCTGGCAGTGGAGGCTGAAACAGGGCTTTCAATGTGCTTTCAACCATGTCTGTGTGGCCATGAACGTGAGGCTTTGCTGAGGAAGCCTGGCCATCAGGAAAATACCCGCATACAACGAATTGAACTTGCAATGTGGTTTCCGTGTCTGTCCTGTGTGCCTGCACTCTAAGCACCTGAAAGAGGATTTCTGTGTAGAGCTCTCTTTTGCTGAGTGTCGTGTGCTCATTTAGGTGAACATTAACGTGAGGCTTTGTTGACGAAGCCTGGCCATCAGGAAAATGCCCGCATACAACGAATTCAGCTCGCATTGTGGTTTCTGTGTCTGTAATGTGTGCCTGCTCTCTAAGCGCCGGAAAGAGGATTTCTGTGTACAGCTCTCTTTTGCTGAGTGTCGTGTGCTCATTTAGGTGAACATTAACGTGAGGCTTTGTTGACGAAGCCTGGCCATCAGGAAAATGCCCGCATACACCGAATTCAGCTCGCAATGTGGTTTCCGTGTCTGGAATGTGTGCCCGCTCTCTAAGCGCCTGAAAGAGGTCTGCTGCGTAGAGCTCTCTTTTGCTAGGTGTTGGGTGCTCATTTGTGTGGCCATTAACGTGAGGTTTTGCTGAGGAAGACTGGCCATCAGGAAAATACCCGCATACAACGATTTCAGCAGGCAATGTGTTTTCCGTGTCAGTCCTGTGTGACTGCACTCTAAGCGCATGAGTGAAGTCTGCTCTGTAGAGATATCTTTTGCTGAGTGTCGGGAGCTCATTTGTGAGGCCATTAACGTGAGGTTTTGCTGAGGAAGCCTGGCTGTCAGGAAAATACCCGCATACAACAAATTCAGCTCGCAATGTGGTTTCCGAGTCTTATAAATTCTCTTGTTTGTTGTTATGTGCTGTGTTCTGGGTGGTGTGAGTGCTGCCTTTAGGCTTTCTGCGTGTGACATACTGGGTAGATGTGGCGTGGGCTGTGTCATTTCAGCATTGTGTGTAATGATGGGTTCGCCTTGTGTCGGGTGTGTTGTGTGCATGTGTATGTTGTGTGTGGGTGTGTTTTCGTTCGTGCTGTGTGCGCGTGGGGATGCATGTGTTCTCTATGATTAGATTGTGGTTGTGCGTGTTGTGTGCAGTGTGCTATGTGTGTTGCACGCGTTTCGTCAGTTTTGTGTGCATTTGTATGTGTTGTGTCAGTTTTGTGTGTGTGGTTGTGTTTTGTGTGTTGTGTGAGAGAGGCTGTGTGTGTGTTTGGCTGTTGGAGTTATGCACATGATGTAAGATGTGTTGACTGTGTGTGGCTGTGCTTGTTTTGTACATCTCTTGCATACAGTATGTGGTCTGTGCAATGGTTTTCGTGTGCATTGTGAGCAGTACTTATGTGCCTTCAAGGGTGTGGTGTGTTTATTGTGTCTGTTGTGTTGCGTGTTTCTGTGTTGCGTGTGTGTAGTGCGTTGTGCTCCTGTGTGAGGATGTATGTGTGGTGTGTCTGTGCGTGATTGTGTCTGCAGTGGGTAGTGTGTGAAATGTGTGCTACTTGACTTTGTTGGTTATATGTGTTTTGCCTATGGATTTGGGAGTGTTGTATGTGTTATGAGTTGTGATACTTTCTGTGCGGGATGCTTGTGTGTGTCGTGTGATGTGTGGTTCTGTGAGTTGTGTTTGTGTTGTGTGTATTCTACTCTGTGTGTTCTGTGGTCTGTGTGTTTTGCTTGTTGAGTGAGACACTGTGTGTTAGGACTGATATCTTTGTGTATATGTTGTGTGTTTGGCATTGTGCATTCTGTGAGGCTGTGTGTGCTGTCTGTTTTATGTGTGTTTGGAGTGATGTGTGTAGTGTGTGAAATGTGTGTTGCATAATTTTTGTGTTCTTTCTGTTGTCGACGGTGTGTGTTTTGCATGTTGGTTTCTATGTTCGCGGTTGTGTTTGACAGGTTGTGTGTGTGGCTGGCTCTTTGAGTAAGGAGTGTAATTTGTGATGTGTGTACTGTGTGTGGTCAAGCTTGGTCAGTGTGCCTCACTGGGTGTGTTGTGTTCACTCTGAGAACCGTGGTTCATGTGTATGGTGGGCAGTTATGTTCTCGGTGTGATGTGCTGTGTGTTGAGGGACTTCTGCATTCAAGTGCACAGAAGACAGCCTCTCGTTGTTGGCGGTTTTCTCCACAGGTTTGTAATACTCCAGGAGGGCCTTGTTTCCTGAGGGCGCAGAGAGCCACCTCATCTCTTCACTAGCAAGGCCCTGAAGACGCCTTTGTTGTAAAGTGTCAGAAACTGCTGCAGGAGAGCCTCATGACAAACTCTGCCGCAGAAACAATCCACCATGCACTGAGGAGACACTCCATGAGGGAATACGAGGCTGCTTTCATTTTGCACGCAATTTGCTCCTATGTGATAAGGAAAACAGCAAACATTGCAGTAGAACGCGGTCTTCTCTGTAAGCCCTCTATCTCAAAGATGTGGGTGGGCTGCGAATAGGCCTTTGCTCTAGCGACACTGGAAGTTGCAGAAGATGATGCATTGTAGTGACAGCAGTGGAGGCAAGTCAGCTTTGGATTCAGCTTATGTGACTGAAAGAAAGCACTGCAGGATGGCCCACTCAAGGAATCATTGAAGCCCTGGCAGTGGAGGCTGAAACAGGGCTTTCAATGTGCTTTCAACCATGTCTGTGTGGCCATGAACGTGAGGCTTTGCTGAGGAAGCCTGGCCATCAGGAAAATACCCGCATACAACGAATTGAACTTGCAATGTGGTTTCCGTGTCTGTCCTGTGTGCCTGCACTCTAAGCACCTGAAAGAGGATTTCTGTGTAGAGCTCTCTTTTGCTGAGTGTCGTGTGCTCATTTAGGTGAACATTAACGTGAGGCTTTGTTGACGAAGCCTGGCCATCAGGAAAATGCCCGCATACAACGAATTCAGCTCGCATTGTGGTTTCTGTGTCTGTAATGTGTGCCTGCTCTCTAAGCGCCGGAAAGAGGATTTCTGTGTACAGCTCTCTTTTGCTGAGTGTCGTGTGCTCATTTAGGTGAACATTAACGTGAGGCTTTGTTGACGAAGCCTGGCCATCAGGAAAATGCCCGCATACACCGAATTCAGCTCGCAATGTGGTTTCCGTGTCTGGAATGTGTGCCCGCTCTCTAAGCGCCTGAAAGAGGTCTGCTGCGTAGAGCTCTCTTTTGCTAGGTGTTGGGTGCTCATTTGTGTGGCCATTAACGTGAGGTTTTGCTGAGGAAGACTGGCCATCAGGAAAATACCCGCATACAACGATTTCAGCAGGCAATGTGTTTTCCGTGTCAGTCCTGTGTGACTGCACTCTAAGCGCATGAGTGAAGTCTGCTCTGTAGAGATATCTTTTGCTGAGTGTCGGGAGCTCATTTGTGAGGCCATTAACGTGAGGTTTTGCTGAGGAAGCCTGGCTGTCAGGAAAATACCCGCATACAACAAATTCAGCTCGCAATGTGGTTTCCGAGTCTTATAAATTCTCTTGTTTGTTGTTATGTGCTGTGTTCTGGGTGGTGTGAGTGCTGCCTTTAGGCTTTCTGCGTGTGACATACTGGGTAGATGTGGCGTGGGCTGTGTCATTTCAGCATTGTGTGTAATGATGGGTTCGCCTTGTGTCGGGTGTGTTGTGTGCATGTGTATGTTGTGTGTGGGTGTGTTTTCGTTCGTGCTGTGTGCGCGTGGGGATGCATGTGTTCTCTATGATTAGATTGTGGTTGTGCGTGTTGTGTGCAGTGTGCTATGTGTGTTGCACGCGTTTCGTCAGTTTTGTGTGCATTTGTATGTGTTGTGTCAGTTTTGTGTGTGTGGTTGTGTTTTGTGTGTTGTGTGAGAGAGGCTGTGTGTGTGTTTGGCTGTTGGAGTTATGCACATGATGTAAGATGTGTTGACTGTGTGTGGCTGTGCTTGTTTTGTACATCTCTTGCATACAGTATGTGGTCTGTGCAATGGTTTTCGTGTGCATTGTGAGCAGTACTTATGTGCCTTCAAGGGTGTGGTGTGTTTATTGTGTCTGTTGTGTTGCGTGTTTCTGTGTTGCGTGTGTGTAGTGCGTTGTGCTCCTGTGTGAGGATGTATGTGTGGTGTGTCTGTGCGTGATTGTGTCTGCAGTGGGTAGTGTGTGAAATGTGTGCTACTTGACTTTGTTGGTTATATGTGTTTTGCCTATGGATTTGGGAGTGTTGTATGTGTTATGAGTTGTGATACTTTCTGTGCGGGATGCTTGTGTGTGTCGTGTGATGTGTGGTTCTGTGAGTTGTGTTTGTGTTGTGTGTATTCTACTCTGTGTGTTCTGTGGTCTGTGTGTTTTGCTTGTTGAGTGAGACACTGTGTGTTAGGACTGATATCTTTGTGTATATGTTGTGTGTTTGGCATTGTGCATTCTGTGAGGCTGTGTGTGCTGTCTGTTTTATGTGTGTTTGGAGTGATGTGTGTAGTGTGTGAAATGTGTGTTGCATAATTTTTGTGTTCTTTCTGTTGTCGACGGTGTGTGTTTTGCATGTTGGTTTCTATGTTCGCGGTTGTGTTTGACAGGTTGTGTGTGTGGCTGGCTCTTTGAGTAAGGAGTGTAATTTGTGATGTGTGTACTGTGTGTGGTCAAGCTTGGTCAGTGTGCCTCACTGGGTGTGTTGTGTTCACTCTGAGAACCGTGGTTCATGTGTATGGTGGGCAGTTATGTTCTCGGTGTGATGTGCTGTGTGTTGAGGGACTTCTGCATTCAAGTGCACAGAAGACAGCCTCTCGTTGTTGGCGGTTTTCTCCACAGGTTTGTAATACTCCAGGAGGGCCTTGTTTCCTGAGGGCGCAGAGAGCCACCTCATCTCTTCACTAGCAAGGCCCTGAAGACGCCTTTGTTGTAAAGTGTCAGAAACTGCTGCAGGAGAGCCTCATGACAAACTCTGCCGCAGAAACAATCCACCATGCACTGAGGAGACACTCCATGAGGGAATACGAGGCTGCTTTCATTTTGCACGCAATTTGCTCCTATGTGATAAGGAAAACAGCAAACATTGCAGTAGAACGCGGTCTTCTCTGTAAGCCCTCTATCTCAAAGATGTGGGTGGGCTGCGAATAGGCCTTTGCTCTAGCGACACTGGAAGTTGCAGAAGATGATGCATTGTAGTGACAGCAGTGGAGGCAAGTCAGCTTTGGATTCAGCTTATGTGACTGAAAGAAAGCACTGCAGGATGGCCCACTCAAGGAATCATTGAAGCCCTGGCAGTGGAGGCTGAAACAGGGCTTTCAATGTGCTTTCAACCATGTCTGTGTGGCCATGAACGTGAGGCTTTGCTGAGGAAGCCTGGCCATCAGGAAAATACCCGCATACAACGAATTGAACTTGCAATGTGGTTTCCGTGTCTGTCCTGTGTGCCTGCACTCTAAGCACCTGAAAGAGGATTTCTGTGTAGAGCTCTCTTTTGCTGAGTGTCGTGTGCTCATTTAGGTGAACATTAACGTGAGGCTTTGTTGACGAAGCCTGGCCATCAGGAAAATGCCCGCATACAACGAATTCAGCTCGCATTGTGGTTTCTGTGTCTGTAATGTGTGCCTGCTCTCTAAGCGCCGGAAAGAGGATTTCTGTGTACAGCTCTCTTTTGCTGAGTGTCGTGTGCTCATTTAGGTGAACATTAACGTGAGGCTTTGTTGACGAAGCCTGGCCATCAGGAAAATGCCCGCATACACCGAATTCAGCTCGCAATGTGGTTTCCGTGTCTGGAATGTGTGCCCGCTCTCTAAGCGCCTGAAAGAGGTCTGCTGCGTAGAGCTCTCTTTTGCTAGGTGTTGGGTGCTCATTTGTGTGGCCATTAACGTGAGGTTTTGCTGAGGAAGACTGGCCATCAGGAAAATACCCGCATACAACGATTTCAGCAGGCAATGTGTTTTCCGTGTCAGTCCTGTGTGACTGCACTCTAAGCGCATGAGTGAAGTCTGCTCTGTAGAGATATCTTTTGCTGAGTGTCGGGAGCTCATTTGTGAGGCCATTAACGTGAGGTTTTGCTGAGGAAGCCTGGCTGTCAGGAAAATACCCGCATACAACAAATTCAGCTCGCAATGTGGTTTCCGAGTCTTATAAATTCTCTTGTTTGTTGTTATGTGCTGTGTTCTGGGTGGTGTGAGTGCTGCCTTTAGGCTTTCTGCGTGTGACATACTGGGTAGATGTGGCGTGGGCTGTGTCATTTCAGCATTGTGTGTAATGATGGGTTCGCCTTGTGTCGGGTGTGTTGTGTGCATGTGTATGTTGTGTGTGGGTGTGTTTTCGTTCGTGCTGTGTGCGCGTGGGGATGCATGTGTTCTCTATGATTAGATTGTGGTTGTGCGTGTTGTGTGCAGTGTGCTATGTGTGTTGCACGCGTTTCGTCAGTTTTGTGTGCATTTGTATGTGTTGTGTCAGTTTTGTGTGTGTGGTTGTGTTTTGTGTGTTGTGTGAGAGAGGCTGTGTGTGTGTTTGGCTGTTGGAGTTATGCACATGATGTAAGATGTGTTGACTGTGTGTGGCTGTGCTTGTTTTGTACATCTCTTGCATACAGTATGTGGTCTGTGCAATGGTTTTCGTGTGCATTGTGAGCAGTACTTATGTGCCTTCAAGGGTGTGGTGTGTTTATTGTGTCTGTTGTGTTGCGTGTTTCTGTGTTGCGTGTGTGTAGTGCGTTGTGCTCCTGTGTGAGGATGTATGTGTGGTGTGTCTGTGCGTGATTGTGTCTGCAGTGGGTAGTGTGTGAAATGTGTGCTACTTGACTTTGTTGGTTATATGTGTTTTGCCTATGGATTTGGGAGTGTTGTATGTGTTATGAGTTGTGATACTTTCTGTGCGGGATGCTTGTGTGTGTCGTGTGATGTGTGGTTCTGTGAGTTGTGTTTGTGTTGTGTGTATTCTACTCTGTGTGTTCTGTGGTCTGTGTGTTTTGCTTGTTGAGTGAGACACTGTGTGTTAGGACTGATATCTTTGTGTATATGTTGTGTGTTTGGCATTGTGCATTCTGTGAGGCTGTGTGTGCTGTCTGTTTTATGTGTGTTTGGAGTGATGTGTGTAGTGTGTGAAATGTGTGTTGCATAATTTTTGTGTTCTTTCTGTTGTCGACGGTGTGTGTTTTGCATGTTGGTTTCTATGTTCGCGGTTGTGTTTGACAGGTTGTGTGTGTGGCTGGCTCTTTGAGTAAGGAGTGTAATTTGTGATGTGTGTACTGTGTGTGGTCAAGCTTGGTCAGTGTGCCTCACTGGGTGTGTTGTGTTCACTCTGAGAACCGTGGTTCATGTGTATGGTGGGCAGTTATGTTCTCGGTGTGATGTGCTGTGTGTTGAGGGACTTCTGCATTCAAGTGCACAGAAGACAGCCTCTCGTTGTTGGCGGTTTTCTCCACAGGTTTGTAATACTCCAGGAGGGCCTTGTTTCCTGAGGGCGCAGAGAGCCACCTCATCTCTTCACTAGCAAGGCCCTGAAGACGCCTTTGTTGTAAAGTGTCAGAAACTGCTGCAGGAGAGCCTCATGACAAACTCTGCCGCAGAAACAATCCACCATGCACTGAGGAGACACTCCATGAGGGAATACGAGGCTGCTTTCATTTTGCACGCAATTTGCTCCTATGTGATAAGGAAAACAGCAAACATTGCAGTAGAACGCGGTCTTCTCTGTAAGCCCTCTATCTCAAAGATGTGGGTGGGCTGCGAATAGGCCTTTGCTCTAGCGACACTGGAAGTTGCAGAAGATGATGCATTGTAGTGACAGCAGTGGAGGCAAGTCAGCTTTGGATTCAGCTTATGTGACTGAAAGAAAGCACTGCAGGATGGCCCACTCAAGGAATCATTGAAGCCCTGGCAGTGGAGGCTGAAACAGGGCTTTCAATGTGCTTTCAACCATGTCTGTGTGGCCATGAACGTGAGGCTTTGCTGAGGAAGCCTGGCCATCAGGAAAATACCCGCATACAACGAATTGAACTTGCAATGTGGTTTCCGTGTCTGTCCTGTGTGCCTGCACTCTAAGCACCTGAAAGAGGATTTCTGTGTAGAGCTCTCTTTTGCTGAGTGTCGTGTGCTCATTTAGGTGAACATTAACGTGAGGCTTTGTTGACGAAGCCTGGCCATCAGGAAAATGCCCGCATACAACGAATTCAGCTCGCATTGTGGTTTCTGTGTCTGTAATGTGTGCCTGCTCTCTAAGCGCCGGAAAGAGGATTTCTGTGTACAGCTCTCTTTTGCTGAGTGTCGTGTGCTCATTTAGGTGAACATTAACGTGAGGCTTTGTTGACGAAGCCTGGCCATCAGGAAAATGCCCGCATACACCGAATTCAGCTCGCAATGTGGTTTCCGTGTCTGGAATGTGTGCCCGCTCTCTAAGCGCCTGAAAGAGGTCTGCTGCGTAGAGCTCTCTTTTGCTAGGTGTTGGGTGCTCATTTGTGTGGCCATTAACGTGAGGTTTTGCTGAGGAAGACTGGCCATCAGGAAAATACCCGCATACAACGATTTCAGCAGGCAATGTGTTTTCCGTGTCAGTCCTGTGTGACTGCACTCTAAGCGCATGAGTGAAGTCTGCTCTGTAGAGATATCTTTTGCTGAGTGTCGGGAGCTCATTTGTGAGGCCATTAACGTGAGGTTTTGCTGAGGAAGCCTGGCTGTCAGGAAAATACCCGCATACAACAAATTCAGCTCGCAATGTGGTTTCCGAGTCTTATAAATTCTCTTGTTTGTTGTTATGTGCTGTGTTCTGGGTGGTGTGAGTGCTGCCTTTAGGCTTTCTGCGTGTGACATACTGGGTAGATGTGGCGTGGGCTGTGTCATTTCAGCATTGTGTGTAATGATGGGTTCGCCTTGTGTCGGGTGTGTTGTGTGCATGTGTATGTTGTGTGTGGGTGTGTTTTCGTTCGTGCTGTGTGCGCGTGGGGATGCATGTGTTCTCTATGATTAGATTGTGGTTGTGCGTGTTGTGTGCAGTGTGCTATGTGTGTTGCACGCGTTTCGTCAGTTTTGTGTGCATTTGTATGTGTTGTGTCAGTTTTGTGTGTGTGGTTGTGTTTTGTGTGTTGTGTGAGAGAGGCTGTGTGTGTGTTTGGCTGTTGGAGTTATGCACATGATGTAAGATGTGTTGACTGTGTGTGGCTGTGCTTGTTTTGTACATCTCTTGCATACAGTATGTGGTCTGTGCAATGGTTTTCGTGTGCATTGTGAGCAGTACTTATGTGCCTTCAAGGGTGTGGTGTGTTTATTGTGTCTGTTGTGTTGCGTGTTTCTGTGTTGCGTGTGTGTAGTGCGTTGTGCTCCTGTGTGAGGATGTATGTGTGGTGTGTCTGTGCGTGATTGTGTCTGCAGTGGGTAGTGTGTGAAATGTGTGCTACTTGACTTTGTTGGTTATATGTGTTTTGCCTATGGATTTGGGAGTGTTGTATGTGTTATGAGTTGTGATACTTTCTGTGCGGGATGCTTGTGTGTGTCGTGTGATGTGTGGTTCTGTGAGTTGTGTTTGTGTTGTGTGTATTCTACTCTGTGTGTTCTGTGGTCTGTGTGTTTTGCTTGTTGAGTGAGACACTGTGTGTTAGGACTGATATCTTTGTGTATATGTTGTGTGTTTGGCATTGTGCATTCTGTGAGGCTGTGTGTGCTGTCTGTTTTATGTGTGTTTGGAGTGATGTGTGTAGTGTGTGAAATGTGTGTTGCATAATTTTTGTGTTCTTTCTGTTGTCGACGGTGTGTGTTTTGCATGTTGGTTTCTATGTTCGCGGTTGTGTTTGACAGGTTGTGTGTGTGGCTGGCTCTTTGAGTAAGGAGTGTAATTTGTGATGTGTGTACTGTGTGTGGTCAAGCTTGGTCAGTGTGCCTCACTGGGTGTGTTGTGTTCACTCTGAGAACCGTGGTTCATGTGTATGGTGGGCAGTTATGTTCTCGGTGTGATGTGCTGTGTGTTGAGGGACTTCTGCATTCAAGTGCACAGAAGACAGCCTCTCGTTGTTGGCGGTTTTCTCCACAGGTTTGTAATACTCCAGGAGGGCCTTGTTTCCTGAGGGCGCAGAGAGCCACCTCATCTCTTCACTAGCAAGGCCCTGAAGACGCCTTTGTTGTAAAGTGTCAGAAACTGCTGCAGGAGAGCCTCATGACAAACTCTGCCGCAGAAACAATCCACCATGCACTGAGGAGACACTCCATGAGGGAATACGAGGCTGCTTTCATTTTGCACGCAATTTGCTCCTATGTGATAAGGAAAACAGCAAACATTGCAGTAGAACGCGGTCTTCTCTGTAAGCCCTCTATCTCAAAGATGTGGGTGGGCTGCGAATAGGCCTTTGCTCTAGCGACACTGGAAGTTGCAGAAGATGATGCATTGTAGTGACAGCAGTGGAGGCAAGTCAGCTTTGGATTCAGCTTATGTGACTGAAAGAAAGCACTGCAGGATGGCCCACTCAAGGAATCATTGAAGCCCTGGCAGTGGAGGCTGAAACAGGGCTTTCAATGTGCTTTCAACCATGTCTGTGTGGCCATGAACGTGAGGCTTTGCTGAGGAAGCCTGGCCATCAGGAAAATACCCGCATACAACGAATTGAACTTGCAATGTGGTTTCCGTGTCTGTCCTGTGTGCCTGCACTCTAAGCACCTGAAAGAGGATTTCTGTGTAGAGCTCTCTTTTGCTGAGTGTCGTGTGCTCATTTAGGTGAACATTAACGTGAGGCTTTGTTGACGAAGCCTGGCCATCAGGAAAATGCCCGCATACAACGAATTCAGCTCGCATTGTGGTTTCTGTGTCTGTAATGTGTGCCTGCTCTCTAAGCGCCGGAAAGAGGATTTCTGTGTACAGCTCTCTTTTGCTGAGTGTCGTGTGCTCATTTAGGTGAACATTAACGTGAGGCTTTGTTGACGAAGCCTGGCCATCAGGAAAATGCCCGCATACACCGAATTCAGCTCGCAATGTGGTTTCCGTGTCTGGAATGTGTGCCCGCTCTCTAAGCGCCTGAAAGAGGTCTGCTGCGTAGAGCTCTCTTTTGCTAGGTGTTGGGTGCTCATTTGTGTGGCCATTAACGTGAGGTTTTGCTGAGGAAGACTGGCCATCAGGAAAATACCCGCATACAACGATTTCAGCAGGCAATGTGTTTTCCGTGTCAGTCCTGTGTGACTGCACTCTAAGCGCATGAGTGAAGTCTGCTCTGTAGAGATATCTTTTGCTGAGTGTCGGGAGCTCATTTGTGAGGCCATTAACGTGAGGTTTTGCTGAGGAAGCCTGGCTGTCAGGAAAATACCCGCATACAACAAATTCAGCTCGCAATGTGGTTTCCGAGTCTTATAAATTCTCTTGTTTGTTGTTATGTGCTGTGTTCTGGGTGGTGTGAGTGCTGCCTTTAGGCTTTCTGCGTGTGACATACTGGGTAGATGTGGCGTGGGCTGTGTCATTTCAGCATTGTGTGTAATGATGGGTTCGCCTTGTGTCGGGTGTGTTGTGTGCATGTGTATGTTGTGTGTGGGTGTGTTTTCGTTCGTGCTGTGTGCGCGTGGGGATGCATGTGTTCTCTATGATTAGATTGTGGTTGTGCGTGTTGTGTGCAGTGTGCTATGTGTGTTGCACGCGTTTCGTCAGTTTTGTGTGCATTTGTATGTGTTGTGTCAGTTTTGTGTGTGTGGTTGTGTTTTGTGTGTTGTGTGAGAGAGGCTGTGTGTGTGTTTGGCTGTTGGAGTTATGCACATGATGTAAGATGTGTTGACTGTGTGTGGCTGTGCTTGTTTTGTACATCTCTTGCATACAGTATGTGGTCTGTGCAATGGTTTTCGTGTGCATTGTGAGCAGTACTTATGTGCCTTCAAGGGTGTGGTGTGTTTATTGTGTCTGTTGTGTTGCGTGTTTCTGTGTTGCGTGTGTGTAGTGCGTTGTGCTCCTGTGTGAGGATGTATGTGTGGTGTGTCTGTGCGTGATTGTGTCTGCAGTGGGTAGTGTGTGAAATGTGTGCTACTTGACTTTGTTGGTTATATGTGTTTTGCCTATGGATTTGGGAGTGTTGTATGTGTTATGAGTTGTGATACTTTCTGTGCGGGATGCTTGTGTGTGTCGTGTGATGTGTGGTTCTGTGAGTTGTGTTTGTGTTGTGTGTATTCTACTCTGTGTGTTCTGTGGTCTGTGTGTTTTGCTTGTTGAGTGAGACACTGTGTGTTAGGACTGATATCTTTGTGTATATGTTGTGTGTTTGGCATTGTGCATTCTGTGAGGCTGTGTGTGCTGTCTGTTTTATGTGTGTTTGGAGTGATGTGTGTAGTGTGTGAAATGTGTGTTGCATAATTTTTGTGTTCTTTCTGTTGTCGACGGTGTGTGTTTTGCATGTTGGTTTCTATGTTCGCGGTTGTGTTTGACAGGTTGTGTGTGTGGCTGGCTCTTTGAGTAAGGAGTGTAATTTGTGATGTGTGTACTGTGTGTGGTCAAGCTTGGTCAGTGTGCCTCACTGGGTGTGTTGTGTTCACTCTGAGAACCGTGGTTCATGTGTATGGTGGGCAGTTATGTTCTCGGTGTGATGTGCTGTGTGTTGAGGGACTTCTGCATTCAAGTGCACAGAAGACAGCCTCTCGTTGTTGGCGGTTTTCTCCACAGGTTTGTAATACTCCAGGAGGGCCTTGTTTCCTGAGGGCGCAGAGAGCCACCTCATCTCTTCACTAGCAAGGCCCTGAAGACGCCTTTGTTGTAAAGTGTCAGAAACTGCTGCAGGAGAGCCTCATGACAAACTCTGCCGCAGAAACAATCCACCATGCACTGAGGAGACACTCCATGAGGGAATACGAGGCTGCTTTCATTTTGCACGCAATTTGCTCCTATGTGATAAGGAAAACAGCAAACATTGCAGTAGAACGCGGTCTTCTCTGTAAGCCCTCTATCTCAAAGATGTGGGTGGGCTGCGAATAGGCCTTTGCTCTAGCGACACTGGAAGTTGCAGAAGATGATGCATTGTAGTGACAGCAGTGGAGGCAAGTCAGCTTTGGATTCAGCTTATGTGACTGAAAGAAAGCACTGCAGGATGGCCCACTCAAGGAATCATTGAAGCCCTGGCAGTGGAGGCTGAAACAGGGCTTTCAATGTGCTTTCAACCATGTCTGTGTGGCCATGAACGTGAGGCTTTGCTGAGGAAGCCTGGCCATCAGGAAAATACCCGCATACAACGAATTGAACTTGCAATGTGGTTTCCGTGTCTGTCCTGTGTGCCTGCACTCTAAGCACCTGAAAGAGGATTTCTGTGTAGAGCTCTCTTTTGCTGAGTGTCGTGTGCTCATTTAGGTGAACATTAACGTGAGGCTTTGTTGACGAAGCCTGGCCATCAGGAAAATGCCCGCATACAACGAATTCAGCTCGCATTGTGGTTTCTGTGTCTGTAATGTGTGCCTGCTCTCTAAGCGCCGGAAAGAGGATTTCTGTGTACAGCTCTCTTTTGCTGAGTGTCGTGTGCTCATTTAGGTGAACATTAACGTGAGGCTTTGTTGACGAAGCCTGGCCATCAGGAAAATGCCCGCATACACCGAATTCAGCTCGCAATGTGGTTTCCGTGTCTGGAATGTGTGCCCGCTCTCTAAGCGCCTGAAAGAGGTCTGCTGCGTAGAGCTCTCTTTTGCTAGGTGTTGGGTGCTCATTTGTGTGGCCATTAACGTGAGGTTTTGCTGAGGAAGACTGGCCATCAGGAAAATACCCGCATACAACGATTTCAGCAGGCAATGTGTTTTCCGTGTCAGTCCTGTGTGACTGCACTCTAAGCGCATGAGTGAAGTCTGCTCTGTAGAGATATCTTTTGCTGAGTGTCGGGAGCTCATTTGTGAGGCCATTAACGTGAGGTTTTGCTGAGGAAGCCTGGCTGTCAGGAAAATACCCGCATACAACAAATTCAGCTCGCAATGTGGTTTCCGAGTCTTATAAATTCTCTTGTTTGTTGTTATGTGCTGTGTTCTGGGTGGTGTGAGTGCTGCCTTTAGGCTTTCTGCGTGTGACATACTGGGTAGATGTGGCGTGGGCTGTGTCATTTCAGCATTGTGTGTAATGATGGGTTCGCCTTGTGTCGGGTGTGTTGTGTGCATGTGTATGTTGTGTGTGGGTGTGTTTTCGTTCGTGCTGTGTGCGCGTGGGGATGCATGTGTTCTCTATGATTAGATTGTGGTTGTGCGTGTTGTGTGCAGTGTGCTATGTGTGTTGCACGCGTTTCGTCAGTTTTGTGTGCATTTGTATGTGTTGTGTCAGTTTTGTGTGTGTGGTTGTGTTTTGTGTGTTGTGTGAGAGAGGCTGTGTGTGTGTTTGGCTGTTGGAGTTATGCACATGATGTAAGATGTGTTGACTGTGTGTGGCTGTGCTTGTTTTGTACATCTCTTGCATACAGTATGTGGTCTGTGCAATGGTTTTCGTGTGCATTGTGAGCAGTACTTATGTGCCTTCAAGGGTGTGGTGTGTTTATTGTGTCTGTTGTGTTGCGTGTTTCTGTGTTGCGTGTGTGTAGTGCGTTGTGCTCCTGTGTGAGGATGTATGTGTGGTGTGTCTGTGCGTGATTGTGTCTGCAGTGGGTAGTGTGTGAAATGTGTGCTACTTGACTTTGTTGGTTATATGTGTTTTGCCTATGGATTTGGGAGTGTTGTATGTGTTATGAGTTGTGATACTTTCTGTGCGGGATGCTTGTGTGTGTCGTGTGATGTGTGGTTCTGTGAGTTGTGTTTGTGTTGTGTGTATTCTACTCTGTGTGTTCTGTGGTCTGTGTGTTTTGCTTGTTGAGTGAGACACTGTGTGTTAGGACTGATATCTTTGTGTATATGTTGTGTGTTTGGCATTGTGCATTCTGTGAGGCTGTGTGTGCTGTCTGTTTTATGTGTGTTTGGAGTGATGTGTGTAGTGTGTGAAATGTGTGTTGCATAATTTTTGTGTTCTTTCTGTTGTCGACGGTGTGTGTTTTGCATGTTGGTTTCTATGTTCGCGTTTGTGTTTGACAGGTTGTGTGTGTGGCTGGCTCTTTGAGTAAGGAGTGTAATTTGTGATGTGTGTACTGTGTGTGCTCAAGCTTGGTCAGTGTGCCTCACTGGGTGTGTTGTGTTCACTCTGAGAACCGTGGTTCATGTGTATGGTGGGCAGTTATGTTCTCGGTGTGATGTGCTGTGTGTTGAGGGACTTCTGCATTCAAGTGCACAGAAGACAGCCTCTCGTTGTTGGCGGTTTTCTCCACAGGTTTGTAATACTCCAGGAGGGCCTTGTTTCCTGAGGGCGCAGAGAGCCACCTCATCTCTTCACTAGCAAGGCCCTGAAGACGCCTTTGTTGTAAAGTGTCAGAAACTGCTGCAGGAGAGCCTCATGACAAACTCTGCCGCAGAAACAATCCACCATGCACTGAGGAGACACTCCATGAGGGAATACGAGGCTGCTTTCATTTTGCACGCAATTTGCTCCTATGTGATAAGGAAAACAGCAAACATTGCAGTAGAACGCGGTCTTCTCTGTAAGCCCTCTTTCTCAAAGATGTGGGTGGGCTGCGAATAGGCCTTTGCTCTAGCGACACTGGAAGTTGCAGAAGATGATGCATTGTAGTGACAGCAGTGGAGGCAAGTCAGCTTTGGATTCAGCTTATGTGACTGAAAGAAAGCACTGCAGGATGGCCCACTCAAGGAATCATTGAAGCCCTGGCAGTGGAGGCTGAAACAGGGCTTTCAATGTGCTTTCAACCATGTCTGTGTGGCCATGAACGTGAGGCTTTGCTGAGGAAGCCTGGCCATCAGGAAAATACCCGCATACAACGAATTGAACTTGCAATGTGGTTTCCGTGTCTGTCCTGTGTGCCTGCACTCTAAGCACCTGAAAGAGGATTTCTGTGTAGAGCTCTCTTTTGCTGAGTGTCGTGTGCTCATTTAGGTGAACATTAACGTGAGGCTTTGTTGACGAAGCCTGGCCATCAGGAAAATGCCCGCATACAACGAATTCAGCTCGCATTGTGGTTTCTGTGTCTGTAATGTGTGCCTGCTCTCTAAGCGCCGGAAAGAGGATTTCTGTGTACAGCTCTCTTTTGCTGAGTGTCGTGTGCTCATTTAGGTGAACATTAACGTGAGGCTTTGTTGACGAAGCCTGGCCATCAGGAAAATGCCCGCATACACCGAATTCAGCTCGCAATGTGGTTTCCGTGTCTGGAATGTGTGCCCGCTCTCTAAGCGCCTGAAAGAGGTCTGCTGCGTAGAGCTCTCTTTTGCTAGGTGTTGGGTGCTCATTTGTGTGGCCATTAACGTGAGGTTTTGCTGAGGAAGACTGGCCATCAGGAAAATACCCGCATACAACGATTTCAGCAGGCAATGTGTTTTCCGTGTCAGTCCTGTGTGACTGCACTCTAAGCGCATGAGTGAAGTCTGCTCTGTAGAGATATCTTTTGCTGAGTGTCGGGAGCTCATTTGTGAGGCCATTAACGTGAGGTTTTGCTGAGGAAGCCTGGCTGTCAGGAAAATACCCGCATACAACAAATTCAGCTCGCAATGTGGTTTCCGAGTCTTATAAATTCTCTTGTTTGTTGTTATGTGCTGTGTTCTGGGTGGTGTGAGTGCTGCCTTTAGGCTTTCTGCGTGTGACATACTGGGTAGATGTGGCGTGGGCTGTGTCATTTCAGCATTGTGTGTAATGATGGGTTCGCCTTGTGTCGGGTGTGTTGTGTGCATGTGTATGTTGTGTGTGGGTGTGTTTTCGTTCGTGCTGTGTGCGCGTGGGGATGCATGTGTTCTCTATGATTAGATTGTGGTTGTGCGTGTTGTGTGCAGTGTGCTATGTGTGTTGCACGCGTTTCGTCAGTTTTGTGTGCATTTGTATGTGTTGTGTCAGTTTTGTGTGTGTGGTTGTGTTTTGTGTGTTGTGTGAGAGAGGCTGTGTGTGTGTTTGGCTGTTGGAGTTATGCACATGATGTAAGATGTGTTGACTGTGTGTGGCTGTGCTTGTTTTGTACATCTCTTGCATACAGTATGTGGTCTGTGCAATGGTTTTCGTGTGCATTGTGAGCAGTACTTATGTGCCTTCAAGGGTGTGGTGTGTTTATTGTGTCTGTTGTGTTGCGTGTTTCTGTGTTGCGTGTGTGTAGTGCGTTGTGCTCCTGTGTGAGGATGTATGTGTGGTGTGTCTGTGCGTGATTGTGTCTGCAGTGGGTAGTGTGTGAAATGTGTGCTACTTGACTTTGTTGGTTATATGTGTTTTGCCTATGGATTTGGGAGTGTTGTATGTGTTATGAGTTGTGATACTTTCTGTGCGGGATGCTTGTGTGTGTCGTGTGATGTGTGGTTCTGTGAGTTGTGTTTGTGTTGTGTGTATTCTACTCTGTGTGTTCTGTGGTCTGTGTGTTTTGCTTGTTGAGTGAGACACTGTGTGTTAGGACTGATATCTTTGTGTATATGTTGTGTGTTTGGCATTGTGCATTCTGTGAGGCTGTGTGTGCTGTCTGTTTTATGTGTGTTTGGAGTGATGTGTGTAGTGTGTGAAATGTGTGTTGCATAATTTTTGTGTTCTTTCTGTTGTCGACGGTGTGTGTTTTGCATGTTGGTTTCTATGTTCGCGGTTGTGTTTGACAGGTTGTGTGTGTGGCTGGCTCTTTGAGTAAGGAGTGTAATTTGTGATGTGTGTACTGTGTGTGGTCAAGCTTGGTCAGTGTGCCTCACTGGGTGTGTTGTGTTCACTCTGAGAACCGTGGTTCATGTGTATGGTGGGCAGTTATGTTCTCGGTGTGATGTGCTGTGTGTTGAGGGACTTCTGCATTCAAGTGCACAGAAGACAGCCTCTCGTTGTTGGCGGTTTTCTCCACAGGTTTGTAATACTCCAGGAGGGCCTTGTTTCCTGAGGGCGCAGAGAGCCACCTCATCTCTTCACTAGCAAGGCCCTGAAGACGCCTTTGTTGTAAAGTGTCAGAAACTGCTGCAGGAGAGCCTCATGACAAACTCTGCCGCAGAAACAATCCACCATGCACTGAGGAGACACTCCATGAGGGAATACGAGGCTGCTTTCATTTTGCACGCAATTTGCTCCTATGTGATAAGGAAAACAGCAAACATTGCAGTAGAACGCGGTCTTCTCTGTAAGCCCTCTATCTCAAAGATGTGGGTGGGCTGCGAATAGGCCTTTGCTCTAGCGACACTGGAAGTTGCAGAAGATGATGCATTGTAGTGACAGCAGTGGAGGCAAGTCAGCTTTGGATTCAGCTTATGTGACTGAAAGAAAGCACTGCAGGATGGCCCACTCAAGGAATCATTGAAGCCCTGGCAGTGGAGGCTGAAACAGGGCTTTCAATGTGCTTTCAACCATGTCTGTGTGGCCATGAACGTGAGGCTTTGCTGAGGAAGCCTGGCCATCAGGAAAATACCCGCATACAACGAATTGAACTTGCAATGTGGTTTCCGTGTCTGTCCTGTGTGCCTGCACTCTAAGCACCTGAAAGAGGATTTCTGTGTAGAGCTCTCTTTTGCTGAGTGTCGTGTGCTCATTTAGGTGAACATTAACGTGAGGCTTTGTTGACGAAGCCTGGCCATCAGGAAAATGCCCGCATACAACGAATTCAGCTCGCATTGTGGTTTCTGTGTCTGTAATGTGTGCCTGCTCTCTAAGCGCCGGAAAGAGGATTTCTGTGTACAGCTCTCTTTTGCTGAGTGTCGTGTGCTCATTTAGGTGAACATTAACGTGAGGCTTTGTTGACGAAGCCTGGCCATCAGGAAAATGCCCGCATACACCGAATTCAGCTCGCAATGTGGTTTCCGTGTCTGGAATGTGTGCCCGCTCTCTAAGCGCCTGAAAGAGGTCTGCTGCGTAGAGCTCTCTTTTGCTAGGTGTTGGGTGCTCATTTGTGTGGCCATTAACGTGAGGTTTTGCTGAGGAAGACTGGCCATCAGGAAAATACCCGCATACAACGATTTCAGCAGGCAATGTGTTTTCCGTGTCAGTCCTGTGTGACTGCACTCTAAGCGCATGAGTGAAGTCTGCTCTGTAGAGATATCTTTTGCTGAGTGTCGGGAGCTCATTTGTGAGGCCATTAACGTGAGGTTTTGCTGAGGAAGCCTGGCTGTCAGGAAAATACCCGCATACAACAAATTCAGCTCGCAATGTGGTTTCCGAGTCTTATAAATTCTCTTGTTTGTTGTTATGTGCTGTGTTCTGGGTGGTGTGAGTGCTGCCTTTAGGCTTTCTGCGTGTGACATACTGGGTAGATGTGGCGTGGGCTGTGTCATTTCAGCATTGTGTGTAATGATGGGTTCGCCTTGTGTCGGGTGTGTTGTGTGCATGTGTATGTTGTGTGTGGGTGTGTTTTCGTTCGTGCTGTGTGCGCGTGGGGATGCATGTGTTCTCTATGATTAGATTGTGGTTGTGCGTGTTGTGTGCAGTGTGCTATGTGTGTTGCACGCGTTTCGTCAGTTTTGTGTGCATTTGTATGTGTTGTGTCAGTTTTGTGTGTGTGGTTGTGTTTTGTGTGTTGTGTGAGAGAGGCTGTGTGTGTGTTTGGCTGTTGGAGTTATGCACATGATGTAAGATGTGTTGACTGTGTGTGGCTGTGCTTGTTTTGTACATCTCTTGCATACAGTATGTGGTCTGTGCAATGGTTTTCGTGTGCATTGTGAGCAGTACTTATGTGCCTTCAAGGGTGTGGTGTGTTTATTGTGTCTGTTGTGTTGCGTGTTTCTGTGTTGCGTGTGTGTAGTGCGTTGTGCTCCTGTGTGAGGATGTATGTGTGGTGTGTCTGTGCGTGATTGTGTCTGCAGTGGGTAGTGTGTGAAATGTGTGCTACTTGACTTTGTTGGTTATATGTGTTTTGCCTATGGATTTGGGAGTGTTGTATGTGTTATGAGTTGTGATACTTTCTGTGCGGGATGCTTGTGTGTGTCGTGTGATGTGTGGTTCTGTGAGTTGTGTTTGTGTTGTGTGTATTCTACTCTGTGTGTTCTGTGGTCTGTGTGTTTTGCTTGTTGAGTGAGACACTGTGTGTTAGGACTGATATCTTTGTGTATATGTTGTGTGTTTGGCATTGTGCATTCTGTGAGGCTGTGTGTGCTGTCTGTTTTATGTGTGTTTGGAGTGATGTGTGTAGTGTGTGAAATGTGTGTTGCATAATTTTTGTGTTCTTTCTGTTGTCGACGGTGTGTGTTTTGCATGTTGGTTTCTATGTTCGCGGTTGTGTTTGACAGGTTGTGTGTGTGGCTGGCTCTTTGAGTAAGGAGTGTAATTTGTGATGTGTGTACTGTGTGTGGTCAAGCTTGGTCAGTGTGCCTCACTGGGTGTGTTGTGTTCACTCTGAGAACCGTGGTTCATGTGTATGGTGGGCAGTTATGTTCTCGGTGTGATGTGCTGTGTGTTGAGGGACTTCTGCATTCAAGTGCACAGAAGACAGCCTCTCGTTGTTGGCGGTTTTCTCCACAGGTTTGTAATACTCCAGGAGGGCCTTGTTTCCTGAGGGCGCAGAGAGCCACCTCATCTCTTCACTAGCAAGGCCCTGAAGACGCCTTTGTTGTAAAGTGTCAGAAACTGCTGCAGGAGAGCCTCATGACAAACTCTGCCGCAGAAACAATCCACCATGCACTGAGGAGACACTCCATGAGGGAATACGAGGCTGCTTTCATTTTGCACGCAATTTGCTCCTATGTGATAAGGAAAACAGCAAACATTGCAGTAGAACGCGGTCTTCTCTGTAAGCCCTCTATCTCAAAGATGTGGGTGGGCTGCGAATAGGCCTTTGCTCTAGCGACACTGGAAGTTGCAGAAGATGATGCATTGTAGTGACAGCAGTGGAGGCAAGTCAGCTTTGGATTCAGCTTATGTGACTGAAAGAAAGCACTGCAGGATGGCCCACTCAAGGAATCATTGAAGCCCTGGCAGTGGAGGCTGAAACAGGGCTTTCAATGTGCTTTCAACCATGTCTGTGTGGCCATGAACGTGAGGCTTTGCTGAGGAAGCCTGGCCATCAGGAAAATACCCGCATACAACGAATTGAACTTGCAATGTGGTTTCCGTGTCTGTCCTGTGTGCCTGCACTCTAAGCACCTGAAAGAGGATTTCTGTGTAGAGCTCTCTTTTGCTGAGTGTCGTGTGCTCATTTAGGTGAACATTAACGTGAGGCTTTGTTGACGAAGCCTGGCCATCAGGAAAATGCCCGCATACAACGAATTCAGCTCGCATTGTGGTTTCTGTGTCTGTAATGTGTGCCTGCTCTCTAAGCGCCGGAAAGAGGATTTCTGTGTACAGCTCTCTTTTGCTGAGTGTCGTGTGCTCATTTAGGTGAACATTAACGTGAGGCTTTGTTGACGAAGCCTGGCCATCAGGAAAATGCCCGCATACACCGAATTCAGCTCGCAATGTGGTTTCCGTGTCTGGAATGTGTGCCCGCTCTCTAAGCGCCTGAAAGAGGTCTGCTGCGTAGAGCTCTCTTTTGCTAGGTGTTGGGTGCTCATTTGTGTGGCCATTAACGTGAGGTTTTGCTGAGGAAGACTGGCCATCAGGAAAATACCCGCATACAACGATTTCAGCAGGCAATGTGTTTTCCGTGTCAGTCCTGTGTGACTGCACTCTAAGCGCATGAGTGAAGTCTGCTCTGTAGAGATATCTTTTGCTGAGTGTCGGGAGCTCATTTGTGAGGCCATTAACGTGAGGTTTTGCTGAGGAAGCCTGGCTGTCAGGAAAATACCCGCATACAACAAATTCAGCTCGCAATGTGGTTTCCGAGTCTTATAAATTCTCTTGTTTGTTGTTATGTGCTGTGTTCTGGGTGGTGTGAGTGCTGCCTTTAGGCTTTCTGCGTGTGACATACTGGGTAGATGTGGCGTGGGCTGTGTCATTTCAGCATTGTGTGTAATGATGGGTTCGCCTTGTGTCGGGTGTGTTGTGTGCATGTGTATGTTGTGTGTGGGTGTGTTTTCGTTCGTGCTGTGTGCGCGTGGGGATGCATGTGTTCTCTATGATTAGATTGTGGTTGTGCGTGTTGTGTGCAGTGTGCTATGTGTGTTGCACGCGTTTCGTCAGTTTTGTGTGCATTTGTATGTGTTGTGTCAGTTTTGTGTGTGTGGTTGTGTTTTGTGTGTTGTGTGAGAGAGGCTGTGTGTGTGTTTGGCTGTTGGAGTTATGCACATGATGTAAGATGTGTTGACTGTGTGTGGCTGTGCTTGTTTTGTACATCTCTTGCATACAGTATGTGGTCTGTGCAATGGTTTTCGTGTGCATTGTGAGCAGTACTTATGTGCCTTCAAGGGTGTGGTGTGTTTATTGTGTCTGTTGTGTTGCGTGTTTCTGTGTTGCGTGTGTGTAGTGCGTTGTGCTCCTGTGTGAGGATGTATGTGTGGTGTGTCTGTGCGTGATTGTGTCTGCAGTGGGTAGTGTGTGAAATGTGTGCTACTTGACTTTGTTGGTTATATGTGTTTTGCCTATGGATTTGGGAGTGTTGTATGTGTTATGAGTTGTGATACTTTCTGTGCGGGATGCTTGTGTGTGTCGTGTGATGTGTGGTTCTGTGAGTTGTGTTTGTGTTGTGTGTATTCTACTCTGTGTGTTCTGTGGTCTGTGTGTTTTGCTTGTTGAGTGAGACACTGTGTGTTAGGACTGATATCTTTGTGTATATGTTGTGTGTTTGGCATTGTGCATTCTGTGAGGCTGTGTGTGCTGTCTGTTTTATGTGTGTTTGGAGTGATGTGTGTAGTGTGTGAAATGTGTGTTGCATAATTTTTGTGTTCTTTCTGTTGTCGACGGTGTGTGTTTTGCATGTTGGTTTCTATGTTCGCGGTTGTGTTTGACAGGTTGTGTGTGTGGCTGGCTCTTTGAGTAAGGAGTGTAATTTGTGATGTGTGTACTGTGTGTGGTCAAGCTTGGTCAGTGTGCCTCACTGGGTGTGTTGTGTTCACTCTGAGAACCGTGGTTCATGTGTATGGTGGGCAGTTATGTTCTCGGTGTGATGTGCTGTGTGTTGAGGGACTTCTGCATTCAAGTGCACAGAAGACAGCCTCTCGTTGTTGGCGGTTTTCTCCACAGGTTTGTAATACTCCAGGAGGGCCTTGTTTCCTGAGGGCGCAGAGAGCCACCTCATCTCTTCACTAGCAAGGCCCTGAAGACGCCTTTGTTGTAAAGTGTCAGAAACTGCTGCAGGAGAGCCTCATGACAAACTCTGCCGCAGAAACAATCCACCATGCACTGAGGAGACACTCCATGAGGGAATACGAGGCTGCTTTCATTTTGCACGCAATTTGCTCCTATGTGATAAGGAAAACAGCAAACATTGCAGTAGAACGCGGTCTTCTCTGTAAGCCCTCTATCTCAAAGATGTGGGTGGGCTGCGAATAGGCCTTTGCTCTAGCGACACTGGAAGTTGCAGAAGATGATGCATTGTAGTGACAGCAGTGGAGGCAAGTCAGCTTTGGATTCAGCTTATGTGACTGAAAGAAAGCACTGCAGGATGGCCCACTCAAGGAATCATTGAAGCCCTGGCAGTGGAGGCTGAAACAGGGCTTTCAATGTGCTTTCAACCATGTCTGTGTGGCCATGAACGTGAGGCTTTGCTGAGGAAGCCTGGCCATCAGGAAAATACCCGCATACAACGAATTGAACTTGCAATGTGGTTTCCGTGTCTGTCCTGTGTGCCTGCACTCTAAGCACCTGAAAGAGGATTTCTGTGTAGAGCTCTCTTTTGCTGAGTGTCGTGTGCTCATTTAGGTGAACATTAACGTGAGGCTTTGTTGACGAAGCCTGGCCATCAGGAAAATGCCCGCATACAACGAATTCAGCTCGCATTGTGGTTTCTGTGTCTGTAATGTGTGCCTGCTCTCTAAGCGCCGGAAAGAGGATTTCTGTGTACAGCTCTCTTTTGCTGAGTGTCGTGTGCTCATTTAGGTGAACATTAACGTGAGGCTTTGTTGACGAAGCCTGGCCATCAGGAAAATGCCCGCATACACCGAATTCAGCTCGCAATGTGGTTTCCGTGTCTGGAATGTGTGCCCGCTCTCTAAGCGCCTGAAAGAGGTCTGCTGCGTAGAGCTCTCTTTTGCTAGGTGTTGGGTGCTCATTTGTGTGGCCATTAACGTGAGGTTTTGCTGAGGAAGACTGGCCATCAGGAAAATACCCGCATACAACGATTTCAGCAGGCAATGTGTTTTCCGTGTCAGTCCTGTGTGACTGCACTCTAAGCGCATGAGTGAAGTCTGCTCTGTAGAGATATCTTTTGCTGAGTGTCGGGAGCTCATTTGTGAGGCCATTAACGTGAGGTTTTGCTGAGGAAGCCTGGCTGTCAGGAAAATACCCGCATACAACAAATTCAGCTCGCAATGTGGTTTCCGAGTCTTATAAATTCTCTTGTTTGTTGTTATGTGCTGTGTTCTGGGTGGTGTGAGTGCTGCCTTTAGGCTTTCTGCGTGTGACATACTGGGTAGATGTGGCGTGGGCTGTGTCATTTCAGCATTGTGTGTAATGATGGGTTCGCCTTGTGTCGGGTGTGTTGTGTGCATGTGTATGTTGTGTGTGGGTGTGTTTTCGTTCGTGCTGTGTGCGCGTGGGGATGCATGTGTTCTCTATGATTAGATTGTGGTTGTGCGTGTTGTGTGCAGTGTGCTATGTGTGTTGCACGCGTTTCGTCAGTTTTGTGTGCATTTGTATGTGTTGTGTCAGTTTTGTGTGTGTGGTTGTGTTTTGTGTGTTGTGTGAGAGAGGCTGTGTGTGTGTTTGGCTGTTGGAGTTATGCACATGATGTAAGATGTGTTGACTGTGTGTGGCTGTGCTTGTTTTGTACATCTCTTGCATACAGTATGTGGTCTGTGCAATGGTTTTCGTGTGCATTGTGAGCAGTACTTATGTGCCTTCAAGGGTGTGGTGTGTTTATTGTGTCTGTTGTGTTGCGTGTTTCTGTGTTGCGTGTGTGTAGTGCGTTGTGCTCCTGTGTGAGGATGTATGTGTGGTGTGTCTGTGCGTGATTGTGTCTGCAGTGGGTAGTGTGTGAAATGTGTGCTACTTGACTTTGTTGGTTATATGTGTTTTGCCTATGGATTTGGGAGTGTTGTATGTGTTATGAGTTGTGATACTTTCTGTGCGGGATGCTTGTGTGTGTCGTGTGATGTGTGGTTCTGTGAGTTGTGTTTGTGTTGTGTGTATTCTACTCTGTGTGTTCTGTGGTCTGTGTGTTTTGCTTGTTGAGTGAGACACTGTGTGTTAGGACTGATATCTTTGTGTATATGTTGTGTGTTTGGCATTGTGCATTCTGTGAGGCTGTGTGTGCTGTCTGTTTTATGTGTGTTTGGAGTGATGTGTGTAGTGTGTGAAATGTGTGTTGCATAATTTTTGTGTTCTTTCTGTTGTCGACGGTGTGTGTTTTGCATGTTGGTTTCTATGTTCGCGGTTGTGTTTGACAGGTTGTGTGTGTGGCTGGCTCTTTGAGTAAGGAGTGTAATTTGTGATGTGTGTACTGTGTGTGGTCAAGCTTGGTCAGTGTGCCTCACTGGGTGTGTTGTGTTCACTCTGAGAACCGTGGTTCATGTGTATGGTGGGCAGTTATGTTCTCGGTGTGATGTGCTGTGTGTTGAGGGACTTCTGCATTCAAGTGCACAGAAGACAGCCTCTCGTTGTTGGCGGTTTTCTCCACAGGTTTGTAATACTCCAGGAGGGCCTTGTTTCCTGAGGGCGCAGAGAGCCACCTCATCTCTTCACTAGCAAGGCCCTGAAGACGCCTTTGTTGTAAAGTGTCAGAAACTGCTGCAGGAGAGCCTCATGACAAACTCTGCCGCAGAAACAATCCACCATGCACTGAGGAGACACTCCATGAGGGAATACGAGGCTGCTTTCATTTTGCACGCAATTTGCTCCTATGTGATAAGGAAAACAGCAAACATTGCAGTAGAACGCGGTCTTCTCTGTAAGCCCTCTATCTCAAAGATGTGGGTGGGCTGCGAATAGGCCTTTGCTCTAGCGACACTGGAAGTTGCAGAAGATGATGCATTGTAGTGACAGCAGTGGAGGCAAGTCAGCTTTGGATTCAGCTTATGTGACTGAAAGAAAGCACTGCAGGATGGCCCACTCAAGGAATCATTGAAGCCCTGGCAGTGGAGGCTGAAACAGGGCTTTCAATGTGCTTTCAACCATGTCTGTGTGGCCATGAACGTGAGGCTTTGCTGAGGAAGCCTGGCCATCAGGAAAATACCCGCATACAACGAATTGAACTTGCAATGTGGTTTCCGTGTCTGTCCTGTGTGCCTGCACTCTAAGCACCTGAAAGAGGATTTCTGTGTAGAGCTCTCTTTTGCTGAGTGTCGTGTGCTCATTTAGGTGAACATTAACGTGAGGCTTTGTTGACGAAGCCTGGCCATCAGGAAAATGCCCGCATACAACGAATTCAGCTCGCATTGTGGTTTCTGTGTCTGTAATGTGTGCCTGCTCTCTAAGCGCCGGAAAGAGGATTTCTGTGTACAGCTCTCTTTTGCTGAGTGTCGTGTGCTCATTTAGGTGAACATTAACGTGAGGCTTTGTTGACGAAGCCTGGCCATCAGGAAAATGCCCGCATACACCGAATTCAGCTCGCAATGTGGTTTCCGTGTCTGGAATGTGTGCCCGCTCTCTAAGCGCCTGAAAGAGGTCTGCTGCGTAGAGCTCTCTTTTGCTAGGTGTTGGGTGCTCATTTGTGTGGCCATTAACGTGAGGTTTTGCTGAGGAAGACTGGCCATCAGGAAAATACCCGCATACAACGATTTCAGCAGGCAATGTGTTTTCCGTGTCAGTCCTGTGTGACTGCACTCTAAGCGCATGAGTGAAGTCTGCTCTGTAGAGATATCTTTTGCTGAGTGTCGGGAGCTCATTTGTGAGGCCATTAACGTGAGGTTTTGCTGAGGAAGCCTGGCTGTCAGGAAAATACCCGCATACAACAAATTCAGCTCGCAATGTGGTTTCCGAGTCTTATAAATTCTCTTGTTTGTTGTTATGTGCTGTGTTCTGGGTGGTGTGAGTGCTGCCTTTAGGCTTTCTGCGTGTGACATACTGGGTAGATGTGGCGTGGGCTGTGTCATTTCAGCATTGTGTGTAATGATGGGTTCGCCTTGTGTCGGGTGTGTTGTGTGCATGTGTATGTTGTGTGTGGGTGTGTTTTCGTTCGTGCTGTGTGCGCGTGGGGATGCATGTGTTCTCTATGATTAGATTGTGGTTGTGCGTGTTGTGTGCAGTGTGCTATGTGTGTTGCACGCGTTTCGTCAGTTTTGTGTGCATTTGTATGTGTTGTGTCAGTTTTGTGTGTGTGGTTGTGTTTTGTGTGTTGTGTGAGAGAGGCTGTGTGTGTGTTTGGCTGTTGGAGTTATGCACATGATGTAAGATGTGTTGACTGTGTGTGGCTGTGCTTGTTTTGTACATCTCTTGCATACAGTATGTGGTCTGTGCAATGGTTTTCGTGTGCATTGTGAGCAGTACTTATGTGCCTTCAAGGGTGTGGTGTGTTTATTGTGTCTGTTGTGTTGCGTGTTTCTGTGTTGCGTGTGTGTAGTGCGTTGTGCTCCTGTGTGAGGATGTATGTGTGGTGTGTCTGTGCGTGATTGTGTCTGCAGTGGGTAGTGTGTGAAATGTGTGCTACTTGACTTTGTTGGTTATATGTGTTTTGCCTATGGATTTGGGAGTGTTGTATGTGTTATGAGTTGTGATACTTTCTGTGCGGGATGCTTGTGTGTGTCGTGTGATGTGTGGTTCTGTGAGTTGTGTTTGTGTTGTGTGTATTCTACTCTGTGTGTTCTGTGGTCTGTGTGTTTTGCTTGTTGAGTGAGACACTGTGTGTTAGGACTGATATCTTTGTGTATATGTTGTGTGTTTGGCATTGTGCATTCTGTGAGGCTGTGTGTGCTGTCTGTTTTATGTGTGTTTGGAGTGATGTGTGTAGTGTGTGAAATGTGTGTTGCATAATTTTTGTGTTCTTTCTGTTGTCGACGGTGTGTGTTTTGCATGTTGGTTTCTATGTTCGCGGTTGTGTTTGACAGGTTGTGTGTGTGGCTGGCTCTTTGAGTAAGGAGTGTAATTTGTGATGTGTGTACTGTGTGTGGTCAAGCTTGGTCAGTGTGCCTCACTGGGTGTGTTGTGTTCACTCTGAGAACCGTGGTTCATGTGTATGGTGGGCAGTTATGTTCTCGGTGTGATGTGCTGTGTGTTGAGGGACTTCTGCATTCAAGTGCACAGAAGACAGCCTCTCGTTGTTGGCGGTTTTCTCCACAGGTTTGTAATACTCCAGGAGGGCCTTGTTTCCTGAGGGCGCAGAGAGCCACCTCATCTCTTCACTAGCAAGGCCCTGAAGACGCCTTTGTTGTAAAGTGTCAGAAACTGCTGCAGGAGAGCCTCATGACAAACTCTGCCGCAGAAACAATCCACCATGCACTGAGGAGACACTCCATGAGGGAATACGAGGCTGCTTTCATTTTGCACGCAATTTGCTCCTATGTGATAAGGAAAACAGCAAACATTGCAGTAGAACGCGGTCTTCTCTGTAAGCCCTCTATCTCAAAGATGTGGGTGGGCTGCGAATAGGCCTTTGCTCTAGCGACACTGGAAGTTGCAGAAGATGATGCATTGTAGTGACAGCAGTGGAGGCAAGTCAGCTTTGGATTCAGCTTATGTGACTGAAAGAAAGCACTGCAGGATGGCCCACTCAAGGAATCATTGAAGCCCTGGCAGTGGAGGCTGAAACAGGGCTTTCAATGTGCTTTCAACCATGTCTGTGTGGCCATGAACGTGAGGCTTTGCTGAGGAAGCCTGGCCATCAGGAAAATACCCGCATACAACGAATTGAACTTGCAATGTGGTTTCCGTGTCTGTCCTGTGTGCCTGCACTCTAAGCACCTGAAAGAGGATTTCTGTGTAGAGCTCTCTTTTGCTGAGTGTCGTGTGCTCATTTAGGTGAACATTAACGTGAGGCTTTGTTGACGAAGCCTGGCCATCAGGAAAATGCCCGCATACAACGAATTCAGCTCGCATTGTGGTTTCTGTGTCTGTAATGTGTGCCTGCTCTCTAAGCGCCGGAAAGAGGATTTCTGTGTACAGCTCTCTTTTGCTGAGTGTCGTGTGCTCATTTAGGTGAACATTAACGTGAGGCTTTGTTGACGAAGCCTGGCCATCAGGAAAATGCCCGCATACACCGAATTCAGCTCGCAATGTGGTTTCCGTGTCTGGAATGTGTGCCCGCTCTCTAAGCGCCTGAAAGAGGTCTGCTGCGTAGAGCTCTCTTTTGCTAGGTGTTGGGTGCTCATTTGTGTGGCCATTAACGTGAGGTTTTGCTGAGGAAGACTGGCCATCAGGAAAATACCCGCATACAACGATTTCAGCAGGCAATGTGTTTTCCGTGTCAGTCCTGTGTGACTGCACTCTAAGCGCATGAGTGAAGTCTGCTCTGTAGAGATATCTTTTGCTGAGTGTCGGGAGCTCATTTGTGAGGCCATTAACGTGAGGTTTTGCTGAGGAAGCCTGGCTGTCAGGAAAATACCCGCATACAACAAATTCAGCTCGCAATGTGGTTTCCGAGTCTTATAAATTCTCTTGTTTGTTGTTATGTGCTGTGTTCTGGGTGGTGTGAGTGCTGCCTTTAGGCTTTCTGCGTGTGACATACTGGGTAGATGTGGCGTGGGCTGTGTCATTTCAGCATTGTGTGTAATGATGGGTTCGCCTTGTGTCGGGTGTGTTGTGTGCATGTGTATGTTGTGTGTGGGTGTGTTTTCGTTCGTGCTGTGTGCGCGTGGGGATGCATGTGTTCTCTATGATTAGATTGTGGTTGTGCGTGTTGTGTGCAGTGTGCTATGTGTGTTGCACGCGTTTCGTCAGTTTTGTGTGCATTTGTATGTGTTGTGTCAGTTTTGTGTGTGTGGTTGTGTTTTGTGTGTTGTGTGAGAGAGGCTGTGTGTGTGTTTGGCTGTTGGAGTTATGCACATGATGTAAGATGTGTTGACTGTGTGTGGCTGTGCTTGTTTTGTACATCTCTTGCATACAGTATGTGGTCTGTGCAATGGTTTTCGTGTGCATTGTGAGCAGTACTTATGTGCCTTCAAGGGTGTGGTGTGTTTATTGTGTCTGTTGTGTTGCGTGTTTCTGTGTTGCGTGTGTGTAGTGCGTTGTGCTCCTGTGTGAGGATGTATGTGTGGTGTGTCTGTGCGTGATTGTGTCTGCAGTGGGTAGTGTGTGAAATGTGTGCTACTTGACTTTGTTGGTTATATGTGTTTTGCCTATGGATTTGGGAGTGTTGTATGTGTTATGAGTTGTGATACTTTCTGTGCGGGATGCTTGTGTGTGTCGTGTGATGTGTGGTTCTGTGAGTTGTGTTTGTGTTGTGTGTATTCTACTCTGTGTGTTCTGTGGTCTGTGTGTTTTGCTTGTTGAGTGAGACACTGTGTGTTAGGACTGATATCTTTGTGTATATGTTGTGTGTTTGGCATTGTGCATTCTGTGAGGCTGTGTGTGCTGTCTGTTTTATGTGTGTTTGGAGTGATGTGTGTAGTGTGTGAAATGTGTGTTGCATAATTTTTGTGTTCTTTCTGTTGTCGACGGTGTGTGTTTTGCATGTTGGTTTCTATGTTCGCGGTTGTGTTTGACAGGTTGTGTGTGTGGCTGGCTCTTTGAGTAAGGAGTGTAATTTGTGATGTGTGTACTGTGTGTGGTCAAGCTTGGTCAGTGTGCCTCACTGGGTGTGTTGTGTTCACTCTGAGAACCGTGGTTCATGTGTATGGTGGGCAGTTATGTTCTCGGTGTGATGTGCTGTGTGTTGAGGGACTTCTGCATTCAAGTGCACAGAAGACAGCCTCTCGTTGTTGGCGGTTTTCTCCACAGGTTTGTAATACTCCAGGAGGGCCTTGTTTCCTGAGGGCGCAGAGAGCCACCTCATCTCTTCACTAGCAAGGCCCTGAAGACGCCTTTGTTGTAAAGTGTCAGAAACTGCTGCAGGAGAGCCTCATGACAAACTCTGCCGCAGAAACAATCCACCATGCACTGAGGAGACACTCCATGAGGGAATACGAGGCTGCTTTCATTTTGCACGCAATTTGCTCCTATGTGATAAGGAAAACAGCAAACATTGCAGTAGAACGCGGTCTTCTCTGTAAGCCCTCTATCTCAAAGATGTGGGTGGGCTGCGAATAGGCCTTTGCTCTAGCGACACTGGAAGTTGCAGAAGATGATGCATTGTAGTGACAGCAGTGGAGGCAAGTCAGCTTTGGATTCAGCTTATGTGACTGAAAGAAAGCACTGCAGGATGGCCCACTCAAGGAATCATTGAAGCCCTGGCAGTGGAGGCTGAAACAGGGCTTTCAATGTGCTTTCAACCATGTCTGTGTGGCCATGAACGTGAGGCTTTGCTGAGGAAGCCTGGCCATCAGGAAAATACCCGCATACAACGAATTGAACTTGCAATGTGGTTTCCGTGTCTGTCCTGTGTGCCTGCACTCTAAGCACCTGAAAGAGGATTTCTGTGTAGAGCTCTCTTTTGCTGAGTGTCGTGTGCTCATTTAGGTGAACATTAACGTGAGGCTTTGTTGACGAAGCCTGGCCATCAGGAAAATGCCCGCATACAACGAATTCAGCTCGCATTGTGGTTTCTGTGTCTGTAATGTGTGCCTGCTCTCTAAGCGCCGGAAAGAGGATTTCTGTGTACAGCTCTCTTTTGCTGAGTGTCGTGTGCTCATTTAGGTGAACATTAACGTGAGGCTTTGTTGACGAAGCCTGGCCATCAGGAAAATGCCCGCATACACCGAATTCAGCTCGCAATGTGGTTTCCGTGTCTGGAATGTGTGCCCGCTCTCTAAGCGCCTGAAAGAGGTCTGCTGCGTAGAGCTCTCTTTTGCTAGGTGTTGGGTGCTCATTTGTGTGGCCATTAACGTGAGGTTTTGCTGAGGAAGACTGGCCATCAGGAAAATACCCGCATACAACGATTTCAGCAGGCAATGTGTTTTCCGTGTCAGTCCTGTGTGACTGCACTCTAAGCGCATGAGTGAAGTCTGCTCTGTAGAGATATCTTTTGCTGAGTGTCGGGAGCTCATTTGTGAGGCCATTAACGTGAGGTTTTGCTGAGGAAGCCTGGCTGTCAGGAAAATACCCGCATACAACAAATTCAGCTCGCAATGTGGTTTCCGAGTCTTATAAATTCTCTTGTTTGTTGTTATGTGCTGTGTTCTGGGTGGTGTGAGTGCTGCCTTTAGGCTTTCTGCGTGTGACATACTGGGTAGATGTGGCGTGGGCTGTGTCATTTCAGCATTGTGTGTAATGATGGGTTCGCCTTGTGTCGGGTGTGTTGTGTGCATGTGTATGTTGTGTGTGGGTGTGTTTTCGTTCGTGCTGTGTGCGCGTGGGGATGCATGTGTTCTCTATGATTAGATTGTGGTTGTGCGTGTTGTGTGCAGTGTGCTATGTGTGTTGCACGCGTTTCGTCAGTTTTGTGTGCATTTGTATGTGTTGTGTCAGTTTTGTGTGTGTGGTTGTGTTTTGTGTGTTGTGTGAGAGAGGCTGTGTGTGTGTTTGGCTGTTGGAGTTATGCACATGATGTAAGATGTGTTGACTGTGTGTGGCTGTGCTTGTTTTGTACATCTCTTGCATACAGTATGTGGTCTGTGCAATGGTTTTCGTGTGCATTGTGAGCAGTACTTATGTGCCTTCAAGGGTGTGGTGTGTTTATTGTGTCTGTTGTGTTGCGTGTTTCTGTGTTGCGTGTGTGTAGTGCGTTGTGCTCCTGTGTGAGGATGTATGTGTGGTGTGTCTGTGCGTGATTGTGTCTGCAGTGGGTAGTGTGTGAAATGTGTGCTACTTGACTTTGTTGGTTATATGTGTTTTGCCTATGGATTTGGGAGTGTTGTATGTGTTATGAGTTGTGATACTTTCTGTGCGGGATGCTTGTGTGTGTCGTGTGATGTGTGGTTCTGTGAGTTGTGTTTGTGTTGTGTGTATTCTACTCTGTGTGTTCTGTGGTCTGTGTGTTTTGCTTGTTGAGTGAGACACTGTGTGTTAGGACTGATATCTTTGTGTATATGTTGTGTGTTTGGCATTGTGCATTCTGTGAGGCTGTGTGTGCTGTCTGTTTTATGTGTGTTTGGAGTGATGTGTGTAGTGTTTGAAATGTGTGTTGCATAATTTTTTTGTTCTTTGTGTTGTCGACGGTGTGTGTTTTGCATTTTGGTTTCTATGTTCGCGGTTGTGTTTGACAGGTTGTGTGTGTGGCTGGCTCTTTGAGTAAGGAGTGTAATTTGTGATGTGTGTACTGTGTGTGGTCAAGCTTGGTCAGTGTGCCTCACTGGGTGTGTTGTGTTCACTCTGAGAACCGTGGTTCATGTGTATGGTGGGCAGTTATGTTCTCGGTGTGATGTGCTGTGTGTTGAGGGACTTCTGCATTCAAGTGCACAGAAGACAGCCTCTCGTTGTTGGCGGTTTTCTCCACAGGTTTGTAATACTCCAGGAGGGCCTTGTTTCCTGAGGGCGCAGAGAGCCACCTCATCTCTTCACTAGCAAGGCCCTGAAGACGCCTTTGTTGTAAAGTGTCAGAAACTGCTGCAGGAGAGCCTCATGACAAACTCTGCCGCAGAAACAATCCACCATGCACTGAGGAGACACTCCATGAGGGAATACGAGGCTGCTTTCATTTTGCACGCAATTTGCTCCTATGTGATAAGGAAAACAGCAAACATTGCAGTAGAACGCGGTCTTCTCTGTAAGCCCTCTTTCTCAAAGATGTGGGTGGGCTGCGAATAGGCCTTTGCTCTAGCGACACTGGAAGTTGCAGAAGATGATGCATTGTAGTGACAGCAGTGGAGGCAAGTCAGCTTTGGATTCAGCTTATGTGACTGAAAGAAAGCACTGCAGGATGGCCCACTCAAGGAATCATTGAAGCCCTGGCAGTGGAGGCTGAAACAGGGCTTTCAATGTGCTTTCAACCATGTCTGTGTGGCCATGAACGTGAGGCTTTGCTGAGGAAGCCTGGCCATCAGGAAAATACCCGCATACAACGAATTGAACTTGCAATGTGGTTTCCGTGTCTGTCCTGTGTGCCTGCACTCTAAGCACCTGAAAGAGGATTTCTGTGTAGAGCTCTCTTTTGCTGAGTGTCGTGTGCTCATTTAGGTGAACATTAACGTGAGGCTTTGTTGACGAAGCCTGGCCATCAGGAAAATGCCCGCATACAACGAATTCAGCTCGCATTGTGGTTTCTGTGTCTGTAATGTGTGCCTGCTCTCTAAGCGCCGGAAAGAGGATTTCTGTGTACAGCTCTCTTTTGCTGAGTGTCGTGTGCTCATTTAGGTGAACATTAACGTGAGGCTTTGTTGACGAAGCCTGGCCATCAGGAAAATGCCCGCATACACCGAATTCAGCTCGCAATGTGGTTTCCGTGTCTGGAATGTGTGCCCGCTCTCTAAGCGCCTGAAAGAGGTCTGCTGCGTAGAGCTCTCTTTTGCTAGGTGTTGGGTGCTCATTTGTGTGGCCATTAACGTGAGGTTTTGCTGAGGAAGACTGGCCATCAGGAAAATACCCGCATACAACGATTTCAGCAGGCAATGTGTTTTCCGTGTCAGTCCTGTGTGACTGCACTCTAAGCGCATGAGTGAAGTCTGCTCTGTAGAGATATCTTTTGCTGAGTGTCGGGAGCTCATTTGTGAGGCCATTAACGTGAGGTTTTGCTGAGGAAGCCTGGCTGTCAGGAAAATACCCGCATACAACAAATTCAGCTCGCAATGTGGTTTCCGAGTCTTATAAATTCTCTTGTTTGTTGTTATGTGCTGTGTTCTGGGTGGTGTGAGTGCTGCCTTTAGGCTTTCTGCGTGTGACATACTGGGTAGATGTGGCGTGGGCTGTGTCATTTCAGCATTGTGTGTAATGATGGGTTCGCCTTGTGTCGGGTGTGTTGTGTGCATGTGTATGTTGTGTGTGGGTGTGTTTTCGTTCGTGCTGTGTGCGCGTGGGGATGCATGTGTTCTCTATGATTAGATTGTGGTTGTGCGTGTTGTGTGCAGTGTGCTATGTGTGTTGCACGCGTTTCGTCAGTTTTGTGTGCATTTGTATGTGTTGTGTCAGTTTTGTGTGTGTGGTTGTGTTTTGTGTGTTGTGTGAGAGAGGCTGTGTGTGTGTTTGGCTGTTGGAGTTATGCACATGATGTAAGATGTGTTGACTGTGTGTGGCTGTGCTTGTTTTGTACATCTCTTGCATACAGTATGTGGTCTGTGCAATGGTTTTCGTGTGCATTGTGAGCAGTACTTATGTGCCTTCAAGGGTGTGGTGTGTTTATTGTGTCTGTTGTGTTGCGTGTTTCTGTGTTGCGTGTGTGTAGTGCGTTGTGCTCCTGTGTGAGGATGTATGTGTGGTGTGTCTGTGCGTGATTGTGTCTGCAGTGGGTAGTGTGTGAAATGTGTGCTACTTGACTTTGTTGGTTATATGTGTTTTGCCTATGGATTTGGGAGTGTTGTATGTGTTATGAGTTGTGATACTTTCTGTGCGGGATGCTTGTGTGTGTCGTGTGATGTGTGGTTCTGTGAGTTGTGTTTGTGTTGTGTGTATTCTACTCTGTGTGTTCTGTGGTCTGTGTGTTTTGCTTGTTGAGTGAGACACTGTGTGTTAGGACTGATATCTTTGTGTATATGTTGTGTGTTTGGCATTGTGCATTCTGTGAGGCTGTGTGTGCTGTCTGTTTTATGTGTGTTTGGAGTGATGTGTGTAGTGTGTGAAATGTGTGTTGCATAATTTTTGTGTTCTTTCTGTTGTCGACGGTGTGTGTTTTGCATGTTGGTTTCTATGTTCGCGGTTGTGTTTGACAGGTTGTGTGTGTGGCTGGCTCTTTGAGTAAGGAGTGTAATTTGTGATGTGTGTACTGTGTGTGGTCAAGCTTGGTCAGTGTGCCTCACTGGGTGTGTTGTGTTCACTCTGAGAACCGTGGTTCATGTGTATGGTGGGCAGTTATGTTCTCGGTGTGA
Source organism: Manis javanica (assembly GCF_040802235.1). Lineage (NCBI taxonomy): Eukaryota > Metazoa > Chordata > Mammalia > Pholidota > Manidae > Manis > Manis javanica. Next base: position 35,773,889 of record NC_133170.1, on the reverse strand, counting down.
TGTGCTGTGTGTTGAGGGACTTCTGCATTCAAGTGCACAGAAGACAGCCTCTCGTTGTTGGCGGTTTTCTCCACAGGTTTGTAATACTCCAGGAGGGCCTTGTTTCCTGAGGGCGCAGAGAGCCACCTCATCTCTTCACTAGCAAGGCCCTGAAGACGCCTTTGTTGTAAAGTGTCAGAAACTGCTGCAGGAGAGCCTCATGACAAACTCTGCCGCAGAAACAATCCACCATGCACTGAGGAGACACTCCATGAGGGAATACGAGGCTGCTTTCATTTTGCACGCAATTTGCTCCTATGTGATAAGGAAAACAGCAAACATTGCAGTAGAACGCGGTCTTCTCTGTAAGCCCTCTATCTCAAAGATGTGGGTGGGCTGCGAATAGGCCTTTGCTCTAGCGACACTGGAAGTTGCAGAAGATGATGCATTGTAGTGACAGCAGTGGAGGCAAGTCAGCTTTGGATTCAGCTTATGTGACTGAAAGAAAGCACTGCAGGATGGCCCACTCAAGGAATCATTGAAGCCCTGGCAGTGGAGGCTGAAACAGGGCTTTCAATGTGCTTTCAACCATGTCTGTGTGGCCATGAACGTGAGGCTTTGCTGAGGAAGCCTGGCCATCAGGAAAATACCCGCATACAACGAATTGAACTTGCAATGTGGTTTCCGTGTCTGTCCTGTGTGCCTGCACTCTAAGCACCTGAAAGAGGATTTCTGTGTAGAGCTCTCTTTTGCTGAGTGTCGTGTGCTCATTTAGGTGAACATTAACGTGAGGCTTTGTTGACGAAGCCTGGCCATCAGGAAAATGCCCGCATACAACGAATTCAGCTCGCATTGTGGTTTCTGTGTCTGTAATGTGTGCCTGCTCTCTAAGCGCCGGAAAGAGGATTTCTGTGTACAGCTCTCTTTTGCTGAGTGTCGTGTGCTCATTTAGGTGAACATTAACGTGAGGCTTTGTTGACGAAGCCTGGCCATCAGGAAAATGCCCGCATACACCGAATTCAGCTCGCAATGTGGTTTCCGTGTCTGGAATGTGTGCCCGCTCTCTAAGCGCCTGAAAGAGGTCTGCTGCGTAGAGCTCTCTTTTGCTAGGTGTTGGGTGCTCATTTGTGTGGCCATTAACGTGAGGTTTTGCTGAGGAAGACTGGCCATCAGGAAAATACCCGCATACAACGATTTCAGCAGGCAATGTGTTTTCCGTGTCAGTCCTGTGTGACTGCACTCTAAGCGCATGAGTGAAGTCTGCTCTGTAGAGATATCTTTTGCTGAGTGTCGGGAGCTCATTTGTGAGGCCATTAACGTGAGGTTTTGCTGAGGAAGCCTGGCTGTCAGGAAAATACCCGCATACAACAAATTCAGCTCGCAATGTGGTTTCCGAGTCTTATAAATTCTCTTGTTTGTTGTTATGTGCTGTGTTCTGGGTGGTGTGAGTGCTGCCTTTAGGCTTTCTGCGTGTGACATACTGGGTAGATGTGGCGTGGGCTGTGTCATTTCAGCATTGTGTGTAATGATGGGTTCGCCTTGTGTCGGGTGTGTTGTGTGCATGTGTATGTTGTGTGTGGGTGTGTTTTCGTTCGTGCTGTGTGCGCGTGGGGATGCATGTGTTCTCTATGATTAGATTGTGGTTGTGCGTGTTGTGTGCAGTGTGCTATGTGTGTTGCACGCGTTTCGTCAGTTTTGTGTGCATTTGTATGTGTTGTGTCAGTTTTGTGTGTGTGGTTGTGTTTTGTGTGTTGTGTGAGAGAGGCTGTGTGTGTGTTTGGCTGTTGGAGTTATGCACATGATGTAAGATGTGTTGACTGTGTGTGGCTGTGCTTGTTTTGTACATCTCTTGCATACAGTATGTGGTCTGTGCAATGGTTTTCGTGTGCATTGTGAGCAGTACTTATGTGCCTTCAAGGGTGTGGTGTGTTTATTGTGTCTGTTGTGTTGCGTGTTTCTGTGTTGCGTGTGTGTAGTGCGTTGTGCTCCTGTGTGAGGATGTATGTGTGGTGTGTCTGTGCGTGATTGTGTCTGCAGTGGGTAGTGTGTGAAATGTGTGCTACTTGACTTTGTTGGTTATATGTGTTTTGCCTATGGATTTGGGAGTGTTGTATGTGTTATGAGTTGTGATACTTTCTGTGCGGGATGCTTGTGTGTGTCGTGTGATGTGTGGTTCTGTGAGTTGTGTTTGTGTTGTGTGTATTCTACTCTGTGTGTTCTGTGGTCTGTGTGTTTTGCTTGTTGAGTGAGACACTGTGTGTTAGGACTGATATCTTTGTGTATATGTTGTGTGTTTGGCATTGTGCATTCTGTGAGGCTGTGTGTGCTGTCTGTTTTATGTGTGTTTGGAGTGATGTGTGTAGTGTGTGAAATGTGTGTTGCATAATTTTTGTGTTCTTTCTGTTGTCGACGGTGTGTGTTTTGCATGTTGGTTTCTATGTTCGCGGTTGTGTTTGACAGGTTGTGTGTGTGGCTGGCTCTTTGAGTAAGGAGTGTAATTTGTGATGTGTGTACTGTGTGTGGTCAAGCTTGGTCAGTGTGCCTCACTGGGTGTGTTGTGTTCACTCTGAGAACCGTGGTTCATGTGTATGGTGGGCAGTTATGTTCTCGGTGTGATGTGCTGTGTGTTGAGGGACTTCTGCATTCAAGTGCACAGAAGACAGCCTCTCGTTGTTGGCGGTTTTCTCCACAGGTTTGTAATACTCCAGGAGGGCCTTGTTTCCTGAGGGCGCAGAGAGCCACCTCATCTCTTCACTAGCAAGGCCCTGAAGACGCCTTTGTTGTAAAGTGTCAGAAACTGCTGCAGGAGAGCCTCATGACAAACTCTGCCGCAGAAACAATCCACCATGCACTGAGGAGACACTCCATGAGGGAATACGAGGCTGCTTTCATTTTGCACGCAATTTGCTCCTATGTGATAAGGAAAACAGCAAACATTGCAGTAGAACGCGGTCTTCTCTGTAAGCCCTCTATCTCAAAGATGTGGGTGGGCTGCGAATAGGCCTTTGCTCTAGCGACACTGGAAGTTGCAGAAGATGATGCATTGTAGTGACAGCAGTGGAGGCAAGTCAGCTTTGGATTCAGCTTATGTGACTGAAAGAAAGCACTGCAGGATGGCCCACTCAAGGAATCATTGAAGCCCTGGCAGTGGAGGCTGAAACAGGGCTTTCAATGTGCTTTCAACCATGTCTGTGTGGCCATGAACGTGAGGCTTTGCTGAGGAAGCCTGGCCATCAGGAAAATACCCGCATACAACGAATTGAACTTGCAATGTGGTTTCCGTGTCTGTCCTGTGTGCCTGCACTCTAAGCACCTGAAAGAGGATTTCTGTGTAGAGCTCTCTTTTGCTGAGTGTCGTGTGCTCATTTAGGTGAACATTAACGTGAGGCTTTGTTGACGAAGCCTGGCCATCAGGAAAATGCCCGCATACAACGAATTCAGCTCGCATTGTGGTTTCTGTGTCTGTAATGTGTGCCTGCTCTCTAAGCGCCGGAAAGAGGATTTCTGTGTACAGCTCTCTTTTGCTGAGTGTCGTGTGCTCATTTAGGTGAACATTAACGTGAGGCTTTGTTGACGAAGCCTGGCCATCAGGAAAATGCCCGCATACACCGAATTCAGCTCGCAATGTGGTTTCCGTGTCTGGAATGTGTGCCCGCTCTCTAAGCGCCTGAAAGAGGTCTGCTGCGTAGAGCTCTCTTTTGCTAGGTGTTGGGTGCTCATTTGTGTGGCCATTAACGTGAGGTTTTGCTGAGGAAGACTGGCCATCAGGAAAATACCCGCATACAACGATTTCAGCAGGCAATGTGTTTTCCGTGTCAGTCCTGTGTGACTGCACTCTAAGCGCATGAGTGAAGTCTGCTCTGTAGAGATATCTTTTGCTGAGTGTCGGGAGCTCATTTGTGAGGCCATTAACGTGAGGTTTTGCTGAGGAAGCCTGGCTGTCAGGAAAATACCCGCATACAACAAATTCAGCTCGCAATGTGGTTTCCGAGTCTTATAAATTCTCTTGTTTGTTGTTATGTGCTGTGTTCTGGGTGGTGTGAGTGCTGCCTTTAGGCTTTCTGCGTGTGACATACTGGGTAGATGTGGCGTGGGCTGTGTCATTTCAGCATTGTGTGTAATGATGGGTTCGCCTTGTGTCGGGTGTGTTGTGTGCATGTGTATGTTGTGTGTGGGTGTGTTTTCGTTCGTGCTGTGTGCGCGTGGGGATGCATGTGTTCTCTATGATTAGATTGTGGTTGTGCGTGTTGTGTGCAGTGTGCTATGTGTGTTGCACGCGTTTCGTCAGTTTTGTGTGCATTTGTATGTGTTGTGTCAGTTTTGTGTGTGTGGTTGTGTTTTGTGTGTTGTGTGAGAGAGGCTGTGTGTGTGTTTGGCTGTTGGAGTTATGCACATGATGTAAGATGTGTTGACTGTGTGTGGCTGTGCTTGTTTTGTACATCTCTTGCATACAGTATGTGGTCTGTGCAATGGTTTTCGTGTGCATTGTGAGCAGTACTTATGTGCCTTCAAGGGTGTGGTGTGTTTATTGTGTCTGTTGTGTTGCGTGTTTCTGTGTTGCGTGTGTGTAGTGCGTTGTGCTCCTGTGTGAGGATGTATGTGTGGTGTGTCTGTGCGTGATTGTGTCTGCAGTGGGTAGTGTGTGAAATGTGTGCTACTTGACTTTGTTGGTTATATGTGTTTTGCCTATGGATTTGGGAGTGTTGTATGTGTTATGAGTTGTGATACTTTCTGTGCGGGATGCTTGTGTGTGTCGTGTGATGTGTGGTTCTGTGAGTTGTGTTTGTGTTGTGTGTATTCTACTCTGTGTGTTCTGTGGTCTGTGTGTTTTGCTTGTTGAGTGAGACACTGTGTGTTAGGACTGATATCTTTGTGTATATGTTGTGTGTTTGGCATTGTGCATTCTGTGAGGCTGTGTGTGCTGTCTGTTTTATGTGTGTTTGGAGTGATGTGTGTAGTGTGTGAAATGTGTGTTGCATAATTTTTGTGTTCTTTCTGTTGTCGACGGTGTGTGTTTTGCATGTTGGTTTCTATGTTCGCGGTTGTGTTTGACAGGTTGTGTGTGTGGCTGGCTCTTTGAGTAAGGAGTGTAATTTGTGATGTGTGTACTGTGTGTGGTCAAGCTTGGTCAGTGTGCCTCACTGGGTGTGTTGTGTTCACTCTGAGAACCGTGGTTCATGTGTATGGTGGGCAGTTATGTTCTCGGTGTGATGTGCTGTGTGTTGAGGGACTTCTGCATTCAAGTGCACAGAAGACAGCCTCTCGTTGTTGGCGGTTTTCTCCACAGGTTTGTAATACTCCAGGAGGGCCTTGTTTCCTGAGGGCGCAGAGAGCCACCTCATCTCTTCACTAGCAAGGCCCTGAAGACGCCTTTGTTGTAAAGTGTCAGAAACTGCTGCAGGAGAGCCTCATGACAAACTCTGCCGCAGAAACAATCCACCATGCACTGAGGAGACACTCCATGAGGGAATACGAGGCTGCTTTCATTTTGCACGCAATTTGCTCCTATGTGATAAGGAAAACAGCAAACATTGCAGTAGAACGCGGTCTTCTCTGTAAGCCCTCTATCTCAAAGATGTGGGTGGGCTGCGAATAGGCCTTTGCTCTAGCGACACTGGAAGTTGCAGAAGATGATGCATTGTAGTGACAGCAGTGGAGGCAAGTCAGCTTTGGATTCAGCTTATGTGACTGAAAGAAAGCACTGCAGGATGGCCCACTCAAGGAATCATTGAAGCCCTGGCAGTGGAGGCTGAAACAGGGCTTTCAATGTGCTTTCAACCATGTCTGTGTGGCCATGAACGTGAGGCTTTGCTGAGGAAGCCTGGCCATCAGGAAAATACCCGCATACAACGAATTGAACTTGCAATGTGGTTTCCGTGTCTGTCCTGTGTGCCTGCACTCTAAGCACCTGAAAGAGGATTTCTGTGTAGAGCTCTCTTTTGCTGAGTGTCGTGTGCTCATTTAGGTGAACATTAACGTGAGGCTTTGTTGACGAAGCCTGGCCATCAGGAAAATGCCCGCATACAACGAATTCAGCTCGCATTGTGGTTTCTGTGTCTGTAATGTGTGCCTGCTCTCTAAGCGCCGGAAAGAGGATTTCTGTGTACAGCTCTCTTTTGCTGAGTGTCGTGTGCTCATTTAGGTGAACATTAACGTGAGGCTTTGTTGACGAAGCCTGGCCATCAGGAAAATGCCCGCATACACCGAATTCAGCTCGCAATGTGGTTTCCGTGTCTGGAATGTGTGCCCGCTCTCTAAGCGCCTGAAAGAGGTCTGCTGCGTAGAGCTCTCTTTTGCTAGGTGTTGGGTGCTCATTTGTGTGGCCATTAACGTGAGGTTTTGCTGAGGAAGACTGGCCATCAGGAAAATACCCGCATACAACGATTTCAGCAGGCAATGTGTTTTCCGTGTCAGTCCTGTGTGACTGCACTCTAAGCGCATGAGTGAAGTCTGCTCTGTAGAGATATCTTTTGCTGAGTGTCGGGAGCTCATTTGTGAGGCCATTAACGTGAGGTTTTGCTGAGGAAGCCTGGCTGTCAGGAAAATACCCGCATACAACAAATTCAGCTCGCAATGTGGTTTCCGAGTCTTATAAATTCTCTTGTTTGTTGTTATGTGCTGTGTTCTGGGTGGTGTGAGTGCTGCCTTTAGGCTTTCTGCGTGTGACATACTGGGTAGATGTGGCGTGGGCTGTGTCATTTCAGCATTGTGTGTAATGATGGGTTCGCCTTGTGTCGGGTGTGTTGTGTGCATGTGTATGTTGTGTGTGGGTGTGTTTTCGTTCGTGCTGTGTGCGCGTGGGGATGCATGTGTTCTCTATGATTAGATTGTGGTTGTGCGTGTTGTGTGCAGTGTGCTATGTGTGTTGCACGCGTTTCGTCAGTTTTGTGTGCATTTGTATGTGTTGTGTCAGTTTTGTGTGTGTGGTTGTGTTTTGTGTGTTGTGTGAGAGAGGCTGTGTGTGTGTTTGGCTGTTGGAGTTATGCACATGATGTAAGATGTGTTGACTGTGTGTGGCTGTGCTTGTTTTGTACATCTCTTGCATACAGTATGTGGTCTGTGCAATGGTTTTCGTGTGCATTGTGAGCAGTACTTATGTGCCTTCAAGGGTGTGGTGTGTTTATTGTGTCTGTTGTGTTGCGTGTTTCTGTGTTGCGTGTGTGTAGTGCGTTGTGCTCCTGTGTGAGGATGTATGTGTGGTGTGTCTGTGCGTGATTGTGTCTGCAGTGGGTAGTGTGTGAAATGTGTGCTACTTGACTTTGTTGGTTATATGTGTTTTGCCTATGGATTTGGGAGTGTTGTATGTGTTATGAGTTGTGATACTTTCTGTGCGGGATGCTTGTGTGTGTCGTGTGATGTGTGGTTCTGTGAGTTGTGTTTGTGTTGTGTGTATTCTACTCTGTGTGTTCTGTGGTCTGTGTGTTTTGCTTGTTGAGTGAGACACTGTGTGTTAGGACTGATATCTTTGTGTATATGTTGTGTGTTTGGCATTGTGCATTCTGTGAGGCTGTGTGTGCTGTCTGTTTTATGTGTGTTTGGAGTGATGTGTGTAGTGTGTGAAATGTGTGTTGCATAATTTTTGTGTTCTTTCTGTTGTCGACGGTGTGTGTTTTGCATGTTGGTTTCTATGTTCGCGGTTGTGTTTGACAGGTTGTGTGTGTGGCTGGCTCTTTGAGTAAGGAGTGTAATTTGTGATGTGTGTACTGTGTGTGGTCAAGCTTGGTCAGTGTGCCTCACTGGGTGTGTTGTGTTCACTCTGAGAACCGTGGTTCATGTGTATGGTGGGCAGTTATGTTCTCGGTGTGATGTGCTGTGTGTTGAGGGACTTCTGCATTCAAGTGCACAGAAGACAGCCTCTCGTTGTTGGCGGTTTTCTCCACAGGTTTGTAATACTCCAGGAGGGCCTTGTTTCCTGAGGGCGCAGAGAGCCACCTCATCTCTTCACTAGCAAGGCCCTGAAGACGCCTTTGTTGTAAAGTGTCAGAAACTGCTGCAGGAGAGCCTCATGACAAACTCTGCCGCAGAAACAATCCACCATGCACTGAGGAGACACTCCATGAGGGAATACGAGGCTGCTTTCATTTTGCACGCAATTTGCTCCTATGTGATAAGGAAAACAGCAAACATTGCAGTAGAACGCGGTCTTCTCTGTAAGCCCTCTATCTCAAAGATGTGGGTGGGCTGCGAATAGGCCTTTGCTCTAGCGACACTGGAAGTTGCAGAAGATGATGCATTGTAGTGACAGCAGTGGAGGCAAGTCAGCTTTGGATTCAGCTTATGTGACTGAAAGAAAGCACTGCAGGATGGCCCACTCAAGGAATCATTGAAGCCCTGGCAGTGGAGGCTGAAACAGGGCTTTCAATGTGCTTTCAACCATGTCTGTGTGGCCATGAACGTGAGGCTTTGCTGAGGAAGCCTGGCCATCAGGAAAATACCCGCATACAACGAATTGAACTTGCAATGTGGTTTCCGTGTCTGTCCTGTGTGCCTGCACTCTAAGCACCTGAAAGAGGATTTCTGTGTAGAGCTCTCTTTTGCTGAGTGTCGTGTGCTCATTTAGGTGAACATTAACGTGAGGCTTTGTTGACGAAGCCTGGCCATCAGGAAAATGCCCGCATACAACGAATTCAGCTCGCATTGTGGTTTCTGTGTCTGTAATGTGTGCCTGCTCTCTAAGCGCCGGAAAGAGGATTTCTGTGTACAGCTCTCTTTTGCTGAGTGTCGTGTGCTCATTTAGGTGAACATTAACGTGAGGCTTTGTTGACGAAGCCTGGCCATCAGGAAAATGCCCGCATACACCGAATTCAGCTCGCAATGTGGTTTCCGTGTCTGGAATGTGTGCCCGCTCTCTAAGCGCCTGAAAGAGGTCTGCTGCGTAGAGCTCTCTTTTGCTAGGTGTTGGGTGCTCATTTGTGTGGCCATTAACGTGAGGTTTTGCTGAGGAAGACTGGCCATCAGGAAAATACCCGCATACAACGATTTCAGCAGGCAATGTGTTTTCCGTGTCAGTCCTGTGTGACTGCACTCTAAGCGCATGAGTGAAGTCTGCTCTGTAGAGATATCTTTTGCTGAGTGTCGGGAGCTCATTTGTGAGGCCATTAACGTGAGGTTTTGCTGAGGAAGCCTGGCTGTCAGGAAAATACCCGCATACAACAAATTCAGCTCGCAATGTGGTTTCCGAGTCTTATAAATTCTCTTGTTTGTTGTTATGTGCTGTGTTCTGGGTGGTGTGAGTGCTGCCTTTAGGCTTTCTGCGTGTGACATACTGGGTAGATGTGGCGTGGGCTGTGTCATTTCAGCATTGTGTGTAATGATGGGTTCGCCTTGTGTCGGGTGTGTTGTGTGCATGTGTATGTTGTGTGTGGGTGTGTTTTCGTTCGTGCTGTGTGCGCGTGGGGATGCATGTGTTCTCTATGATTAGATTGTGGTTGTGCGTGTTGTGTGCAGTGTGCTATGTGTGTTGCACGCGTTTCGTCAGTTTTGTGTGCATTTGTATGTGTTGTGTCAGTTTTGTGTGTGTGGTTGTGTTTTGTGTGTTGTGTGAGAGAGGCTGTGTGTGTGTTTGGCTGTTGGAGTTATGCACATGATGTAAGATGTGTTGACTGTGTGTGGCTGTGCTTGTTTTGTACATCTCTTGCATACAGTATGTGGTCTGTGCAATGGTTTTCGTGTGCATTGTGAGCAGTACTTATGTGCCTTCAAGGGTGTGGTGTGTTTATTGTGTCTGTTGTGTTGCGTGTTTCTGTGTTGCGTGTGTGTAGTGCGTTGTGCTCCTGTGTGAGGATGTATGTGTGGTGTGTCTGTGCGTGATTGTGTCTGCAGTGGGTAGTGTGTGAAATGTGTGCTACTTGACTTTGTTGGTTATATGTGTTTTGCCTATGGATTTGGGAGTGTTGTATGTGTTATGAGTTGTGATACTTTCTGTGCGGGATGCTTGTGTGTGTCGTGTGATGTGTGGTTCTGTGAGTTGTGTTTGTGTTGTGTGTATTCTACTCTGTGTGTTCTGTGGTCTGTGTGTTTTGCTTGTTGAGTGAGACACTGTGTGTTAGGACTGATATCTTTGTGTATATGTTGTGTGTTTGGCATTGTGCATTCTGTGAGGCTGTGTGTGCTGTCTGTTTTATGTGTGTTTGGAGTGATGTGTGTAGTGTGTGAAATGTGTGTTGCATAATTTTTGTGTTCTTTCTGTTGTCGACGGTGTGTGTTTTGCATGTTGGTTTCTATGTTCGCGGTTGTGTTTGACAGGTTGTGTGTGTGGCTGGCTCTTTGAGTAAGGAGTGTAATTTGTGATGTGTGTACTGTGTGTGGTCAAGCTTGGTCAGTGTGCCTCACTGGGTGTGTTGTGTTCACTCTGAGAACCGTGGTTCATGTGTATGGTGGGCAGTTATGTTCTCGGTGTGATGTGCTGTGTGTTGAGGGACTTCTGCATTCAAGTGCACAGAAGACAGCCTCTCGTTGTTGGCGGTTTTCTCCACAGGTTTGTAATACTCCAGGAGGGCCTTGTTTCCTGAGGGCGCAGAGAGCCACCTCATCTCTTCACTAGCAAGGCCCTGAAGACGCCTTTGTTGTAAAGTGTCAGAAACTGCTGCAGGAGAGCCTCATGACAAACTCTGCCGCAGAAACAATCCACCATGCACTGAGGAGACACTCCATGAGGGAATACGAGGCTGCTTTCATTTTGCACGCAATTTGCTCCTATGTGATAAGGAAAACAGCAAACATTGCAGTAGAACGCGGTCTTCTCTGTAAGCCCTCTATCTCAAAGATGTGGGTGGGCTGCGAATAGGCCTTTGCTCTAGCGACACTGGAAGTTGCAGAAGATGATGCATTGTAGTGACAGCAGTGGAGGCAAGTCAGCTTTGGATTCAGCTTATGTGACTGAAAGAAAGCACTGCAGGATGGCCCACTCAAGGAATCATTGAAGCCCTGGCAGTGGAGGCTGAAACAGGGCTTTCAATGTGCTTTCAACCATGTCTGTGTGGCCATGAACGTGAGGCTTTGCTGAGGAAGCCTGGCCATCAGGAAAATACCCGCATACAACGAATTGAACTTGCAATGTGGTTTCCGTGTCTGTCCTGTGTGCCTGCACTCTAAGCACCTGAAAGAGGATTTCTGTGTAGAGCTCTCTTTTGCTGAGTGTCGTGTGCTCATTTAGGTGAACATTAACGTGAGGCTTTGTTGACGAAGCCTGGCCATCAGGAAAATGCCCGCATACAACGAATTCAGCTCGCATTGTGGTTTCTGTGTCTGTAATGTGTGCCTGCTCTCTAAGCGCCGGAAAGAGGATTTCTGTGTACAGCTCTCTTTTGCTGAGTGTCGTGTGCTCATTTAGGTGAACATTAACGTGAGGCTTTGTTGACGAAGCCTGGCCATCAGGAAAATGCCCGCATACACCGAATTCAGCTCGCAATGTGGTTTCCGTGTCTGGAATGTGTGCCCGCTCTCTAAGCGCCTGAAAGAGGTCTGCTGCGTAGAGCTCTCTTTTGCTAGGTGTTGGGTGCTCATTTGTGTGGCCATTAACGTGAGGTTTTGCTGAGGAAGACTGGCCATCAGGAAAATACCCGCATACAACGATTTCAGCAGGCAATGTGTTTTCCGTGTCAGTCCTGTGTGACTGCACTCTAAGCGCATGAGTGAAGTCTGCTCTGTAGAGATATCTTTTGCTGAGTGTCGGGAGCTCATTTGTGAGGCCATTAACGTGAGGTTTTGCTGAGGAAGCCTGGCTGTCAGGAAAATACCCGCATACAACAAATTCAGCTCGCAATGTGGTTTCCGAGTCTTATAAATTCTCTTGTTTGTTGTTATGTGCTGTGTTCTGGGTGGTGTGAGTGCTGCCTTTAGGCTTTCTGCGTGTGACATACTGGGTAGATGTGGCGTGGGCTGTGTCATTTCAGCATTGTGTGTAATGATGGGTTCGCCTTGTGTCGGGTGTGTTGTGTGCATGTGTATGTTGTGTGTGGGTGTGTTTTCGTTCGTGCTGTGTGCGCGTGGGGATGCATGTGTTCTCTATGATTAGATTGTGGTTGTGCGTGTTGTGTGCAGTGTGCTATGTGTGTTGCACGCGTTTCGTCAGTTTTGTGTGCATTTGTATGTGTTGTGTCAGTTTTGTGTGTGTGGTTGTGTTTTGTGTGTTGTGTGAGAGAGGCTGTGTGTGTGTTTGGCTGTTGGAGTTATGCACATGATGTAAGATGTGTTGACTGTGTGTGGCTGTGCTTGTTTTGTACATCTCTTGCATACAGTATGTGGTCTGTGCAATGGTTTTCGTGTGCATTGTGAGCAGTACTTATGTGCCTTCAAGGGTGTGGTGTGTTTATTGTGTCTGTTGTGTTGCGTGTTTCTGTGTTGCGTGTGTGTAGTGCGTTGTGCTCCTGTGTGAGGATGTATGTGTGGTGTGTCTGTGCGTGATTGTGTCTGCAGTGGGTAGTGTGTGAAATGTGTGCTACTTGACTTTGTTGGTTATATGTGTTTTGCCTATGGATTTGGGAGTGTTGTATGTGTTATGAGTTGTGATACTTTCTGTGCGGGATGCTTGTGTGTGTCGTGTGATGTGTGGTTCTGTGAGTTGTGTTTGTGTTGTGTGTATTCTACTCTGTGTGTTCTGTGGTCTGTGTGTTTTGCTTGTTGAGTGAGACACTGTGTGTTAGGACTGATATCTTTGTGTATATGTTGTGTGTTTGGCATTGTGCATTCTGTGAGGCTGTGTGTGCTGTCTGTTTTATGTGTGTTTGGAGTGATGTGTGTAGTGTGTGAAATGTGTGTTGCATAATTTTTGTGTTCTTTCTGTTGTCGACGGTGTGTGTTTTGCATGTTGGTTTCTATGTTCGCGGTTGTGTTTGACAGGTTGTGTGTGTGGCTGGCTCTTTGAGTAAGGAGTGTAATTTGTGATGTGTGTACTGTGTGTGGTCAAGCTTGGTCAGTGTGCCTCACTGGGTGTGTTGTGTTCACTCTGAGAACCGTGGTTCATGTGTATGGTGGGCAGTTATGTTCTCGGTGTGATGTGCTGTGTGTTGAGGGACTTCTGCATTCAAGTGCACAGAAGACAGCCTCTCGTTGTTGGCGGTTTTCTCCACAGGTTTGTAATACTCCAGGAGGGCCTTGTTTCCTGAGGGCGCAGAGAGCCACCTCATCTCTTCACTAGCAAGGCCCTGAAGACGCCTTTGTTGTAAAGTGTCAGAAACTGCTGCAGGAGAGCCTCATGACAAACTCTGCCGCAGAAACAATCCACCATGCACTGAGGAGACACTCCATGAGGGAATACGAGGCTGCTTTCATTTTGCACGCAATTTGCTCCTATGTGATAAGGAAAACAGCAAACATTGCAGTAGAACGCGGTCTTCTCTGTAAGCCCTCTATCTCAAAGATGTGGGTGGGCTGCGAATAGGCCTTTGCTCTAGCGACACTGGAAGTTGCAGAAGATGATGCATTGTAGTGACAGCAGTGGAGGCAAGTCAGCTTTGGATTCAGCTTATGTGACTGAAAGAAAGCACTGCAGGATGGCCCACTCAAGGAATCATTGAAGCCCTGGCAGTGGAGGCTGAAACAGGGCTTTCAATGTGCTTTCAACCATGTCTGTGTGGCCATGAACGTGAGGCTTTGCTGAGGAAGCCTGGCCATCAGGAAAATACCCGCATACAACGAATTGAACTTGCAATGTGGTTTCCGTGTCTGTCCTGTGTGCCTGCACTCTAAGCACCTGAAAGAGGATTTCTGTGTAGAGCTCTCTTTTGCTGAGTGTCGTGTGCTCATTTAGGTGAACATTAACGTGAGGCTTTGTTGACGAAGCCTGGCCATCAGGAAAATGCCCGCATACACCGAATTCAGCTCGCAATGTGGTTTCCGTGTCTGGAATGTGTGCCCGCTCTCTAAGCGCCTGAAAGAGGTCTGCTGCGTAGAGCTCTCTTTTGCTAGGTGTTGGGTGCTCATTTGTGTGGCCATTAACGTGAGGTTTTGCTGAGGAAGACTGGCCATCAGGAAAATACCCGCATACAACGATTTCAGCAGGCAATGTGTTTTCCGTGTCAGTCCTGTGTGACTGCACTCTAAGCGCATGAGTGAAGTCTGCTCTGTAGAGATATCTTTTGCTGAGTGTCGGGAGCTCATTTGTGAGGCCATTAACGTGAGGTTTTGCTGAGGAAGCCTGGCTGTCAGGAAAATACCCGCATACAACAAATTCAGCTCGCAATGTGGTTTCCGAGTCTTATAAATTCTCTTGTTTGTTGTTATGTGCTGTGTTCTGGGTGGTGTGAGTGCTGCCTTTAGGCTTTCTGCGTGTGACATACTGGGTAGATGTGGCGTGGGCTGTGTCATTTCAGCATTGTGTGTAATGATGGGTTCGCCTTGTGTCGGGTGTGTTGTGTGCATGTGTATGTTGTGTGTGGGTGTGTTTTCGTTCGTGCTGTGTGCGCGTGGGGATGCATGTGTTCTCTATGATTAGATTGTGGTTGTGCGTGTTGTGTGCAGTGTGCTATGTGTGTTGCACGCGTTTCGTCAGTTTTGTGTGCATTTGTATGTGTTGTGTCAGTTTTGTGTGTGTGGTTGTGTTTTGTGTGTTGTGTGAGAGAGGCTGTGTGTGTGTTTGGCTGTTGGAGTTATGCACATGATGTAAGATGTGTTGACTGTGTGTGGCTGTGCTTGTTTTGTACATCTCTTGCATACAGTATGTGGTCTGTGCAATGGTTTTCGTGTGCATTGTGAGCAGTACTTATGTGCCTTCAAGGGTGTGGTGTGTTTATTGTGTCTGTTGTGTTGCGTGTTTCTGTGTTGCGTGTGTGTAGTGCGTTGTGCTCCTGTGTGAGGATGTATGTGTGGTGTGTCTGTGCGTGATTGTGTCTGCAGTGGGTAGTGTGTGAAATGTGTGCTACTTGACTTTGTTGGTTATATGTGTTTTGCCTATGGATTTGGGAGTGTTGTATGTGTTATGAGTTGTGATACTTTCTGTGCGGGATGCTTGTGTGTGTCGTGTGATGTGTGGTTCTGTGAGTTGTGTTTGTGTTGTGTGTATTCTACTCTGTGTGTTCTGTGGTCTGTGTGTTTTGCTTGTTGAGTGAGACACTGTGTGTTAGGACTGATATCTTTGTGTATATGTTGTGTGTTTGGCATTGTGCATTCTGTGAGGCTGTGTGTGCTGTCTGTTTTATGTGTGTTTGGAGTGATGTGTGTAGTGTGTGAAATGTGTGTTGCATAATTTTTGTGTTCTTTCTGTTGTCGACGGTGTGTGTTTTGCATGTTGGTTTCTATGTTCGCGGTTGTGTTTGACAGGTTGTGTGTGTGGCTGGCTCTTTGAGTAAGGAGTGTAATTTGTGATGTGTGTACTGTGTGTGGTCAAGCTTGGTCAGTGTGCCTCACTGGGTGTGTTGTGTTCACTCTGAGAACCGTGGTTCATGTGTATGGTGGGCAGTTATGTTCTCGGTGTGATGTGCTGTGTGTTGAGGGACTTCTGCATTCAAGTGCACAGAAGACAGCCTCTCGTTGTTGGCGGTTTTCTCCACAGGTTTGTAATACTCCAGGAGGGCCTTGTTTCCTGAGGGCGCAGAGAGCCACCTCATCTCTTCACTAGCAAGGCCCTGAAGACGCCTTTGTTGTAAAGTGTCAGAAACTGCTGCAGGAGAGCCTCATGACAAACTCTGCCGCAGAAACAATCCACCATGCACTGAGGAGACACTCCATGAGGGAATACGAGGCTGCTTTCATTTTGCACGCAATTTGCTCCTATGTGATAAGGAAAACAGCAAACATTGCAGTAGAACGCGGTCTTCTCTGTAAGCCCTCTATCTCAAAGATGTGGGTGGGCTGCGAATAGGCCTTTGCTCTAGCGACACTGGAAGTTGCAGAAGATGATGCATTGTAGTGACAGCAGTGGAGGCAAGTCAGCTTTGGATTCAGCTTATGTGACTGAAAGAAAGCACTGCAGGATGGCCCACTCAAGGAATCATTGAAGCCCTGGCAGTGGAGGCTGAAACAGGGCTTTCAATGTGCTTTCAACCATGTCTGTGTGGCCATGAACGTGAGGCTTTGCTGAGGAAGCCTGGCCATCAGGAAAATACCCGCATACAACGAATTGAACTTGCAATGTGGTTTCCGTGTCTGTCCTGTGTGCCTGCACTCTAAGCACCTGAAAGAGGATTTCTGTGTAGAGCTCTCTTTTGCTGAGTGTCGTGTGCTCATTTAGGTGAACATTAACGTGAGGCTTTGTTGACGA
The DNA here is from genome assembly GCF_040802235.1 of Manis javanica. Taxonomy (NCBI): domain Eukaryota; kingdom Metazoa; phylum Chordata; class Mammalia; order Pholidota; family Manidae; genus Manis; species Manis javanica. The sequence continues at coordinate 35,757,712 of NC_133170.1, read as the reverse complement.
AGCCTGGCCATCAGGAAAATGCCCGCATACACCGAATTCAGCTCGCAATGTGGTTTCCGTGTCTGGAATGTGTGCCCGCTCTCTAAGCGCCTGAAAGAGGTCTGCTGCGTAGAGCTCTCTTTTGCTAGGTGTTGGGTGCTCATTTGTGTGGCCATTAACGTGAGGTTTTGCTGAGGAAGACTGGCCATCAGGAAAATACCCGCATACAACGATTTCAGCAGGCAATGTGTTTTCCGTGTCAGTCCTGTGTGACTGCACTCTAAGCGCATGAGTGAAGTCTGCTCTGTAGAGATATCTTTTGCTGAGTGTCGGGAGCTCATTTGTGAGGCCATTAACGTGAGGTTTTGCTGAGGAAGCCTGGCTGTCAGGAAAATACCCGCATACAACAAATTCAGCTCGCAATGTGGTTTCCGAGTCTTATAAATTCTCTTGTTTGTTGTTATGTGCTGTGTTCTGGGTGGTGTGAGTGCTGCCTTTAGGCTTTCTGCGTGTGACATACTGGGTAGATGTGGCGTGGGCTGTGTCATTTCAGCATTGTGTGTAATGATGGGTTCGCCTTGTGTCGGGTGTGTTGTGTGCATGTGTATGTTGTGTGTGGGTGTGTTTTCGTTCGTGCTGTGTGCGCGTGGGGATGCATGTGTTCTCTATGATTAGATTGTGGTTGTGCGTGTTGTGTGCAGTGTGCTATGTGTGTTGCACGCGTTTCGTCAGTTTTGTGTGCATTTGTATGTGTTGTGTCAGTTTTGTGTGTGTGGTTGTGTTTTGTGTGTTGTGTGAGAGAGGCTGTGTGTGTGTTTGGCTGTTGGAGTTATGCACATGATGTAAGATGTGTTGACTGTGTGTGGCTGTGCTTGTTTTGTACATCTCTTGCATACAGTATGTGGTCTGTGCAATGGTTTTCGTGTGCATTGTGAGCAGTACTTATGTGCCTTCAAGGGTGTGGTGTGTTTATTGTGTCTGTTGTGTTGCGTGTTTCTGTGTTGCGTGTGTGTAGTGCGTTGTGCTCCTGTGTGAGGATGTATGTGTGGTGTGTCTGTGCGTGATTGTGTCTGCAGTGGGTAGTGTGTGAAATGTGTGCTACTTGACTTTGTTGGTTATATGTGTTTTGCCTATGGATTTGGGAGTGTTGTATGTGTTATGAGTTGTGATACTTTCTGTGCGGGATGCTTGTGTGTGTCGTGTGATGTGTGGTTCTGTGAGTTGTGTTTGTGTTGTGTGTATTCTACTCTGTGTGTTCTGTGGTCTGTGTGTTTTGCTTGTTGAGTGAGACACTGTGTGTTAGGACTGATATCTTTGTGTATATGTTGTGTGTTTGGCATTGTGCATTCTGTGAGGCTGTGTGTGCTGTCTGTTTTATGTGTGTTTGGAGTGATGTGTGTAGTGTGTGAAATGTGTGTTGCATAATTTTTGTGTTCTTTCTGTTGTCGACGGTGTGTGTTTTGCATGTTGGTTTCTATGTTCGCGGTTGTGTTTGACAGGTTGTGTGTGTGGCTGGCTCTTTGAGTAAGGAGTGTAATTTGTGATGTGTGTACTGTGTGTGGTCAAGCTTGGTCAGTGTGCCTCACTGGGTGTGTTGTGTTCACTCTGAGAACCGTGGTTCATGTGTATGGTGGGCAGTTATGTTCTCGGTGTGATGTGCTGTGTGTTGAGGGACTTCTGCATTCAAGTGCACAGAAGACAGCCTCTCGTTGTTGGCGGTTTTCTCCACAGGTTTGTAATACTCCAGGAGGGCCTTGTTTCCTGAGGGCGCAGAGAGCCACCTCATCTCTTCACTAGCAAGGCCCTGAAGACGCCTTTGTTGTAAAGTGTCAGAAACTGCTGCAGGAGAGCCTCATGACAAACTCTGCCGCAGAAACAATCCACCATGCACTGAGGAGACACTCCATGAGGGAATACGAGGCTGCTTTCATTTTGCACGCAATTTGCTCCTATGTGATAAGGAAAACAGCAAACATTGCAGTAGAACGCGGTCTTCTCTGTAAGCCCTCTATCTCAAAGATGTGGGTGGGCTGCGAATAGGCCTTTGCTCTAGCGACACTGGAAGTTGCAGAAGATGATGCATTGTAGTGACAGCAGTGGAGGCAAGTCAGCTTTGGATTCAGCTTATGTGACTGAAAGAAAGCACTGCAGGATGGCCCACTCAAGGAATCATTGAAGCCCTGGCAGTGGAGGCTGAAACAGGGCTTTCAATGTGCTTTCAACCATGTCTGTGTGGCCATGAACGTGAGGCTTTGCTGAGGAAGCCTGGCCATCAGGAAAATACCCGCATACAACGAATTGAACTTGCAATGTGGTTTCCGTGTCTGTCCTGTGTGCCTGCACTCTAAGCACCTGAAAGAGGATTTCTGTGTAGAGCTCTCTTTTGCTGAGTGTCGTGTGCTCATTTAGGTGAACATTAACGTGAGGCTTTGTTGACGAAGCCTGGCCATCAGGAAAATGCCCGCATACACCGAATTCAGCTCGCAATGTGGTTTCCGTGTCTGGAATGTGTGCCCGCTCTCTAAGCGCCTGAAAGAGGTCTGCTGCGTAGAGCTCTCTTTTGCTAGGTGTTGGGTGCTCATTTGTGTGGCCATTAACGTGAGGTTTTGCTGAGGAAGACTGGCCATCAGGAAAATACCCGCATACAACGATTTCAGCAGGCAATGTGTTTTCCGTGTCAGTCCTGTGTGACTGCACTCTAAGCGCATGAGTGAAGTCTGCTCTGTAGAGATATCTTTTGCTGAGTGTCGGGAGCTCATTTGTGAGGCCATTAACGTGAGGTTTTGCTGAGGAAGCCTGGCTGTCAGGAAAATACCCGCATACAACAAATTCAGCTCGCAATGTGGTTTCCGAGTCTTATAAATTCTCTTGTTTGTTGTTATGTGCTGTGTTCTGGGTGGTGTGAGTGCTGCCTTTAGGCTTTCTGCGTGTGACATACTGGGTAGATGTGGCGTGGGCTGTGTCATTTCAGCATTGTGTGTAATGATGGGTTCGCCTTGTGTCGGGTGTGTTGTGTGCATGTGTATGTTGTGTGTGGGTGTGTTTTCGTTCGTGCTGTGTGCGCGTGGGGATGCATGTGTTCTCTATGATTAGATTGTGGTTGTGCGTGTTGTGTGCAGTGTGCTATGTGTGTTGCACGCGTTTCGTCAGTTTTGTGTGCATTTGTATGTGTTGTGTCAGTTTTGTGTGTGTGGTTGTGTTTTGTGTGTTGTGTGAGAGAGGCTGTGTGTGTGTTTGGCTGTTGGAGTTATGCACATGATGTAAGATGTGTTGACTGTGTGTGGCTGTGCTTGTTTTGTACATCTCTTGCATACAGTATGTGGTCTGTGCAATGGTTTTCGTGTGCATTGTGAGCAGTACTTATGTGCCTTCAAGGGTGTGGTGTGTTTATTGTGTCTGTTGTGTTGCGTGTTTCTGTGTTGCGTGTGTGTAGTGCGTTGTGCTCCTGTGTGAGGATGTATGTGTGGTGTGTCTGTGCGTGATTGTGTCTGCAGTGGGTAGTGTGTGAAATGTGTGCTACTTGACTTTGTTGGTTATATGTGTTTTGCCTATGGATTTGGGAGTGTTGTATGTGTTATGAGTTGTGATACTTTCTGTGCGGGATGCTTGTGTGTGTCGTGTGATGTGTGGTTCTGTGAGTTGTGTTTGTGTTGTGTGTATTCTACTCTGTGTGTTCTGTGGTCTGTGTGTTTTGCTTGTTGAGTGAGACACTGTGTGTTAGGACTGATATCTTTGTGTATATGTTGTGTGTTTGGCATTGTGCATTCTGTGAGGCTGTGTGTGCTGTCTGTTTTATGTGTGTTTGGAGTGATGTGTGTAGTGTGTGAAATGTGTGTTGCATAATTTTTGTGTTCTTTCTGTTGTCGACGGTGTGTGTTTTGCATGTTGGTTTCTATGTTCGCGGTTGTGTTTGACAGGTTGTGTGTGTGGCTGGCTCTTTGAGTAAGGAGTGTAATTTGTGATGTGTGTACTGTGTGTGGTCAAGCTTGGTCAGTGTGCCTCACTGGGTGTGTTGTGTTCACTCTGAGAACCGTGGTTCATGTGTATGGTGGGCAGTTATGTTCTCGGTGTGATGTGCTGTGTGTTGAGGGACTTCTGCATTCAAGTGCACAGAAGACAGCCTCTCGTTGTTGGCGGTTTTCTCCACAGGTTTGTAATACTCCAGGAGGGCCTTGTTTCCTGAGGGCGCAGAGAGCCACCTCATCTCTTCACTAGCAAGGCCCTGAAGACGCCTTTGTTGTAAAGTGTCAGAAACTGCTGCAGGAGAGCCTCATGACAAACTCTGCCGCAGAAACAATCCACCATGCACTGAGGAGACACTCCATGAGGGAATACGAGGCTGCTTTCATTTTGCACGCAATTTGCTCCTATGTGATAAGGAAAACAGCAAACATTGCAGTAGAACGCGGTCTTCTCTGTAAGCCCTCTATCTCAAAGATGTGGGTGGGCTGCGAATAGGCCTTTGCTCTAGCGACACTGGAAGTTGCAGAAGATGATGCATTGTAGTGACAGCAGTGGAGGCAAGTCAGCTTTGGATTCAGCTTATGTGACTGAAAGAAAGCACTGCAGGATGGCCCACTCAAGGAATCATTGAAGCCCTGGCAGTGGAGGCTGAAACAGGGCTTTCAATGTGCTTTCAACCATGTCTGTGTGGCCATGAACGTGAGGCTTTGCTGAGGAAGCCTGGCCATCAGGAAAATACCCGCATACAACGAATTGAACTTGCAATGTGGTTTCCGTGTCTGTCCTGTGTGCCTGCACTCTAAGCACCTGAAAGAGGATTTCTGTGTAGAGCTCTCTTTTGCTGAGTGTCGTGTGCTCATTTAGGTGAACATTAACGTGAGGCTTTGTTGACGAAGCCTGGCCATCAGGAAAATGCCCGCATACAACGAATTCAGCTCGCATTGTGGTTTCTGTGTCTGTAATGTGTGCCTGCTCTCTAAGCGCCGGAAAGAGGATTTCTGTGTACAGCTCTCTTTTGCTGAGTGTCGTGTGCTCATTTAGGTGAACATTAACGTGAGGCTTTGTTGACGAAGCCTGGCCATCAGGAAAATGCCCGCATACACCGAATTCAGCTCGCAATGTGGTTTCCGTGTCTGGAATGTGTGCCCGCTCTCTAAGCGCCTGAAAGAGGTCTGCTGCGTAGAGCTCTCTTTTGCTAGGTGTTGGGTGCTCATTTGTGTGGCCATTAACGTGAGGTTTTGCTGAGGAAGACTGGCCATCAGGAAAATACCCGCATACAACGATTTCAGCAGGCAATGTGTTTTCCGTGTCAGTCCTGTGTGACTGCACTCTAAGCGCATGAGTGAAGTCTGCTCTGTAGAGATATCTTTTGCTGAGTGTCGGGAGCTCATTTGTGAGGCCATTAACGTGAGGTTTTGCTGAGGAAGCCTGGCTGTCAGGAAAATACCCGCATACAACAAATTCAGCTCGCAATGTGGTTTCCGAGTCTTATAAATTCTCTTGTTTGTTGTTATGTGCTGTGTTCTGGGTGGTGTGAGTGCTGCCTTTAGGCTTTCTGCGTGTGACATACTGGGTAGATGTGGCGTGGGCTGTGTCATTTCAGCATTGTGTGTAATGATGGGTTCGCCTTGTGTCGGGTGTGTTGTGTGCATGTGTATGTTGTGTGTGGGTGTGTTTTCGTTCGTGCTGTGTGCGCGTGGGGATGCATGTGTTCTCTATGATTAGATTGTGGTTGTGCGTGTTGTGTGCAGTGTGCTATGTGTGTTGCACGCGTTTCGTCAGTTTTGTGTGCATTTGTATGTGTTGTGTCAGTTTTGTGTGTGTGGTTGTGTTTTGTGTGTTGTGTGAGAGAGGCTGTGTGTGTGTTTGGCTGTTGGAGTTATGCACATGATGTAAGATGTGTTGACTGTGTGTGGCTGTGCTTGTTTTGTACATCTCTTGCATACAGTATGTGGTCTGTGCAATGGTTTTCGTGTGCATTGTGAGCAGTACTTATGTGCCTTCAAGGGTGTGGTGTGTTTATTGTGTCTGTTGTGTTGCGTGTTTCTGTGTTGCGTGTGTGTAGTGCGTTGTGCTCCTGTGTGAGGATGTATGTGTGGTGTGTCTGTGCGTGATTGTGTCTGCAGTGGGTAGTGTGTGAAATGTGTGCTACTTGACTTTGTTGGTTATATGTGTTTTGCCTATGGATTTGGGAGTGTTGTATGTGTTATGAGTTGTGATACTTTCTGTGCGGGATGCTTGTGTGTGTCGTGTGATGTGTGGTTCTGTGAGTTGTGTTTGTGTTGTGTGTATTCTACTCTGTGTGTTCTGTGGTCTGTGTGTTTTGCTTGTTGAGTGAGACACTGTGTGTTAGGACTGATATCTTTGTGTATATGTTGTGTGTTTGGCATTGTGCATTCTGTGAGGCTGTGTGTGCTGTCTGTTTTATGTGTGTTTGGAGTGATGTGTGTAGTGTGTGAAATGTGTGTTGCATAATTTTTGTGTTCTTTCTGTTGTCGACGGTGTGTGTTTTGCATGTTGGTTTCTATGTTCGCGGTTGTGTTTGACAGGTTGTGTGTGTGGCTGGCTCTTTGAGTAAGGAGTGTAATTTGTGATGTGTGTACTGTGTGTGGTCAAGCTTGGTCAGTGTGCCTCACTGGGTGTGTTGTGTTCACTCTGAGAACCGTGGTTCATGTGTATGGTGGGCAGTTATGTTCTCGGTGTGATGTGCTGTGTGTTGAGGGACTTCTGCATTCAAGTGCACAGAAGACAGCCTCTCGTTGTTGGCGGTTTTCTCCACAGGTTTGTAATACTCCAGGAGGGCCTTGTTTCCTGAGGGCGCAGAGAGCCACCTCATCTCTTCACTAGCAAGGCCCTGAAGACGCCTTTGTTGTAAAGTGTCAGAAACTGCTGCAGGAGAGCCTCATGACAAACTCTGCCGCAGAAACAATCCACCATGCACTGAGGAGACACTCCATGAGGGAATACGAGGCTGCTTTCATTTTGCACGCAATTTGCTCCTATGTGATAAGGAAAACAGCAAACATTGCAGTAGAACGCGGTCTTCTCTGTAAGCCCTCTATCTCAAAGATGTGGGTGGGCTGCGAATAGGCCTTTGCTCTAGCGACACTGGAAGTTGCAGAAGATGATGCATTGTAGTGACAGCAGTGGAGGCAAGTCAGCTTTGGATTCAGCTTATGTGACTGAAAGAAAGCACTGCAGGATGGCCCACTCAAGGAATCATTGAAGCCCTGGCAGTGGAGGCTGAAACAGGGCTTTCAATGTGCTTTCAACCATGTCTGTGTGGCCATGAACGTGAGGCTTTGCTGAGGAAGCCTGGCCATCAGGAAAATACCCGCATACAACGAATTGAACTTGCAATGTGGTTTCCGTGTCTGTCCTGTGTGCCTGCACTCTAAGCACCTGAAAGAGGATTTCTGTGTAGAGCTCTCTTTTGCTGAGTGTCGTGTGCTCATTTAGGTGAACATTAACGTGAGGCTTTGTTGACGAAGCCTGGCCATCAGGAAAATGCCCGCATACAACGAATTCAGCTCGCATTGTGGTTTCTGTGTCTGTAATGTGTGCCTGCTCTCTAAGCGCCGGAAAGAGGATTTCTGTGTACAGCTCTCTTTTGCTGAGTGTCGTGTGCTCATTTAGGTGAACATTAACGTGAGGCTTTGTTGACGAAGCCTGGCCATCAGGAAAATGCCCGCATACACCGAATTCAGCTCGCAATGTGGTTTCCGTGTCTGGAATGTGTGCCCGCTCTCTAAGCGCCTGAAAGAGGTCTGCTGCGTAGAGCTCTCTTTTGCTAGGTGTTGGGTGCTCATTTGTGTGGCCATTAACGTGAGGTTTTGCTGAGGAAGACTGGCCATCAGGAAAATACCCGCATACAACGATTTCAGCAGGCAATGTGTTTTCCGTGTCAGTCCTGTGTGACTGCACTCTAAGCGCATGAGTGAAGTCTGCTCTGTAGAGATATCTTTTGCTGAGTGTCGGGAGCTCATTTGTGAGGCCATTAACGTGAGGTTTTGCTGAGGAAGCCTGGCTGTCAGGAAAATACCCGCATACAACAAATTCAGCTCGCAATGTGGTTTCCGAGTCTTATAAATTCTCTTGTTTGTTGTTATGTGCTGTGTTCTGGGTGGTGTGAGTGCTGCCTTTAGGCTTTCTGCGTGTGACATACTGGGTAGATGTGGCGTGGGCTGTGTCATTTCAGCATTGTGTGTAATGATGGGTTCGCCTTGTGTCGGGTGTGTTGTGTGCATGTGTATGTTGTGTGTGGGTGTGTTTTCGTTCGTGCTGTGTGCGCGTGGGGATGCATGTGTTCTCTATGATTAGATTGTGGTTGTGCGTGTTGTGTGCAGTGTGCTATGTGTGTTGCACGCGTTTCGTCAGTTTTGTGTGCATTTGTATGTGTTGTGTCAGTTTTGTGTGTGTGGTTGTGTTTTGTGTGTTGTGTGAGAGAGGCTGTGTGTGTGTTTGGCTGTTGGAGTTATGCACATGATGTAAGATGTGTTGACTGTGTGTGGCTGTGCTTGTTTTGTACATCTCTTGCATACAGTATGTGGTCTGTGCAATGGTTTTCGTGTGCATTGTGAGCAGTACTTATGTGCCTTCAAGGGTGTGGTGTGTTTATTGTGTCTGTTGTGTTGCGTGTTTCTGTGTTGCGTGTGTGTAGTGCGTTGTGCTCCTGTGTGAGGATGTATGTGTGGTGTGTCTGTGCGTGATTGTGTCTGCAGTGGGTAGTGTGTGAAATGTGTGCTACTTGACTTTGTTGGTTATATGTGTTTTGCCTATGGATTTGGGAGTGTTGTATGTGTTATGAGTTGTGATACTTTCTGTGCGGGATGCTTGTGTGTGTCGTGTGATGTGTGGTTCTGTGAGTTGTGTTTGTGTTGTGTGTATTCTACTCTGTGTGTTCTGTGGTCTGTGTGTTTTGCTTGTTGAGTGAGACACTGTGTGTTAGGACTGATATCTTTGTGTATATGTTGTGTGTTTGGCATTGTGCATTCTGTGAGGCTGTGTGTGCTGTCTGTTTTATGTGTGTTTGGAGTGATGTGTGTAGTGTGTGAAATGTGTGTTGCATAATTTTTGTGTTCTTTCTGTTGTCGACGGTGTGTGTTTTGCATGTTGGTTTCTATGTTCGCGGTTGTGTTTGACAGGTTGTGTGTGTGGCTGGCTCTTTGAGTAAGGAGTGTAATTTGTGATGTGTGTACTGTGTGTGGTCAAGCTTGGTCAGTGTGCCTCACTGGGTGTGTTGTGTTCACTCTGAGAACCGTGGTTCATGTGTATGGTGGGCAGTTATGTTCTCGGTGTGATGTGCTGTGTGTTGAGGGACTTCTGCATTCAAGTGCACAGAAGACAGCCTCTCGTTGTTGGCGGTTTTCTCCACAGGTTTGTAATACTCCAGGAGGGCCTTGTTTCCTGAGGGCGCAGAGAGCCACCTCATCTCTTCACTAGCAAGGCCCTGAAGACGCCTTTGTTGTAAAGTGTCAGAAACTGCTGCAGGAGAGCCTCATGACAAACTCTGCCGCAGAAACAATCCACCATGCACTGAGGAGACACTCCATGAGGGAATACGAGGCTGCTTTCATTTTGCACGCAATTTGCTCCTATGTGATAAGGAAAACAGCAAACATTGCAGTAGAACGCGGTCTTCTCTGTAAGCCCTCTATCTCAAAGATGTGGGTGGGCTGCGAATAGGCCTTTGCTCTAGCGACACTGGAAGTTGCAGAAGATGATGCATTGTAGTGACAGCAGTGGAGGCAAGTCAGCTTTGGATTCAGCTTATGTGACTGAAAGAAAGCACTGCAGGATGGCCCACTCAAGGAATCATTGAAGCCCTGGCAGTGGAGGCTGAAACAGGGCTTTCAATGTGCTTTCAACCATGTCTGTGTGGCCATGAACGTGAGGCTTTGCTGAGGAAGCCTGGCCATCAGGAAAATACCCGCATACAACGAATTGAACTTGCAATGTGGTTTCCGTGTCTGTCCTGTGTGCCTGCACTCTAAGCACCTGAAAGAGGATTTCTGTGTAGAGCTCTCTTTTGCTGAGTGTCGTGTGCTCATTTAGGTGAACATTAACGTGAGGCTTTGTTGACGAAGCCTGGCCATCAGGAAAATGCCCGCATACAACGAATTCAGCTCGCATTGTGGTTTCTGTGTCTGTAATGTGTGCCTGCTCTCTAAGCGCCGGAAAGAGGATTTCTGTGTACAGCTCTCTTTTGCTGAGTGTCGTGTGCTCATTTAGGTGAACATTAACGTGAGGCTTTGTTGACGAAGCCTGGCCATCAGGAAAATGCCCGCATACACCGAATTCAGCTCGCAATGTGGTTTCCGTGTCTGGAATGTGTGCCCGCTCTCTAAGCGCCTGAAAGAGGTCTGCTGCGTAGAGCTCTCTTTTGCTAGGTGTTGGGTGCTCATTTGTGTGGCCATTAACGTGAGGTTTTGCTGAGGAAGACTGGCCATCAGGAAAATACCCGCATACAACGATTTCAGCAGGCAATGTGTTTTCCGTGTCAGTCCTGTGTGACTGCACTCTAAGCGCATGAGTGAAGTCTGCTCTGTAGAGATATCTTTTGCTGAGTGTCGGGAGCTCATTTGTGAGGCCATTAACGTGAGGTTTTGCTGAGGAAGCCTGGCTGTCAGGAAAATACCCGCATACAACAAATTCAGCTCGCAATGTGGTTTCCGAGTCTTATAAATTCTCTTGTTTGTTGTTATGTGCTGTGTTCTGGGTGGTGTGAGTGCTGCCTTTAGGCTTTCTGCGTGTGACATACTGGGTAGATGTGGCGTGGGCTGTGTCATTTCAGCATTGTGTGTAATGATGGGTTCGCCTTGTGTCGGGTGTGTTGTGTGCATGTGTATGTTGTGTGTGGGTGTGTTTTCGTTCGTGCTGTGTGCGCGTGGGGATGCATGTGTTCTCTATGATTAGATTGTGGTTGTGCGTGTTGTGTGCAGTGTGCTATGTGTGTTGCACGCGTTTCGTCAGTTTTGTGTGCATTTGTATGTGTTGTGTCAGTTTTGTGTGTGTGGTTGTGTTTTGTGTGTTGTGTGAGAGAGGCTGTGTGTGTGTTTGGCTGTTGGAGTTATGCACATGATGTAAGATGTGTTGACTGTGTGTGGCTGTGCTTGTTTTGTACATCTCTTGCATACAGTATGTGGTCTGTGCAATGGTTTTCGTGTGCATTGTGAGCAGTACTTATGTGCCTTCAAGGGTGTGGTGTGTTTATTGTGTCTGTTGTGTTGCGTGTTTCTGTGTTGCGTGTGTGTAGTGCGTTGTGCTCCTGTGTGAGGATGTATGTGTGGTGTGTCTGTGCGTGATTGTGTCTGCAGTGGGTAGTGTGTGAAATGTGTGCTACTTGACTTTGTTGGTTATATGTGTTTTGCCTATGGATTTGGGAGTGTTGTATGTGTTATGAGTTGTGATACTTTCTGTGCGGGATGCTTGTGTGTGTCGTGTGATGTGTGGTTCTGTGAGTTGTGTTTGTGTTGTGTGTATTCTACTCTGTGTGTTCTGTGGTCTGTGTGTTTTGCTTGTTGAGTGAGACACTGTGTGTTAGGACTGATATCTTTGTGTATATGTTGTGTGTTTGGCATTGTGCATTCTGTGAGGCTGTGTGTGCTGTCTGTTTTATGTGTGTTTGGAGTGATGTGTGTAGTGTGTGAAATGTGTGTTGCATAATTTTTGTGTTCTTTCTGTTGTCGACGGTGTGTGTTTTGCATGTTGGTTTCTATGTTCGCGGTTGTGTTTGACAGGTTGTGTGTGTGGCTGGCTCTTTGAGTAAGGAGTGTAATTTGTGATGTGTGTACTGTGTGTGGTCAAGCTTGGTCAGTGTGCCTCACTGGGTGTGTTGTGTTCACTCTGAGAACCGTGGTTCATGTGTATGGTGGGCAGTTATGTTCTCGGTGTGATGTGCTGTGTGTTGAGGGACTTCTGCATTCAAGTGCACAGAAGACAGCCTCTCGTTGTTGGCGGTTTTCTCCACAGGTTTGTAATACTCCAGGAGGGCCTTGTTTCCTGAGGGCGCAGAGAGCCACCTCATCTCTTCACTAGCAAGGCCCTGAAGACGCCTTTGTTGTAAAGTGTCAGAAACTGCTGCAGGAGAGCCTCATGACAAACTCTGCCGCAGAAACAATCCACCATGCACTGAGGAGACACTCCATGAGGGAATACGAGGCTGCTTTCATTTTGCACGCAATTTGCTCCTATGTGATAAGGAAAACAGCAAACATTGCAGTAGAACGCGGTCTTCTCTGTAAGCCCTCTATCTCAAAGATGTGGGTGGGCTGCGAATAGGCCTTTGCTCTAGCGACACTGGAAGTTGCAGAAGATGATGCATTGTAGTGACAGCAGTGGAGGCAAGTCAGCTTTGGATTCAGCTTATGTGACTGAAAGAAAGCACTGCAGGATGGCCCACTCAAGGAATCATTGAAGCCCTGGCAGTGGAGGCTGAAACAGGGCTTTCAATGTGCTTTCAACCATGTCTGTGTGGCCATGAACGTGAGGCTTTGCTGAGGAAGCCTGGCCATCAGGAAAATACCCGCATACAACGAATTGAACTTGCAATGTGGTTTCCGTGTCTGTCCTGTGTGCCTGCACTCTAAGCACCTGAAAGAGGATTTCTGTGTAGAGCTCTCTTTTGCTGAGTGTCGTGTGCTCATTTAGGTGAACATTAACGTGAGGCTTTGTTGACGAAGCCTGGCCATCAGGAAAATGCCCGCATACAACGAATTCAGCTCGCATTGTGGTTTCTGTGTCTGTAATGTGTGCCTGCTCTCTAAGCGCCGGAAAGAGGATTTCTGTGTACAGCTCTCTTTTGCTGAGTGTCGTGTGCTCATTTAGGTGAACATTAACGTGAGGCTTTGTTGACGAAGCCTGGCCATCAGGAAAATGCCCGCATACACCGAATTCAGCTCGCAATGTGGTTTCCGTGTCTGGAATGTGTGCCCGCTCTCTAAGCGCCTGAAAGAGGTCTGCTGCGTAGAGCTCTCTTTTGCTAGGTGTTGGGTGCTCATTTGTGTGGCCATTAACGTGAGGTTTTGCTGAGGAAGACTGGCCATCAGGAAAATACCCGCATACAACGATTTCAGCAGGCAATGTGTTTTCCGTGTCAGTCCTGTGTGACTGCACTCTAAGCGCATGAGTGAAGTCTGCTCTGTAGAGATATCTTTTGCTGAGTGTCGGGAGCTCATTTGTGAGGCCATTAACGTGAGGTTTTGCTGAGGAAGCCTGGCTGTCAGGAAAATACCCGCATACAACAAATTCAGCTCGCAATGTGGTTTCCGAGTCTTATAAATTCTCTTGTTTGTTGTTATGTGCTGTGTTCTGGGTGGTGTGAGTGCTGCCTTTAGGCTTTCTGCGTGTGACATACTGGGTAGATGTGGCGTGGGCTGTGTCATTTCAGCATTGTGTGTAATGATGGGTTCGCCTTGTGTCGGGTGTGTTGTGTGCATGTGTATGTTGTGTGTGGGTGTGTTTTCGTTCGTGCTGTGTGCGCGTGGGGATGCATGTGTTCTCTATGATTAGATTGTGGTTGTGCGTGTTGTGTGCAGTGTGCTATGTGTGTTGCACGCGTTTCGTCAGTTTTGTGTGCATTTGTATGTGTTGTGTCAGTTTTGTGTGTGTGGTTGTGTTTTGTGTGTTGTGTGAGAGAGGCTGTGTGTGTGTTTGGCTGTTGGAGTTATGCACATGATGTAAGATGTGTTGACTGTGTGTGGCTGTGCTTGTTTTGTACATCTCTTGCATACAGTATGTGGTCTGTGCAATGGTTTTCGTGTGCATTGTGAGCAGTACTTATGTGCCTTCAAGGGTGTGGTGTGTTTATTGTGTCTGTTGTGTTGCGTGTTTCTGTGTTGCGTGTGTGTAGTGCGTTGTGCTCCTGTGTGAGGATGTATGTGTGGTGTGTCTGTGCGTGATTGTGTCTGCAGTGGGTAGTGTGTGAAATGTGTGCTACTTGACTTTGTTGGTTATATGTGTTTTGCCTATGGATTTGGGAGTGTTGTATGTGTTATGAGTTGTGATACTTTCTGTGCGGGATGCTTGTGTGTGTCGTGTGATGTGTGGTTCTGTGAGTTGTGTTTGTGTTGTGTGTATTCTACTCTGTGTGTTCTGTGGTCTGTGTGTTTTGCTTGTTGAGTGAGACACTGTGTGTTAGGACTGATATCTTTGTGTATATGTTGTGTGTTTGGCATTGTGCATTCTGTGAGGCTGTGTGTGCTGTCTGTTTTATGTGTGTTTGGAGTGATGTGTGTAGTGTGTGAAATGTGTGTTGCATAATTTTTGTGTTCTTTCTGTTGTCGACGGTGTGTGTTTTGCATGTTGGTTTCTATGTTCGCGGTTGTGTTTGACAGGTTGTGTGTGTGGCTGGCTCTTTGAGTAAGGAGTGTAATTTGTGATGTGTGTACTGTGTGTGGTCAAGCTTGGTCAGTGTGCCTCACTGGGTGTGTTGTGTTCACTCTGAGAACCGTGGTTCATGTGTATGGTGGGCAGTTATGTTCTCGGTGTGATGTGCTGTGTGTTGAGGGACTTCTGCATTCAAGTGCACAGAAGACAGCCTCTCGTTGTTGGCGGTTTTCTCCACAGGTTTGTAATACTCCAGGAGGGCCTTGTTTCCTGAGGGCGCAGAGAGCCACCTCATCTCTTCACTAGCAAGGCCCTGAAGACGCCTTTGTTGTAAAGTGTCAGAAACTGCTGCAGGAGAGCCTCATGACAAACTCTGCCGCAGAAACAATCCACCATGCACTGAGGAGACACTCCATGAGGGAATACGAGGCTGCTTTCATTTTGCACGCAATTTGCTCCTATGTGATAAGGAAAACAGCAAACATTGCAGTAGAACGCGGTCTTCTCTGTAAGCCCTCTATCTCAAAGATGTGGGTGGGCTGCGAATAGGCCTTTGCTCTAGCGACACTGGAAGTTGCAGAAGATGATGCATTGTAGTGACAGCAGTGGAGGCAAGTCAGCTTTGGATTCAGCTTATGTGACTGAAAGAAAGCACTGCAGGATGGCCCACTCAAGGAATCATTGAAGCCCTGGCAGTGGAGGCTGAAACAGGGCTTTCAATGTGCTTTCAACCATGTCTGTGTGGCCATGAACGTGAGGCTTTGCTGAGGAAGCCTGGCCATCAGGAAAATACCCGCATACAACGAATTGAACTTGCAATGTGGTTTCCGTGTCTGTCCTGTGTGCCTGCACTCTAAGCACCTGAAAGAGGATTTCTGTGTAGAGCTCTCTTTTGCTGAGTGTCGTGTGCTCATTTAGGTGAACATTAACGTGAGGCTTTGTTGACGAAGCCTGGCCATCAGGAAAATGCCCGCATACAACGAATTCAGCTCGCATTGTGGTTTCTGTGTCTGTAATGTGTGCCTGCTCTCTAAGCGCCGGAAAGAGGATTTCTGTGTACAGCTCTCTTTTGCTGAGTGTCGTGTGCTCATTTAGGTGAACATTAACGTGAGGCTTTGTTGACGAAGCCTGGCCATCAGGAAAATGCCCGCATACACCGAATTCAGCTCGCAATGTGGTTTCCGTGTCTGGAATGTGTGCCCGCTCTCTAAGCGCCTGAAAGAGGTCTGCTGCGTAGAGCTCTCTTTTGCTAGGTGTTGGGTGCTCATTTGTGTGGCCATTAACGTGAGGTTTTGCTGAGGAAGACTGGCCATCAGGAAAATACCCGCATACAACGATTTCAGCAGGCAATGTGTTTTCCGTGTCAGTCCTGTGTGACTGCACTCTAAGCGCATGAGTGAAGTCTGCTCTGTAGAGATATCTTTTGCTGAGTGTCGGGAGCTCATTTGTGAGGCCATTAACGTGAGGTTTTGCTGAGGAAGCCTGGCTGTCAGGAAAATACCCGCATACAACAAATTCAGCTCGCAATGTGGTTTCCGAGTCTTATAAATTCTCTTGTTTGTTGTTATGTGCTGTGTTCTGGGTGGTGTGAGTGCTGCCTTTAGGCTTTCTGCGTGTGACATACTGGGTAGATGTGGCGTGGGCTGTGTCATTTCAGCATTGTGTGTAATGATGGGTTCGCCTTGTGTCGGGTGTGTTGTGTGCATGTGTATGTTGTGTGTGGGTGTGTTTTCGTTCGTGCTGTGTGCGCGTGGGGATGCATGTGTTCTCTATGATTAGATTGTGGTTGTGCGTGTTGTGTGCAGTGTGCTATGTGTGTTGCACGCGTTTCGTCAGTTTTGTGTGCATTTGTATGTGTTGTGTCAGTTTTGTGTGTGTGGTTGTGTTTTGTGTGTTGTGTGAGAGAGGCTGTGTGTGTGTTTGGCTGTTGGAGTTATGCACATGATGTAAGATGTGTTGACTGTGTGTGGCTGTGCTTGTTTTGTACATCTCTTGCATACAGTATGTGGTCTGTGCAATGGTTTTCGTGTGCATTGTGAGCAGTACTTATGTGCCTTCAAGGGTGTGGTGTGTTTATTGTGTCTGTTGTGTTGCGTGTTTCTGTGTTGCGTGTGTGTAGTGCGTTGTGCTCCTGTGTGAGGATGTATGTGTGGTGTGTCTGTGCGTGATTGTGTCTGCAGTGGGTAGTGTGTGAAATGTGTGCTACTTGACTTTGTTGGTTATATGTGTTTTGCCTATGGATTTGGGAGTGTTGTATGTGTTATGAGTTGTGATACTTTCTGTGCGGGATGCTTGTGTGTGTCGTGTGATGTGTGGTTCTGTGAGTTGTGTTTGTGTTGTGTGTATTCTACTCTGTGTGTTCTGTGGTCTGTGTGTTTTGCTTGTTGAGTGAGACACTGTGTGTTAGGACTGATATCTTTGTGTATATGTTGTGTGTTTGGCATTGTGCATTCTGTGAGGCTGTGTGTGCTGTCTGTTTTATGTGTGTTTGGAGTGATGTGTGTAGTGTGTGAAATGTGTGTTGCATAATTTTTGTGTTCTTTCTGTTGTCGACGGTGTGTGTTTTGCATGTTGGTTTCTATGTTCGCGGTTGTGTTTGACAGGTTGTGTGTGTGGCTGGCTCTTTGAGTAAGGAGTGTAATTTGTGATGTGTGTACTGTGTGTGGTCAAGCTTGGTCAGTGTGCCTCACTGGGTGTGTTGTGTTCACTCTGAGAACCGTGGTTCATGTGTATGGTGGGCAGTTATGTTCTCGGTGTGATGTGCTGTGTGTTGAGGGACTTCTGCATTCAAGTGCACAGAAGACAGCCTCTCGTTGTTGGCGGTTTTCTCCACAGGTTTGTAATACTCCAGGAGGGCCTTGTTTCCTGAGGGCGCAGAGAGCCACCTCATCTCTTCACTAGCAAGGCCCTGAAGACGCCTTTGTTGTAAAGTGTCAGAAACTGCTGCAGGAGAGCCTCATGACAAACTCTGCCGCAGAAACAATCCACCATGCACTGAGGAGACACTCCATGAGGGAATACGAGGCTGCTTTCATTTTGCACGCAATTTGCTCCTATGTGATAAGGAAAACAGCAAACATTGCAGTAGAACGCGGTCTTCTCTGTAAGCCCTCTATCTCAAAGATGTGGGTGGGCTGCGAATAGGCCTTTGCTCTAGCGACACTGGAAGTTGCAGAAGATGATGCATTGTAGTGACAGCAGTGGAGGCAAGTCAGCTTTGGATTCAGCTTATGTGACTGAAAGAAAGCACTGCAGGATGGCCCACTCAAGGAATCATTGAAGCCCTGGCAGTGGAGGCTGAAACAGGGCTTTCAATGTGCTTTCAACCATGTCTGTGTGGCCATGAACGTGAGGCTTTGCTGAGGAAGCCTGGCCATCAGGAAAATACCCGCATACAACGAATTGAACTTGCAATGTGGTTTCCGTGTCTGTCCTGTGTGCCTGCACTCTAAGCACCTGAAAGAGGATTTCTGTGTAGAGCTCTCTTTTGCTGAGTGTCGTGTGCTCATTTAGGTGAACATTAACGTGAGGCTTTGTTGACGAAGCCTGGCCATCAGGAAAATGCCCGCATACAACGAATTCAGCTCGCATTGTGGTTTCTGTGTCTGTAATGTGTGCCTGCTCTCTAAGCGCCGGAAAGAGGATTTCTGTGTACAGCTCTCTTTTGCTGAGTGTCGTGTGCTCATTTAGGTGAACATTAACGTGAGGCTTTGTTGACGAAGCCTGGCCATCAGGAAAATGCCCGCATACACCGAATTCAGCTCGCAATGTGGTTTCCGTGTCTGGAATGTGTGCCCGCTCTCTAAGCGCCTGAAAGAGGTCTGCTGCGTAGAGCTCTCTTTTGCTAGGTGTTGGGTGCTCATTTGTGTGGCCATTAACGTGAGGTTTTGCTGAGGAAGACTGGCCATCAGGAAAATACCCGCATACAACGATTTCAGCAGGCAATGTGTTTTCCGTGTCAGTCCTGTGTGACTGCACTCTAAGCGCATGAGTGAAGTCTGCTCTGTAGAGATATCTTTTGCTGAGTGTCGGGAGCTCATTTGTGAGGCCATTAACGTGAGGTTTTGCTGAGGAAGCCTGGCTGTCAGGAAAATACCCGCATACAACAAATTCAGCTCGCAATGTGGTTTCCGAGTCTTATAAATTCTCTTGTTTGTTGTTATGTGCTGTGTTCTGGGTGGTGTGAGTGCTGCCTTTAGGCTTTCTGCGTGTGACATACTGGGTAGATGTGGCGTGGGCTGTGTCATTTCAGCATTGTGTGTAATGATGGGTTCGCCTTGTGTCGGGTGTGTTGTGTGCATGTGTATGTTGTGTGTGGGTGTGTTTTCGTTCGTGCTGTGTGCGCGTGGGGATGCATGTGTTCTCTATGATTAGATTGTGGTTGTGCGTGTTGTGTGCAGTGTGCTATGTGTGTTGCACGCGTTTCGTCAGTTTTGTGTGCATTTGTATGTGTTGTGTCAGTTTTGTGTGTGTGGTTGTGTTTTGTGTGTTGTGTGAGAGAGGCTGTGTGTGTGTTTGGCTGTTGGAGTTATGCACATGATGTAAGATGTGTTGACTGTGTGTGGCTGTGCTTGTTTTGTACATCTCTTGCATACAGTATGTGGTCTGTGCAATGGTTTTCGTGTGCATTGTGAGCAGTACTTATGTGCCTTCAAGGGTGTGGTGTGTTTATTGTGTCTGTTGTGTTGCGTGTTTCTGTGTTGCGTGTGTGTAGTGCGTTGTGCTCCTGTGTGAGGATGTATGTGTGGTGTGTCTGTGCGTGATTGTGTCTGCAGTGGGTAGTGTGTGAAATGTGTGCTACTTGACTTTGTTGGTTATATGTGTTTTGCCTATGGATTTGGGAGTGTTGTATGTGTTATGAGTTGTGATACTTTCTGTGCGGGATGCTTGTGTGTGTCGTGTGATGTGTGGTTCTGTGAGTTGTGTTTGTGTTGTGTGTATTCTACTCTGTGTGTTCTGTGGTCTGTGTGTTTTGCTTGTTGAGTGAGACACTGTGTGTTAGGACTGATATCTTTGTGTATATGTTGTGTGTTTGGCATTGTGCATTCTGTGAGGCTGTGTGTGCTGTCTGTTTTATGTGTGTTTGGAGTGATGTGTGTAGTGTGTGAAATGTGTGTTGCATAATTTTTGTGTTCTTTCTGTTGTCGACGGTGTGTGTTTTGCATGTTGGTTTCTATGTTCGCGGTTGTGTTTGACAGGTTGTGTGTGTGGCTGGCTCTTTGAGTAAGGAGTGTAATTTGTGATGTGTGTACTGTGTGTGGTCAAGCTTGGTCAGTGTGCCTCACTGGGTGTGTTGTGTTCACTCTGAGAACCGTGGTTCATGTGTATGGTGGGCAGTTATGTTCTCGGTGTGATGTGCTGTGTGTTGAGGGACTTCTGCATTCAAGTGCACAGAAGACAGCCTCTCGTTGTTGGCGGTTTTCTCCACAGGTTTGTAATACTCCAGGAGGGCCTTGTTTCCTGAGGGCGCAGAGAGCCACCTCATCTCTTCACTAGCAAGGCCCTGAAGACGCCTTTGTTGTAAAGTGTCAGAAACTGCTGCAGGAGAGCCTCATGACAAACTCTGCCGCAGAAACAATCCACCATGCACTGAGGAGACACTCCATGAGGGAATACGAGGCTGCTTTCATTTTGCACGCAATTTGCTCCTATGTGATAAGGAAAACAGCAAACATTGCAGTAGAACGCGGTCTTCTCTGTAAGCCCTCTATCTCAAAGATGTGGGTGGGCTGCGAATAGGCCTTTGCTCTAGCGACACTGGAAGTTGCAGAAGATGATGCATTGTAGTGACAGCAGTGGAGGCAAGTCAGCTTTGGATTCAGCTTATGTGACTGAAAGAAAGCACTGCAGGATGGCCCACTCAAGGAATCATTGAAGCCCTGGCAGTGGAGGCTGAAACAGGGCTTTCAATGTGCTTTCAACCATGTCTGTGTGGCCATGAACGTGAGGCTTTGCTGAGGAAGCCTGGCCATCAGGAAAATACCCGCATACAACGAATTGAACTTGCAATGTGGTTTCCGTGTCTGTCCTGTGTGCCTGCACTCTAAGCACCTGAAAGAGGATTTCTGTGTAGAGCTCTCTTTTGCTGAGTGTCGTGTGCTCATTTCGGTGAACATTAACGTGAGGCTTTGTTGACGAAGCCTGGCCATCAGGAAAATGCCCGCATACAACGAATTCAGCTCGCATTGTGGTTTCTGTGTCTGTAATGTGTGCCTGCTCTCTAAGCGCCGGAAAGAGGATTTCTGTGTACAGCTCTCTTTTGCTGAGTGTCGTGTGCTCATTTAGGTGAACATTAACGTGAGGCTTTGTTGACGAAGCCTGGCCATCAGGAAAATGCCCGCATACACCGAATTCAGCTCGCAATGTGGTTTCCGTGTCTGGAATGTGTGCCCGCTCTCTAAGCGCCTGAAAGAGGTCTGCTGCGTAGAGCTCTCTTTTGCTAGGTGTTGGGTGCTCATTTGTGTGGCCATTAACGTGAGGTTTTGCTGAGGAAGACTGGCCATCAGGAAAATACCCGCATACAACGATTTCAGCAGGCAATGTGTTTTCCGTGTCAGTCCTGTGTGACTGCACTCTAAGCGCATGAGTGAAGTCTGCTCTGTAGAGATATCTTTTGCTGAGTGTCGGGAGCTCATTTGTGAGGCCATTAACGTGAGGTTTTGCTGAGGAAGCCTGGCTGTCAGGAAAATACCCGCATACAACAAATTCAGCTCGCAATGTGGTTTCCGAGTCTTATAAATTCTCTTGTTTGTTGTTATGTGCTGTGTTCTGGGTGGTGTGAGTGCTGCCTTTAGGCTTTCTGCGTGTGACATACTGGGTAGATGTGGCGTGGGCTGTGTCATTTCAGCATTGTGTGTAATGATGGGTTCGCCTTGTGTCGGGTGTGTTGTGTGCATGTGTATGTTGTGTGTGGGTGTGTTTTCGTTCGTGCTGTGTGCGCGTGGGGATGCATGTGTTCTCTATGATTAGATTGTGGTTGTGCGTGTTGTGTGCAGTGTGCTATGTGTGTTGCACGCGTTTCGTCAGTTTTGTGTGCATTTGTATGTGTTGTGTCAGTTTTGTGTGTGTGGTTGTGTTTTGTGTGTTGTGTGAGAGAGGCTGTGTGTGTGTTTGGCTGTTGGAGTTATGCACATGATGTAAGATGTGTTGACTGTGTGTGGCTGTGCTTGTTTTGTACATCTCTTGCATACAGTATGTGGTCTGTGCAATGGTTTTCGTGTGCATTGTGAGCAGTACTTATGTGCCTTCAAGGGTGTGGTGTGTTTATTGTGTCTGTTGTGTTGCGTGTTTCTGTGTTGCGTGTGTGTAGTGCGTTGTGCTCCTGTGTGAGGATGTATGTGTGGTGTGTCTGTGCGTGATTGTGTCTGCAGTGGGTAGTGTGTGAAATGTGTGCTACTTGACTTTGTTGGTTATATGTGTTTTGCCTATGGATTTGGGAGTGTTGTATGTGTTATGAGTTGTGATACTTTCTGTGCGGGATGCTTGTGTGTGTCGTGTGATGTGTGGTTCTGTGAGTTGTGTTTGTGTTGTGTGTATTCTACTCTGTGTGTTCTGTGGTCTGTGTGTTTTGCTTGTTGAGTGAGACACTGTGTGTTAGGACTGATATCTTTGTGTATATGTTGTGTGTTTGGCATTGTGCATTCTGTGAGGCTGTGTGTGCTGTCTGTTTTATGTGTGTTTGGAGTGATGTGTGTAGTGTGTGAAATGTGTGTTGCATAATTTTTGTGTTCTTTCTGTTGTC
This sequence comes from Manis javanica, assembly GCF_040802235.1. Taxonomy (NCBI): domain Eukaryota; kingdom Metazoa; phylum Chordata; class Mammalia; order Pholidota; family Manidae; genus Manis; species Manis javanica. Next base: position 35,735,703 of record NC_133170.1, on the reverse strand, counting down.
GACGGTGTGTGTTTTGCATGTTGGTTTCTATGTTCGCGGTTGTGTTTGACAGGTTGTGTGTGTGGCTGGCTCTTTGAGTAAGGAGTGTAATTTGTGATGTGTGTACTGTGTGTGGTCAAGCTTGGTCAGTGTGCCTCACTGGGTGTGTTGTGTTCACTCTGAGAACCGTGGTTCATGTGTATGGTGGGCAGTTATGTTCTCGGTGTGATGTGCTGTGTGTTGAGGGACTTCTGCATTCAAGTGCACAGAAGACAGCCTCTCGTTGTTGGCGGTTTTCTCCACAGGTTTGTAATACTCCAGGAGGGCCTTGTTTCCTGAGGGCGCAGAGAGCCACCTCATCTCTTCACTAGCAAGGCCCTGAAGACGCCTTTGTTGTAAAGTGTCAGAAACTGCTGCAGGAGAGCCTCATGACAAACTCTGCCGCAGAAACAATCCACCATGCACTGAGGAGACACTCCATGAGGGAATACGAGGCTGCTTTCATTTTGCACGCAATTTGCTCCTATGTGATAAGGAAAACAGCAAACATTGCAGTAGAACGCGGTCTTCTCTGTAAGCCCTCTATCTCAAAGATGTGGGTGGGCTGCGAATAGGCCTTTGCTCTAGCGACACTGGAAGTTGCAGAAGATGATGCATTGTAGTGACAGCAGTGGAGGCAAGTCAGCTTTGGATTCAGCTTATGTGACTGAAAGAAAGCACTGCAGGATGGCCCACTCAAGGAATCATTGAAGCCCTGGCAGTGGAGGCTGAAACAGGGCTTTCAATGTGCTTTCAACCATGTCTGTGTGGCCATGAACGTGAGGCTTTGCTGAGGAAGCCTGGCCATCAGGAAAATACCCGCATACAACGAATTGAACTTGCAATGTGGTTTCCGTGTCTGTCCTGTGTGCCTGCACTCTAAGCACCTGAAAGAGGATTTCTGTGTAGAGCTCTCTTTTGCTGAGTGTCGTGTGCTCATTTAGGTGAACATTAACGTGAGGCTTTGTTGACGAAGCCTGGCCATCAGGAAAATGCCCGCATACAACGAATTCAGCTCGCATTGTGGTTTCTGTGTCTGTAATGTGTGCCTGCTCTCTAAGCGCCGGAAAGAGGATTTCTGTGTACAGCTCTCTTTTGCTGAGTGTCGTGTGCTCATTTAGGTGAACATTAACGTGAGGCTTTGTTGACGAAGCCTGGCCATCAGGAAAATGCCCGCATACACCGAATTCAGCTCGCAATGTGGTTTCCGTGTCTGGAATGTGTGCCCGCTCTCTAAGCGCCTGAAAGAGGTCTGCTGCGTAGAGCTCTCTTTTGCTAGGTGTTGGGTGCTCATTTGTGTGGCCATTAACGTGAGGTTTTGCTGAGGAAGACTGGCCATCAGGAAAATACCCGCATACAACGAATTCAGCAGGCAATGTGTTTTCCGTGTCAGTCCTGTGTGACTGCACTCTAAGCGCATGAGTGAAGTCTGCTCTGTAGAGATATCTTTTGCTGAGTGTCGGGAGCTCATTTGTGAGGCCATTAACGTGAGGTTTTGCTGAGGAAGCCTGGCTGTCAGGAAAATACCCGCATACAACAAATTCAGCTCGCAATGTGGTTTCCGAGTCTTATAAATTCTCTTGTTTGTTGTTATGTGCTGTGTTCTGGGTGGTGTGAGTGCTGCCTTTAGGCTTTCTGCGTGTGACATACTGGGTAGATGTGGCGTGGGCTGTGTCATTTCAGCATTGTGTGTAATGATGGGTTCGCCTTGTGTCGGGTGTGTTGTGTGCATGTGTATGTTGTGTGTGGGTGTGTTTTCGTTCGTGCTGTGTGCGCGTGGGGATGCATGTGTTCTCTATGATTAGATTGTGGTTGTGCGTGTTGTGTGCAGTGTGCTATGTGTGTTGCACGCGTTTCGTCAGTTTTGTGTGCATTTGTATGTGTTGTGTCAGTTTTGTGTGTGTGGTTGTGTTTTGTGTGTTGTGTGAGAGAGGCTGTGTGTGTGTTTGGCTGTTGGAGTTATGCACATGATGTAAGATGTGTTGACTGTGTGTGGCTGTGCTTGTTTTGTACATCTCTTGCATACAGTATGTGGTCTGTGCAATGGTTTTCGTGTGCATTGTGAGCAGTACTTATGTGCCTTCAAGGGTGTGGTGTGTTTATTGTGTCTGTTGTGTTGCGTGTTTCTGTGTTGCGTGTGTGTAGTGCGTTGTGCTCCTGTGTGAGGATGTATGTGTGGTGTGTCTGTGCGTGATTGTGTCTGCAGTGGGTAGTGTGTGAAATGTGTGCTACTTGACTTTGTTGGTTATATGTGTTTTGCCTATGGATTTGGGAGTGTTGTATGTGTTATGAGTTGTGATACTTTCTGTGCGGGATGCTTGTGTGTGTCGTGTGATGTGTGGTTCTGTGAGTTGTGTTTGTGTTGTGTGTATTCTACTCTGTGTGTTCTGTGGTCTGTGTGTTTTGCTTGTTGAGTGAGACACTGTGTGTTAGGACTGATATCTTTGTGTATATGTTGTGTGTTTGGCATTGTGCATTCTGTGAGGCTGTGTGTGCTGTCTGTTTTATGTGTGTTTGGAGTGATGTGTGTAGTGTGTGAAATGTGTGTTGCATAATTTTTGTGTTCTTTCTGTTGTCGACGGTGTGTGTTTTGCATGTTGGTTTCTATGTTCGCGGTTGTGTTTGACAGGTTGTGTGTGTGGCTGGCTCTTTGAGTAAGGAGTGTAATTTGTGATGTGTGTACTGTGTGTGGTCAAGCTTGGTCAGTGTGCCTCACTGGGTGTGTTGTGTTCACTCTGAGAACCGTGGTTCATGTGTATGGTGGGCAGTTATGTTCTCGGTGTGATGTGCTGTGTGTTGAGGGACTTCTGCATTCAAGTGCACAGAAGACAGCCTCTCGTTGTTGGCGGTTTTCTCCACAGGTTTGTAATACTCCAGGAGGGCCTTGTTTCCTGAGGGCGCAGAGAGCCACCTCATCTCTTCACTAGCAAGGCCCTGAAGACGCCTTTGTTGTAAAGTGTCAGAAACTGCTGCAGGAGAGCCTCATGACAAACTCTGCCGCAGAAACAATCCACCATGCACTGAGGAGACACTCCATGAGGGAATACGAGGCTGCTTTCATTTTGCACGCAATTTGCTCCTATGTGATAAGGAAAACAGCAAACATTGCAGTAGAACGCGGTCTTCTCTGTAAGCCCTCTATCTCAAAGATGTGGGTGGGCTGCGAATAGGCCTTTGCTCTAGCGACACTGGAAGTTGCAGAAGATGATGCATTGTAGTGACAGCAGTGGAGGCAAGTCAGCTTTGGATTCAGCTTATGTGACTGAAAGAAAGCACTGCAGGATGGCCCACTCAAGGAATCATTGAAGCCCTGGCAGTGGAGGCTGAAACAGGGCTTTCAATGTGCTTTCAACCATGTCTGTGTGGCCATGAACGTGAGGCTTTGCTGAGGAAGCCTGGCCATCAGGAAAATACCCGCATACAACGAATTGAACTTGCAATGTGGTTTCCGTGTCTGTCCTGTGTGCCTGCACTCTAAGCACCTGAAAGAGGATTTCTGTGTAGAGCTCTCTTTTGCTGAGTGTCGTGTGCTCATTTCGGTGAACATTAACGTGAGGCTTTGTTGACGAAGCCTGGCCATCAGGAAAATGCCCGCATACAACGAATTCAGCTCGCATTGTGGTTTCTGTGTCTGTAATGTGTGCCTGCTCTCTAAGCGCCGGAAAGAGGATTTCTGTGTACAGCTCTCTTTTGCTGAGTGTCGTGTGCTCATTTAGGTGAACATTAACGTGAGGCTTTGTTGACGAAGCCTGGCCATCAGGAAAATGCCCGCATACACCGAATTCAGCTCGCAATGTGGTTTCCGTGTCTGGAATGTGTGCCCGCTCTCTAAGCGCCTGAAAGAGGTCTGCTGCGTAGAGCTCTCTTTTGCTAGGTGTTGGGTGCTCATTTGTGTGGCCATTAACGTGAGGTTTTGCTGAGGAAGACTGGCCATCAGGAAAATACCCGCATACAACGATTTCAGCAGGCAATGTGTTTTCCGTGTCAGTCCTGTGTGACTGCACTCTAAGCGCATGAGTGAAGTCTGCTCTGTAGAGATATCTTTTGCTGAGTGTCGGGAGCTCATTTGTGAGGCCATTAACGTGAGGTTTTGCTGAGGAAGCCTGGCTGTCAGGAAAATACCCGCATACAACAAATTCAGCTCGCAATGTGGTTTCCGAGTCTTATAAATTCTCTTGTTTGTTGTTATGTGCTGTGTTCTGGGTGGTGTGAGTGCTGCCTTTAGGCTTTCTGCGTGTGACATACTGGGTAGATGTGGCGTGGGCTGTGTCATTTCAGCATTGTGTGTAATGATGGGTTCGCCTTGTGTCGGGTGTGTTGTGTGCATGTGTATGTTGTGTGTGGGTGTGTTTTCGTTCGTGCTGTGTGCGCGTGGGGATGCATGTGTTCTCTATGATTAGATTGTGGTTGTGCGTGTTGTGTGCAGTGTGCTATGTGTGTTGCACGCGTTTCGTCAGTTTTGTGTGCATTTGTATGTGTTGTGTCAGTTTTGTGTGTGTGGTTGTGTTTTGTGTGTTGTGTGAGAGAGGCTGTGTGTGTGTTTGGCTGTTGGAGTTATGCACATGATGTAAGATGTGTTGACTGTGTGTGGCTGTGCTTGTTTTGTACATCTCTTGCATACAGTATGTGGTCTGTGCAATGGTTTTCGTGTGCATTGTGAGCAGTACTTATGTGCCTTCAAGGGTGTGGTGTGTTTATTGTGTCTGTTGTGTTGCGTGTTTCTGTGTTGCGTGTGTGTAGTGCGTTGTGCTCCTGTGTGAGGATGTATGTGTGGTGTGTCTGTGCGTGATTGTGTCTGCAGTGGGTAGTGTGTGAAATGTGTGCTACTTGACTTTGTTGGTTATATGTGTTTTGCCTATGGATTTGGGAGTGTTGTATGTGTTATGAGTTGTGATACTTTCTGTGCGGGATGCTTGTGTGTGTCGTGTGATGTGTGGTTCTGTGAGTTGTGTTTGTGTTGTGTGTATTCTACTCTGTGTGTTCTGTGGTCTGTGTGTTTTGCTTGTTGAGTGAGACACTGTGTGTTAGGACTGATATCTTTGTGTATATGTTGTGTGTTTGGCATTGTGCATTCTGTGAGGCTGTGTGTGCTGTCTGTTTTATGTGTGTTTGGAGTGATGTGTGTAGTGTGTGAAATGTGTGTTGCATAATTTTTGTGTTCTTTCTGTTGTCGACGGTGTGTGTTTTGCATGTTGGTTTCTATGTTCGCGGTTGTGTTTGACAGGTTGTGTGTGTGGCTGGCTCTTTGAGTAAGGAGTGTAATTTGTGATGTGTGTACTGTGTGTGGTCAAGCTTGGTCAGTGTGCCTCACTGGGTGTGTTGTGTTCACTCTGAGAACCGTGGTTCATGTGTATGGTGGGCAGTTATGTTCTCGGTGTGATGTGCTGTGTGTTGAGGGACTTCTGCATTCAAGTGCACAGAAGACAGCCTCTCGTTGTTGGCGGTTTTCTCCACAGGTTTGTAATACTCCAGGAGGGCCTTGTTTCCTGAGGGCGCAGAGAGCCACCTCATCTCTTCACTAGCAAGGCCCTGAAGACGCCTTTGTTGTAAAGTGTCAGAAACTGCTGCAGGAGAGCCTCATGACAAACTCTGCCGCAGAAACAATCCACCATGCACTGAGGAGACACTCCATGAGGGAATACGAGGCTGCTTTCATTTTGCACGCAATTTGCTCCTATGTGATAAGGAAAACAGCAAACATTGCAGTAGAACGCGGTCTTCTCTGTAAGCCCTCTATCTCAAAGATGTGGGTGGGCTGCGAATAGGCCTTTGCTCTAGCGACACTGGAAGTTGCAGAAGATGATGCATTGTAGTGACAGCAGTGGAGGCAAGTCAGCTTTGGATTCAGCTTATGTGACTGAAAGAAAGCACTGCAGGATGGCCCACTCAAGGAATCATTGAAGCCCTGGCAGTGGAGGCTGAAACAGGGCTTTCAATGTGCTTTCAACCATGTCTGTGTGGCCATGAACGTGAGGCTTTGCTGAGGAAGCCTGGCCATCAGGAAAATACCCGCATACAACGAATTGAACTTGCAATGTGGTTTCCGTGTCTGTCCTGTGTGCCTGCACTCTAAGCACCTGAAAGAGGATTTCTGTGTAGAGCTCTCTTTTGCTGAGTGTCGTGTGCTCATTTAGGTGAACATTAACGTGAGGCTTTGTTGACGAAGCCTGGCCATCAGGAAAATGCCCGCATACAACGAATTCAGCTCGCATTGTGGTTTCTGTGTCTGTAATGTGTGCCTGCTCTCTAAGCGCCGGAAAGAGGATTTCTGTGTACAGCTCTCTTTTGCTGAGTGTCGTGTGCTCATTTAGGTGAACATTAACGTGAGGCTTTGTTGACGAAGCCTGGCCATCAGGAAAATGCCCGCATACACCGAATTCAGCTCGCAATGTGGTTTCCGTGTCTGGAATGTGTGCCCGCTCTCTAAGCGCCTGAAAGAGGTCTGCTGCGTAGAGCTCTCTTTTGCTAGGTGTTGGGTGCTCATTTGTGTGGCCATTAACGTGAGGTTTTGCTGAGGAAGACTGGCCATCAGGAAAATACCCGCATACAACGAATTCAGCAGGCAATGTGTTTTCCGTGTCAGTCCTGTGTGACTGCACTCTAAGCGCATGAGTGAAGTCTGCTCTGTAGAGATATCTTTTGCTGAGTGTCGGGAGCTCATTTGTGAGGCCATTAACGTGAGGTTTTGCTGAGGAAGCCTGGCTGTCAGGAAAATACCCGCATACAACAAATTCAGCTCGCAATGTGGTTTCCGAGTCTTATAAATTCTCTTGTTTGTTGTTATGTGCTGTGTTCTGGGTGGTGTGAGTGCTGCCTTTAGGCTTTCTGCGTGTGACATACTGGGTAGATGTGGCGTGGGCTGTGTCATTTCAGCATTGTGTGTAATGATGGGTTCGCCTTGTGTCGGGTGTGTTGTGTGCATGTGTATGTTGTGTGTGGGTGTGTTTTCGTTCGTGCTGTGTGCGCGTGGGGATGCATGTGTTCTCTATGATTAGATTGTGGTTGTGCGTGTTGTGTGCAGTGTGCTATGTGTGTTGCACGCGTTTCGTCAGTTTTGTGTGCATTTGTATGTGTTGTGTCAGTTTTGTGTGTGTGGTTGTGTTTTGTGTGTTGTGTGAGAGAGGCTGTGTGTGTGTTTGGCTGTTGGAGTTATGCACATGATGTAAGATGTGTTGACTGTGTGTGGCTGTGCTTGTTTTGTACATCTCTTGCATACAGTATGTGGTCTGTGCAATGGTTTTCGTGTGCATTGTGAGCAGTACTTATGTGCCTTCAAGGGTGTGGTGTGTTTATTGTGTCTGTTGTGTTGCGTGTTTCTGTGTTGCGTGTGTGTAGTGCGTTGTGCTCCTGTGTGAGGATGTATGTGTGGTGTGTCTGTGCGTGATTGTGTCTGCAGTGGGTAGTGTGTGAAATGTGTGCTACTTGACTTTGTTGGTTATATGTGTTTTGCCTATGGATTTGGGAGTGTTGTATGTGTTATGAGTTGTGATACTTTCTGTGCGGGATGCTTGTGTGTGTCGTGTGATGTGTGGTTCTGTGAGTTGTGTTTGTGTTGTGTGTATTCTACTCTGTGTGTTCTGTGGTCTGTGTGTTTTGCTTGTTGAGTGAGACACTGTGTGTTAGGACTGATATCTTTGTGTATATGTTGTGTGTTTGGCATTGTGCATTCTGTGAGGCTGTGTGTGCTGTCTGTTTTATGTGTGTTTGGAGTGATGTGTGTAGTGTGTGAAATGTGTGTTGCATAATTTTTGTGTTCTTTCTGTTGTCGACGGTGTGTGTTTTGCATGTTGGTTTCTATGTTCGCGGTTGTGTTTGACAGGTTGTGTGTGTGGCTGGCTCTTTGAGTAAGGAGTGTAATTTGTGATGTGTGTACTGTGTGTGGTCAAGCTTGGTCAGTGTGCCTCACTGGGTGTGTTGTGTTCACTCTGAGAACCGTGGTTCATGTGTATGGTGGGCAGTTATGTTCTCGGTGTGATGTGCTGTGTGTTGAGGGACTTCTGCATTCAAGTGCACAGAAGACAGCCTCTCGTTGTTGGCGGTTTTCTCCACAGGTTTGTAATACTCCAGGAGGGCCTTGTTTCCTGAGGGCGCAGAGAGCCACCTCATCTCTTCACTAGCAAGGCCCTGAAGACGCCTTTGTTGTAAAGTGTCAGAAACTGCTGCAGGAGAGCCTCATGACAAACTCTGCCGCAGAAACAATCCACCATGCACTGAGGAGACACTCCATGAGGGAATACGAGGCTGCTTTCATTTTGCACGCAATTTGCTCCTATGTGATAAGGAAAACAGCAAACATTGCAGTAGAACGCGGTCTTCTCTGTAAGCCCTCTATCTCAAAGATGTGGGTGGGCTGCGAATAGGCCTTTGCTCTAGCGACACTGGAAGTTGCAGAAGATGATGCATTGTAGTGACAGCAGTGGAGGCAAGTCAGCTTTGGATTCAGCTTATGTGACTGAAAGAAAGCACTGCAGGATGGCCCACTCAAGGAATCATTGAAGCCCTGGCAGTGGAGGCTGAAACAGGGCTTTCAATGTGCTTTCAACCATGTCTGTGTGGCCATGAACGTGAGGCTTTGCTGAGGAAGCCTGGCCATCAGGAAAATACCCGCATACAACGAATTGAACTTGCAATGTGGTTTCCGTGTCTGTCCTGTGTGCCTGCACTCTAAGCACCTGAAAGAGGATTTCTGTGTAGAGCTCTCTTTTGCTGAGTGTCGTGTGCTCATTTAGGTGAACATTAACGTGAGGCTTTGTTGACGAAGCCTGGCCATCAGGAAAATGCCCGCATACAACGAATTCAGCTCGCATTGTGGTTTCTGTGTCTGTAATGTGTGCCTGCTCTCTAAGCGCCGGAAAGAGGATTTCTGTGTACAGCTCTCTTTTGCTGAGTGTCGTGTGCTCATTTAGGTGAACATTAACGTGAGGCTTTGTTGACGAAGCCTGGCCATCAGGAAAATGCCCGCATACACCGAATTCAGCTCGCAATGTGGTTTCCGTGTCTGGAATGTGTGCCCGCTCTCTAAGCGCCTGAAAGAGGTCTGCTGCGTAGAGCTCTCTTTTGCTAGGTGTTGGGTGCTCATTTGTGTGGCCATTAACGTGAGGTTTTGCTGAGGAAGACTGGCCATCAGGAAAATACCCGCATACAACGATTTCAGCAGGCAATGTGTTTTCCGTGTCAGTCCTGTGTGACTGCACTCTAAGCGCATGAGTGAAGTCTGCTCTGTAGAGATATCTTTTGCTGAGTGTCGGGAGCTCATTTGTGAGGCCATTAACGTGAGGTTTTGCTGAGGAAGCCTGGCTGTCAGGAAAATACCCGCATACAACAAATTCAGCTCGCAATGTGGTTTCCGAGTCTTATAAATTCTCTTGTTTGTTGTTATGTGCTGTGTTCTGGGTGGTGTGAGTGCTGCCTTTAGGCTTTCTGCGTGTGACATACTGGGTAGATGTGGCGTGGGCTGTGTCATTTCAGCATTGTGTGTAATGATGGGTTCGCCTTGTGTCGGGTGTGTTGTGTGCATGTGTATGTTGTGTGTGGGTGTGTTTTCGTTCGTGCTGTGTGCGCGTGGGGATGCATGTGTTCTCTATGATTAGATTGTGGTTGTGCGTGTTGTGTGCAGTGTGCTATGTGTGTTGCACGCGTTTCGTCAGTTTTGTGTGCATTTGTATGTGTTGTGTCAGTTTTGTGTGTGTGGTTGTGTTTTGTGTGTTGTGTGAGAGAGGCTGTGTGTGTGTTTGGCTGTTGGAGTTATGCACATGATGTAAGATGTGTTGACTGTGTGTGGCTGTGCTTGTTTTGTACATCTCTTGCATACAGTATGTGGTCTGTGCAATGGTTTTCGTGTGCATTGTGAGCAGTACTTATGTGCCTTCAAGGGTGTGGTGTGTTTATTGTGTCTGTTGTGTTGCGTGTTTCTGTGTTGCGTGTGTGTAGTGCGTTGTGCTCCTGTGTGAGGATGTATGTGTGGTGTGTCTGTGCGTGATTGTGTCTGCAGTGGGTAGTGTGTGAAATGTGTGCTACTTGACTTTGTTGGTTATATGTGTTTTGCCTATGGATTTGGGAGTGTTGTATGTGTTATGAGTTGTGATACTTTCTGTGCGGGATGCTTGTGTGTGTCGTGTGATGTGTGGTTCTGTGAGTTGTGTTTGTGTTGTGTGTATTCTACTCTGTGTGTTCTGTGGTCTGTGTGTTTTGCTTGTTGAGTGAGACACTGTGTGTTAGGACTGATATCTTTGTGTATATGTTGTGTGTTTGGCATTGTGCATTCTGTGAGGCTGTGTGTGCTGTCTGTTTTATGTGTGTTTGGAGTGATGTGTGTAGTGTGTGAAATGTGTGTTGCATAATTTTTGTGTTCTTTCTGTTGTCGACGGTGTGTGTTTTGCATGTTGGTTTCTATGTTCGCGGTTGTGTTTGACAGGTTGTGTGTGTGGCTGGCTCTTTGAGTAAGGAGTGTAATTTGTGATGTGTGTACTGTGTGTGGTCAAGCTTGGTCAGTGTGCCTCACTGGGTGTGTTGTGTTCACTCTGAGAACCGTGGTTCATGTGTATGGTGGGCAGTTATGTTCTCGGTGTGATGTGCTGTGTGTTGAGGGACTTCTGCATTCAAGTGCACAGAAGACAGCCTCTCGTTGTTGGCGGTTTTCTCCACAGGTTTGTAATACTCCAGGAGGGCCTTGTTTCCTGAGGGCGCAGAGAGCCACCTCATCTCTTCACTAGCAAGGCCCTGAAGACGCCTTTGTTGTAAAGTGTCAGAAACTGCTGCAGGAGAGCCTCATGACAAACTCTGCCGCAGAAACAATCCACCATGCACTGAGGAGACACTCCATGAGGGAATACGAGGCTGCTTTCATTTTGCACGCAATTTGCTCCTATGTGATAAGGAAAACAGCAAACATTGCAGTAGAACGCGGTCTTCTCTGTAAGCCCTCTATCTCAAAGATGTGGGTGGGCTGCGAATAGGCCTTTGCTCTAGCGACACTGGAAGTTGCAGAAGATGATGCATTGTAGTGACAGCAGTGGAGGCAAGTCAGCTTTGGATTCAGCTTATGTGACTGAAAGAAAGCACTGCAGGATGGCCCACTCAAGGAATCATTGAAGCCCTGGCAGTGGAGGCTGAAACAGGGCTTTCAATGTGCTTTCAACCATGTCTGTGTGGCCATGAACGTGAGGCTTTGCTGAGGAAGCCTGGCCATCAGGAAAATACCCGCATACAACGAATTGAACTTGCAATGTGGTTTCCGTGTCTGTCCTGTGTGCCTGCACTCTAAGCACCTGAAAGAGGATTTCTGTGTAGAGCTCTCTTTTGCTGAGTGTCGTGTGCTCATTTAGGTGAACATTAACGTGAGGCTTTGTTGACGAAGCCTGGCCATCAGGAAAATGCCCGCATACAACGAATTCAGCTCGCATTGTGGTTTCTGTGTCTGTAATGTGTGCCTGCTCTCTAAGCGCCGGAAAGAGGATTTCTGTGTACAGCTCTCTTTTGCTGAGTGTCGTGTGCTCATTTAGGTGAACATTAACGTGAGGCTTTGTTGACGAAGCCTGGCCATCAGGAAAATGCCCGCATACACCGAATTCAGCTCGCAATGTGGTTTCCGTGTCTGGAATGTGTGCCCGCTCTCTAAGCGCCTGAAAGAGGTCTGCTGCGTAGAGCTCTCTTTTGCTAGGTGTTGGGTGCTCATTTGTGTGGCCATTAACGTGAGGTTTTGCTGAGGAAGACTGGCCATCAGGAAAATACCCGCATACAACGATTTCAGCAGGCAATGTGTTTTCCGTGTCAGTCCTGTGTGACTGCACTCTAAGCGCATGAGTGAAGTCTGCTCTGTAGAGATATCTTTTGCTGAGTGTCGGGAGCTCATTTGTGAGGCCATTAACGTGAGGTTTTGCTGAGGAAGCCTGGCTGTCAGGAAAATACCCGCATACAACAAATTCAGCTCGCAATGTGGTTTCCGAGTCTTATAAATTCTCTTGTTTGTTGTTATGTGCTGTGTTCTGGGTGGTGTGAGTGCTGCCTTTAGGCTTTCTGCGTGTGACATACTGGGTAGATGTGGCGTGGGCTGTGTCATTTCAGCATTGTGTGTAATGATGGGTTCGCCTTGTGTCGGGTGTGTTGTGTGCATGTGTATGTTGTGTGTGGGTGTGTTTTCGTTCGTGCTGTGTGCGCGTGGGGATGCATGTGTTCTCTATGATTAGATTGTGGTTGTGCGTGTTGTGTGCAGTGTGCTATGTGTGTTGCACGCGTTTCGTCAGTTTTGTGTGCATTTGTATGTGTTGTGTCAGTTTTGTGTGTGTGGTTGTGTTTTGTGTGTTGTGTGAGAGAGGCTGTGTGTGTGTTTGGCTGTTGGAGTTATGCACATGATGTAAGATGTGTTGACTGTGTGTGGCTGTGCTTGTTTTGTACATCTCTTGCATACAGTATGTGGTCTGTGCAATGGTTTTCGTGTGCATTGTGAGCAGTACTTATGTGCCTTCAAGGGTGTGGTGTGTTTATTGTGTCTGTTGTGTTGCGTGTTTCTGTGTTGCGTGTGTGTAGTGCGTTGTGCTCCTGTGTGAGGATGTATGTGTGGTGTGTCTGTGCGTGATTGTGTCTGCAGTGGGTAGTGTGTGAAATGTGTGCTACTTGACTTTGTTGGTTATATGTGTTTTGCCTATGGATTTGGGAGTGTTGTATGTGTTATGAGTTGTGATACTTTCTGTGCGGGATGCTTGTGTGTGTCGTGTGATGTGTGGTTCTGTGAGTTGTGTTTGTGTTGTGTGTATTCTACTCTGTGTGTTCTGTGGTCTGTGTGTTTTGCTTGTTGAGTGAGACACTGTGTGTTAGGACTGATATCTTTGTGTATATGTTGTGTGTTTGGCATTGTGCATTCTGTGAGGCTGTGTGTGCTGTCTGTTTTATGTGTGTTTGGAGTGATGTGTGTAGTGTGTGAAATGTGTGTTGCATAATTTTTGTGTTCTTTCTGTTGTCGACGGTGTGTGTTTTGCATGTTGGTTTCTATGTTCGCGGTTGTGTTTGACAGGTTGTGTGTGTGGCTGGCTCTTTGAGTAAGGAGTGTAATTTGTGATGTGTGTACTGTGTGTGGTCAAGCTTGGTCAGTGTGCCTCACTGGGTGTGTTGTGTTCACTCTGAGAACCGTGGTTCATGTGTATGGTGGGCAGTTATGTTCTCGGTGTGATGTGCTGTGTGTTGAGGGACTTCTGCATTCAAGTGCACAGAAGACAGCCTCTCGTTGTTGGCGGTTTTCTCCACAGGTTTGTAATACTCCAGGAGGGCCTTGTTTCCTGAGGGCGCAGAGAGCCACCTCATCTCTTCACTAGCAAGGCCCTGAAGACGCCTTTGTTGTAAAGTGTCAGAAACTGCTGCAGGAGAGCCTCATGACAAACTCTGCCGCAGAAACAATCCACCATGCACTGAGGAGACACTCCATGAGGGAATACGAGGCTGCTTTCATTTTGCACGCAATTTGCTCCTATGTGATAAGGAAAACAGCAAACATTGCAGTAGAACGCGGTCTTCTCTGTAAGCCCTCTATCTCAAAGATGTGGGTGGGCTGCGAATAGGCCTTTGCTCTAGCGACACTGGAAGTTGCAGAAGATGATGCATTGTAGTGACAGCAGTGGAGGCAAGTCAGCTTTGGATTCAGCTTATGTGACTGAAAGAAAGCACTGCAGGATGGCCCACTCAAGGAATCATTGAAGCCCTGGCAGTGGAGGCTGAAACAGGGCTTTCAATGTGCTTTCAACCATGTCTGTGTGGCCATGAACGTGAGGCTTTGCTGAGGAAGCCTGGCCATCAGGAAAATACCCGCATACAACGAATTGAACTTGCAATGTGGTTTCCGTGTCTGTCCTGTGTGCCTGCACTCTAAGCACCTGAAAGAGGATTTCTGTGTAGAGCTCTCTTTTGCTGAGTGTCGTGTGCTCATTTAGGTGAACATTAACGTGAGGCTTTGTTGACGAAGCCTGGCCATCAGGAAAATGCCCGCATACAACGAATTCAGCTCGCATTGTGGTTTCTGTGTCTGTAATGTGTGCCTGCTCTCTAAGCGCCGGAAAGAGGATTTCTGTGTACAGCTCTCTTTTGCTGAGTGTCGTGTGCTCATTTAGGTGAACATTAACGTGAGGCTTTGTTGACGAAGCCTGGCCATCAGGAAAATGCCCGCATACACCGAATTCAGCTCGCAATGTGGTTTCCGTGTCTGGAATGTGTGCCCGCTCTCTAAGCGCCTGAAAGAGGTCTGCTGCGTAGAGCTCTCTTTTGCTAGGTGTTGGGTGCTCATTTGTGTGGCCATTAACGTGAGGTTTTGCTGAGGAAGACTGGCCATCAGGAAAATACCCGCATACAACGATTTCAGCAGGCAATGTGTTTTCCGTGTCAGTCCTGTGTGACTGCACTCTAAGCGCATGAGTGAAGTCTGCTCTGTAGAGATATCTTTTGCTGAGTGTCGGGAGCTCATTTGTGAGGCCATTAACGTGAGGTTTTGCTGAGGAAGCCTGGCTGTCAGGAAAATACCCGCATACAACAAATTCAGCTCGCAATGTGGTTTCCGAGTCTTATAAATTCTCTTGTTTGTTGTTATGTGCTGTGTTCTGGGTGGTGTGAGTGCTGCCTTTAGGCTTTCTGCGTGTGACATACTGGGTAGATGTGGCGTGGGCTGTGTCATTTCAGCATTGTGTGTAATGATGGGTTCGCCTTGTGTCGGGTGTGTTGTGTGCATGTGTATGTTGTGTGTGGGTGTGTTTTCGTTCGTGCTGTGTGCGCGTGGGGATGCATGTGTTCTCTATGATTAGATTGTGGTTGTGCGTGTTGTGTGCAGTGTGCTATGTGTGTTGCACGCGTTTCGTCAGTTTTGTGTGCATTTGTATGTGTTGTGTCAGTTTTGTGTGTGTGGTTGTGTTTTGTGTGTTGTGTGAGAGAGGCTGTGTGTGTGTTTGGCTGTTGGAGTTATGCACATGATGTAAGATGTGTTGACTGTGTGTGGCTGTGCTTGTTTTGTACATCTCTTGCATACAGTATGTGGTCTGTGCAATGGTTTTCGTGTGCATTGTGAGCAGTACTTATGTGCCTTCAAGGGTGTGGTGTGTTTATTGTGTCTGTTGTGTTGCGTGTTTCTGTGTTGCGTGTGTGTAGTGCGTTGTGCTCCTGTGTGAGGATGTATGTGTGGTGTGTCTGTGCGTGATTGTGTCTGCAGTGGGTAGTGTGTGAAATGTGTGCTACTTGACTTTGTTGGTTATATGTGTTTTGCCTATGGATTTGGGAGTGTTGTATGTGTTATGAGTTGTGATACTTTCTGTGCGGGATGCTTGTGTGTGTCGTGTGATGTGTGGTTCTGTGAGTTGTGTTTGTGTTGTGTGTATTCTACTCTGTGTGTTCTGTGGTCTGTGTGTTTTGCTTGTTGAGTGAGACACTGTGTGTTAGGACTGATATCTTTGTGTATATGTTGTGTGTTTGGCATTGTGCATTCTGTGAGGCTGTGTGTGCTGTCTGTTTTATGTGTGTTTGGAGTGATGTGTGTAGTGTGTGAAATGTGTGTTGCATAATTTTTGTGTTCTTTCTGTTGTCGACGGTGTGTGTTTTGCATGTTGGTTTCTATGTTCGCGGTTGTGTTTGACAGGTTGTGTGTGTGGCTGGCTCTTTGAGTAAGGAGTGTAATTTGTGATGTGTGTACTGTGTGTGGTCAAGCTTGGTCAGTGTGCCTCACTGGGTGTGTTGTGTTCACTCTGAGAACCGTGGTTCATGTGTATGGTGGGCAGTTATGTTCTCGGTGTGATGTGCTGTGTGTTGAGGGACTTCTGCATTCAAGTGCACAGAAGACAGCCTCTCGTTGTTGGCGGTTTTCTCCACAGGTTTGTAATACTCCAGGAGGGCCTTGTTTCCTGAGGGCGCAGAGAGCCACCTCATCTCTTCACTAGCAAGGCCCTGAAGACGCCTTTGTTGTAAAGTGTCAGAAACTGCTGCAGGAGAGCCTCATGACAAACTCTGCCGCAGAAACAATCCACCATGCACTGAGGAGACACTCCATGAGGGAATACGAGGCTGCTTTCATTTTGCACGCAATTTGCTCCTATGTGATAAGGAAAACAGCAAACATTGCAGTAGAACGCGGTCTTCTCTGTAAGCCCTCTATCTCAAAGATGTGGGTGGGCTGCGAATAGGCCTTTGCTCTAGCGACACTGGAAGTTGCAGAAGATGATGCATTGTAGTGACAGCAGTGGAGGCAAGTCAGCTTTGGATTCAGCTTATGTGACTGAAAGAAAGCACTGCAGGATGGCCCACTCAAGGAATCATTGAAGCCCTGGCAGTGGAGGCTGAAACAGGGCTTTCAATGTGCTTTCAACCATGTCTGTGTGGCCATGAACGTGAGGCTTTGCTGAGGAAGCCTGGCCATCAGGAAAATACCCGCATACAACGAATTGAACTTGCAATGTGGTTTCCGTGTCTGTCCTGTGTGCCTGCACTCTAAGCACCTGAAAGAGGATTTCTGTGTAGAGCTCTCTTTTGCTGAGTGTCGTGTGCTCATTTAGGTGAACATTAACGTGAGGCTTTGTTGACGAAGCCTGGCCATCAGGAAAATGCCCGCATACAACGAATTCAGCTCGCATTGTGGTTTCTGTGTCTGTAATGTGTGCCTGCTCTCTAAGCGCCGGAAAGAGGATTTCTGTGTACAGCTCTCTTTTGCTGAGTGTCGTGTGCTCATTTAGGTGAACATTAACGTGAGGCTTTGTTGACGAAGCCTGGCCATCAGGAAAATGCCCGCATACACCGAATTCAGCTCGCAATGTGGTTTCCGTGTCTGGAATGTGTGCCCGCTCTCTAAGCGCCTGAAAGAGGTCTGCTGCGTAGAGCTCTCTTTTGCTAGGTGTTGGGTGCTCATTTGTGTGGCCATTAACGTGAGGTTTTGCTGAGGAAGACTGGCCATCAGGAAAATACCCGCATACAACGAATTCAGCAGGCAATGTGTTTTCCGTGTCAGTCCTGTGTGACTGCACTCTAAGCGCATGAGTGAAGTCTGCTCTGTAGAGATATCTTTTGCTGAGTGTCGGGAGCTCATTTGTGAGGCCATTAACGTGAGGTTTTGCTGAGGAAGCCTGGCTGTCAGGAAAATACCCGCATACAACAAATTCAGCTCGCAATGTGGTTTCCGTGTCTTATAAATTCTCTTGTTTGTTGTTATGTGCTGTGTTCTGGGTGGTGTGAGTGCTGCCTTTAGGCTTTCTGCGTGTGACATACTGGGTAGATGTGGCGTGGGCTGTGTCATTTCAGCATTGTGTGTAATGATGGGTTCGCCTTGTGTCGGGTGTGTTGTGTGCATGTGTATGTTGTGTGTGGGTGTGTTTTCGTTCGTGCTGTGTGCGCGTGGGGATGCATGTGTTCTCTATGATTAGATTGTGGTTGTGCGTGTTGTGTGCAGTGTGCTATGTGTGTTGCACGCGTTTCGTCAGTTTTGTGTGCATTTGTATGTGTTGTGTCAGTTTTGTGTGTGTGGTTGTGTTTTGTGTGTTGTGTGAGAGAGGCTGTGTGTGTGTTTGGCTGTTGGAGTTATGCACATGATGTAAGATGTGTTGACTGTGTGTGGCTGTGCTTGTTTTGTACATCTCTTGCATACAGTATGTGGTCTGTGCAATGGTTTTCGTGTGCATTGTGAGCAGTACTTATGTGCCTTCAAGGGTGTGGTGTGTTTATTGTGTCTGTTGTGTTGCGTGTTTCTGTGTTGCGTGTGTGTAGTGCGTTGTGCTCCTGTGTGAGGATGTATGTGTGGTGTGTCTGTGCGTGATTGTGTCTGCAGTGGGTAGTGTGTGAAATGTGTGCTACTTGACTTTGTTGGTTATATGTGTTTTGCCTATGGATTTGGGAGTGTTGTATGTGTTATGAGTTGTGATACTTTCTGTGCGGGATGCTTGTGTGTGTCGTGTGATGTGTGGTTCTGTGAGTTGTGTTTGTGTTGTGTGTATTCTACTCTGTGTGTTCTGTGGTCTGTGTGTTTTGCTTGTTGAGTGAGACACTGTGTGTTAGGACTGATATCTTTGTGTATATGTTGTGTGTTTGGCATTGTGCATTCTGTGAGGCTGTGTGTGCTGTCTGTTTTATGTGTGTTTGGAGTGATGTGTGTAGTGTGTGAAATGTGTGTTGCATAATTTTTGTGTTCTTTCTGTTGTCGACGGTGTGTGTTTTGCATGTTGGTTTCTATGTTCGCGGTTGTGTTTGACAGGTTGTGTGTGTGGCTGGCTCTTTGAGTAAGGAGTGTAATTTGTGATGTGTGTACTGTGTGTGGTCAAGCTTGGTCAGTGTGCCTCACTGGGTGTGTTGTGTTCACTCTGAGAACCGTGGTTCATGTGTATGGTGGGCAGTTATGTTCTCGGTGTGATGTGCTGTGTGTTGAGGGACTTCTGCATTCAAGTGCACAGAAGACAGCCTCTCGTTGTTGGCGGTTTTCTCCACAGGTTTGTAATACTCCAGGAGGGCCTTGTTTCCTGAGGGCGCAGAGAGCCACCTCATCTCTTCACTAGCAAGGCCCTGAAGACGCCTTTGTTGTAAAGTGTCAGAAACTGCTGCAGGAGAGCCTCATGACAAACTCTGCCGCAGAAACAATCCACCATGCACTGAGGAGACACTCCATGAGGGAATACGAGGCTGCTTTCATTTTGCACGCAATTTGCTCCTATGTGATAAGGAAAACAGCAAACATTGCAGTAGAACGCGGTCTTCTCTGTAAGCCCTCTATCTCAAAGATGTGGGTGGGCTGCGAATAGGCCTTTGCTCTAGCGACACTGGAAGTTGCAGAAGATGATGCATTGTAGTGACAGCAGTGGAGGCAAGTCAGCTTTGGATTCAGCTTATGTGACTGAAAGAAAGCACTGCAGGATGGCCCACTCAAGGAATCATTGAAGCCCTGGCAGTGGAGGCTGAAACAGGGCTTTCAATGTGCTTTCAACCATGTCTGTGTGGCCATGAACGTGAGGCTTTGCTGAGGAAGCCTGGCCATCAGGAAAATACCCGCATACAACGAATTGAACTTGCAATGTGGTTTCCGTGTCTGTCCTGTGTGCCTGCACTCTAAGCACCTGAAAGAGGATTTCTGTGTAGAGCTCTCTTTTGCTGAGTGTCGTGTGCTCATTTAGGTGAACATTAACGTGAGGCTTTGTTGACGAAGCCTGGCCATCAGGAAAATGCCCGCATACAACGAATTCAGCTCGCATTGTGGTTTCTGTGTCTGTAATGTGTGCCTGCTCTCTAAGCGCCGGAAAGAGGATTTCTGTGTACAGCTCTCTTTTGCTGAGTGTCGTGTGCTCATTTAGGTGAACATTAACGTGAGGCTTTGTTGACGAAGCCTGGCCATCAGGAAAATGCCCGCATACACCGAATTCAGCTCGCAATGTGGTTTCCGTGTCTGGAATGTGTGCCCGCTCTCTAAGCGCCTGAAAGAGGTCTGCTGCGTAGAGCTCTCTTTTGCTAGGTGTTGGGTGCTCATTTGTGTGGCCATTAACGTGAGGTTTTGCTGAGGAAGACTGGCCATCAGGAAAATACCCGCATACAACGATTTCAGCAGGCAATGTGTTTTCCGTGTCAGTCCTGTGTGACTGCACTCTAAGCGCATGAGTGAAGTCTGCTCTGTAGAGATATCTTTTGCTGAGTGTCGGGAGCTCATTTGTGAGGCCATTAACGTGAGGTTTTGCTGAGGAAGCCTGGCTGTCAGGAAAATACCCGCATACAACAAATTCAGCTCGCAATGTGGTTTCCGAGTCTTATAAATTCTCTTGTTTGTTGTTATGTGCTGTGTTCTGGGTGGTGTGAGTGCTGCCTTTAGGCTTTCTGCGTGTGACATACTGGGTAGATGTGGCGTGGGCTGTGTCATTTCAGCATTGTGTGTAATGATGGGTTCGCCTTGTGTCGGGTGTGTTGTGTGCATGTGTATGTTGTGTGTGGGTGTGTTTTCGTTCGTGCTGTGTGCGCGTGGGGATGCATGTGTTCTCTATGATTAGATTGTGGTTGTGCGTGTTGTGTGCAGTGTGCTATGTGTGTTGCACGCGTTTCGTCAGTTTTGTGTGCATTTGTATGTGTTGTGTCAGTTTTGTGTGTGTGGTTGTGTTTTGTGTGTTGTGTGAGAGAGGCTGTGTGTGTGTTTGGCTGTTGGAGTTATGCACATGATGTAAGATGTGTTGACTGTGTGTGGCTGTGCTTGTTTTGTACATCTCTTGCATACAGTATGTGGTCTGTGCAATGGTTTTCGTGTGCATTGTGAGCAGTACTTATGTGCCTTCAAGGGTGTGGTGTGTTTATTGTGTCTGTTGTGTTGCGTGTTTCTGTGTTGCGTGTGTGTAGTGCGTTGTGCTCCTGTGTGAGGATGTATGTGTGGTGTGTCTGTGCGTGATTGTGTCTGCAGTGGGTAGTGTGTGAAATGTGTGCTACTTGACTTTGTTGGTTATATGTGTTTTGCCTATGGATTTGGGAGTGTTGTATGTGTTATGAGTTGTGATACTTTCTGTGCGGGATGCTTGTGTGTGTCGTGTGATGTGTGGTTCTGTGAGTTGTGTTTGTGTTGTGTGTATTCTACTCTGTGTGTTCTGTGGTCTGTGTGTTTTGCTTGTTGAGTGAGACACTGTGTGTTAGGACTGATATCTTTGTGTATATGTTGTGTGTTTGGCATTGTGCATTCTGTGAGGCTGTGTGTGCTGTCTGTTTTATGTGTGTTTGGAGTGATGTGTGTAGTGTGTGAAATGTGTGTTGCATAATTTTTGTGTTCTTTCTGTTGTCGACGGTGTGTGTTTTGCATGTTGGTTTCTATGTTCGCGGTTGTGTTTGACAGGTTGTGTGTGTGGCTGGCTCTTTGAGTAAGGAGTGTAATTTGTGATGTGTGTACTGTGTGTGGTCAAGCTTGGTCAGTGTGCCTCACTGGGTGTGTTGTGTTCACTCTGAGAACCGTGGTTCATGTGTATGGTGGGCAGTTATGTTCTCGGTGTGATGTGCTGTGTGTTGAGGGACTTCTGCATTCAAGTGCACAGAAGACAGCCTCTCGTTGTTGGCGGTTTTCTCCACAGGTTTGTAATACTCCAGGAGGGCCTTGTTTCCTGAGGGCGCAGAGAGCCACCTCATCTCTTCACTAGCAAGGCCCTGAAGACGCCTTTGTTGTAAAGTGTCAGAAACTGCTGCAGGAGAGCCTCATGACAAACTCTGCCGCAGAAACAATCCACCATGCACTGAGGAGACACTCCATGAGGGAATACGAGGCTGCTTTCATTTTGCACGCAATTTGCTCCTATGTGATAAGGAAAACAGCAAACATTGCAGTAGAACGCGGTCTTCTCTGTAAGCCCTCTATCTCAAAGATGTGGGTGGGCTGCGAATAGGCCTTTGCTCTAGCGACACTGGAAGTTGCAGAAGATGATGCATTGTAGTGACAGCAGTGGAGGCAAGTCAGCTTTGGATTCAGCTTATGTGACTGAAAGAAAGCACTGCAGGATGGCCCACTCAAGGAATCATTGAAGCCCTGGCAGTGGAGGCTGAAACAGGGCTTTCAATGTGCTTTCAACCATGTCTGTGTGGCCATGAACGTGAGGCTTTGCTGAGGAAGCCTGGCCATCAGGAAAATACCCGCATACAACGAATTGAACTTGCAATGTGGTTTCCGTGTCTGTCCTGTGTGCCTGCACTCTAAGCACCTGAAAGAGGATTTCTGTGTAGAGCTCTCTTTTGCTGAGTGTCGTGTGCTCATTTAGGTGAACATTAACGTGAGGCTTTGTTGACGAAGCCTGGCCATCAGGAAAATGCCCGCATACAACGAATTCAGCTCGCATTGTGGTTTCTGTGTCTGTAATGTGTGCCTGCTCTCTAAGCGCCGGAAAGAGGATTTCTGTGTACAGCTCTCTTTTGCTGAGTGTCGTGTGCTCATTTAGGTGAACATTAACGTGAGGCTTTGTTGACGAAGCCTGGCCATCAGGAAAATGCCCGCATACACCGAATTCAGCTCGCAATGTGGTTTCCGTGTCTGGAATGTGTGCCCGCTCTCTAAGCGCCTGAAAGAGGTCTGCTGCGTAGAGCTCTCTTTTGCTAGGTGTTGGGTGCTCATTTGTGTGGCCATTAACGTGAGGTTTTGCTGAGGAAGACTGGCCATCAGGAAAATACCCGCATACAACGAATTCAGCAGGCAATGTGTTTTCCGTGTCAGTCCTGTGTGACTGCACTCTAAGCGCATGAGTGAAGTCTGCTCTGTAGAGATATCTTTTGCTGAGTGTCGGGAGCTCATTTGTGAGGCCATTAACGTGAGGTTTTGCTGAGGAAGCCTGGCTGTCAGGAAAATACCCGCATACAACAAATTCAGCTCGCAATGTGGTTTCCGTGTCTTATAAATTCTCTTGTTTGTTGTTATGTGCTGTGTTCTGGGTGGTGTGAGTGCTGCCTTTAGGCTTTCTGCGTGTGACATACTGGGTAGATGTGGCGTGGGCTGTGTCATTTCAGCATTGTGTGTAATGATGGGTTCGCCTTGTGTCGGGTGTGTTGTGTGCATGTGTATGTTGTGTGTGGGTGTGTTTTCGTTCGTGCTGTGTGCGCGTGGGGATGCATGTGTTCTCTATGATTAGATTGTGGTTGTGCGTGTTGTGTGCAGTGTGCTATGTGTGTTGCACGCGTTTCGTCAGTTTTGTGTGCATTTGTATGTGTTGTGTCAGTTTTGTGTGTGTGGTTGTGTTTTGTGTGTTGTGTGAGAGAGGCTGTGTGTGTGTTTGGCTGTTGGAGTTATGCACATGATGTAAGATGTGTTGACTGTGTGTGGCTGTGCTTGTTTTGTACATCTCTTGCATACAGTATGTGGTCTGTGCAATGGTTTTCGTGTGCATTGTGAGCAGTACTTATGTGCCTTCAAGGGTGTGGTGTGTTTATTGTGTCTGTTGTGTTGCGTGTTTCTGTGTTGCGTGTGTGTAGTGCGTTGTGCTCCTGTGTGAGGATGTATGTGTGGTGTGTCTGTGCGTGATTGTGTCTGCAGTGGGTAGTGTGTGAAATGTGTGCTACTTGACTTTGTTGGTTATATGTGTTTTGCCTATGGATTTGGGAGTGTTGTATGTGTTATGAGTTGTGATACTTTCTGTGCGGGATGCTTGTGTGTGTCGTGTGATGTGTGGTTCTGTGAGTTGTGTTTGTGTTGTGTGTATTCTACTCTGTGTGTTCTGTGGTCTGTGTGTTTTGCTTGTTGAGTGAGACACTGTGTGTTAGGACTGATATCTTTGTGTATATGTTGTGTGTTTGGCATTGTGCATTCTGTGAGGCTGTGTGTGCTGTCTGTTTTATGTGTGTTTGGAGTGATGTGTGTAGTGTGTGAAATGTGTGTTGCATAATTTTTGTGTTCTTTCTGTTGTCGACGGTGTGTGTTTTGCATGTTGGTTTCTATGTTCGCGGTTGTGTTTGACAGGTTGTGTGTGTGGCTGGCTCTTTGAGTAAGGAGTGTAATTTGTGATGTGTGTACTGTGTGTGGTCAAGCTTGGTCAGTGTGCCTCACTGGGTGTGTTGTGTTCACTCTGAGAACCGTGGTTCATGTGTATGGTGGGCAGTTATGTTCTCGGTGTGATGTGCTGTGTGTTGAGGGACTTCTGCATTCAAGTGCACAGAAGACAGCCTCTCGTTGTTGGCGGTTTTCTCCACAGGTTTGTAATACTCCAGGAGGGCCTTGTTTCCTGAGGGCGCAGAGAGCCACCTCATCTCTTCACTAGCAAGGCCCTGAAGACGCCTTTGTTGTAAAGTGTCAGAAACTGCTGCAGGAGAGCCTCATGACAAACTCTGCCGCAGAAACAATCCACCATGCACTGAGGAGACACTCCATGAGGGAATACGAGGCTGCTTTCATTTTGCACGCAATTTGCTCCTATGTGATAAGGAAAACAGCAAACATTGCAGTAGAACGCGGTCTTCTCTGTAAGCCCTCTATCTCAAAGATGTGGGTGGGCTGCGAATAGGCCTTTGCTCTAGCGACACTGGAAGTTGCAGAAGATGATGCATTGTAGTGACAGCAGTGGAGGCAAGTCAGCTTTGGATTCAGCTTATGTGACTGAAAGAAAGCACTGCAGGATGGCCCACTCAAGGAATCATTGAAGCCCTGGCAGTGGAGGCTGAAACAGGGCTTTCAATGTGCTTTCAACCATGTCTGTGTGGCCATGAACGTGAGGCTTTGCTGAGGAAGCCTGGCCATCAGGAAAATACCCGCATACAACGAATTGAACTTGCAATGTGGTTTCCGTGTCTGTCCTGTGTGCCTGCACTCTAAGCACCTGAAAGAGGATTTCTGTGTAGAGCTCTCTTTTGCTGAGTGTCGTGTGCTCATTTAGGTGAACATTAACGTGAGGCTTTGTTGACGAAGCCTGGCCATCAGGAAAATGCCCGCATACAACGAATTCAGCTCGCATTGTGGTTTCTGTGTCTGTAATGTGTGCCTGCTCTCTAAGCGCCGGAAAGAGGATTTCTGTGTACAGCTCTCTTTTGCTGAGTGTCGTGTGCTCATTTAGGTGAACATTAACGTGAGGCTTTGTTGACGAAGCCTGGCCATCAGGAAAATGCCCGCATACACCGAATTCAGCTCGCAATGTGGTTTCCGTGTCTGGAATGTGTGCCCGCTCTCTAAGCGCCTGAAAGAGGTCTGCTGCGTAGAGCTCTCTTTTGCTAGGTGTTGGGTGCTCATTTGTGTGGCCATTAACGTGAGGTTTTGCTGAGGAAGACTGGCCATCAGGAAAATACCCGCATACAACGATTTCAGCAGGCAATGTGTTTTCCGTGTCAGTCCTGTGTGACTGCACTCTAAGCGCATGAGTGAAGTCTGCTCTGTAGAGATATCTTTTGCTGAGTGTCGGGAGCTCATTTGTGAGGCCATTAACGTGAGGTTTTGCTGAGGAAGCCTGGCTGTCAGGAAAATACCCGCATACAACAAATTCAGCTCGCAATGTGGTTTCCGAGTCTTATAAATTCTCTTGTTTGTTGTTATGTGCTGTGTTCTGGGTGGTGTGAGTGCTGCCTTTAGGCTTTCTGCGTGTGACATACTGGGTAGATGTGGCGTGGGCTGTGTCATTTCAGCATTGTGTGTAATGATGGGTTCGCCTTGTGTCGGGTGTGTTGTGTGCATGTGTATGTTGTGTGTGGGTGTGTTTTCGTTCGTGCTGTGTGCGCGTGGGGATGCATGTGTTCTCTATGATTAGATTGTGGTTGTGCGTGTTGTGTGCAGTGTGCTATGTGTGTTGCACGCGTTTCGTCAGTTTTGTGTGCATTTGTATGTGTTGTGTCAGTTTTGTGTGTGTGGTTGTGTTTTGTGTGTTGTGTGAGAGAGGCTGTGTGTGTGTTTGGCTGTTGGAGTTATGCACATGATGTAAGATGTGTTGACTGTGTGTGGCTGTGCTTGTTTTGTACATCTCTTGCATACAGTATGTGGTCTGTGCAATGGTTTTCGTGTGCATTGTGAGCAGTACTTATGTGCCTTCAAGGGTGTGGTGTGTTTATTGTGTCTGTTGTGTTGCGTGTTTCTGTGTTGCGTGTGTGTAGTGCGTTGTGCTCCTGTGTGAGGATGTATGTGTGGTGTGTCTGTGCGTGATTGTGTCTGCAGTGGGTAGTGTGTGAAATGTGTGCTACTTGACTTTGTTGGTTATATGTGTTTTGCCTATGGATTTGGGAGTGTTGTATGTGTTATGAGTTGTGATACTTTCTGTGCGGGATGCTTGTGTGTGTCGTGTGATGTGTGGTTCTGTGAGTTGTGTTTGTGTTGTGTGTATTCTACTCTGTGTGTTCTGTGGTCTGTGTGTTTTGCTTGTTGAGTGAGACACTGTGTGTTAGGACTGATATCTTTGTGTATATGTTGTGTGTTTGGCATTGTGCATTCTGTGAGGCTGTGTGTGCTGTCTGTTTTATGTGTGTTTGGAGTGATGTGTGTAGTGTGTGAAATGTGTGTTGCATAATTTTTGTGTTCTTTCTGTTGTCGACGGTGTGTGTTTTGCATGTTGGTTTCTATGTTCGCGGTTGTGTTTGACAGGTTGTGTGTGTGGCTGGCTCTTTGAGTAAGGAGTGTAATTTGTGATGTGTGTACTGTGTGTGGTCAAGCTTGGTCAGTGTGCCTCACTGGGTGTGTTGTGTTCACTCTGAGAACCGTGGTTCATGTGTATGGTGGGCAGTTATGTTCTCGGTGTGATGTGCTGTGTGTTGAGGGACTTCTGCATTCAAGTGCACAGAAGACAGCCTCTCGTTGTTGGCGGTTTTCTCCACAGGTTTGTAATACTCCAGGAGGGCCTTGTTTCCTGAGGGCGCAGAGAGCCACCTCATCTCTTCACTAGCAAGGCCCTGAAGACGCCTTTGTTGTAAAGTGTCAGAAACTGCTGCAGGAGAGCCTCATGACAAACTCTGCCGCAGAAACAATCCACCATGCACTGAGGAGACACTCCATGAGGGAATACGAGGCTGCTTTCATTTTGCACGCAATTTGCTCCTATGTGATAAGGAAAACAGCAAACATTGCAGTAGAACGCGGTCTTCTCTGTAAGCCCTCTATCTCAAAGATGTGGGTGGGCTGCGAATAGGCCTTTGCTCTAGCGACACTGGAAGTTGCAGAAGATGATGCATTGTAGTGACAGCAGTGGAGGCAAGTCAGCTTTGGATTCAGCTTATGTGACTGAAAGAAAGCACTGCAGGATGGCCCACTCAAGGAATCATTGAAGCCCTGGCAGTGGAGGCTGAAACAGGGCTTTCAATGTGCTTTCAACCATGTCTGTGTGGCCATGAACGTGAGGCTTTGCTCAGGAAGCCTGGCCATCAGGAAAATACCCGCATACAACGAATTGAACTTGCAATGTGGTTTCCGTGTCTGTCCTGTGTGCCTGCACTCTAAGCACCTGAAAGAGGATTTCTGTGTAGAGCTCTCTTTTGCTGAGTGTCGTGTGCTCATTTAGGTGAACATTAACGTGAGGCTTTGTTGACGAAGCCTGGCCATCAGGAAAATGCCCGCATACAACGAATTCAGCTCGCATTGTGGTTTCTGTGTCTGTAATGTGTGCCTGCTCTCTAAGCGCCGGAAAGAGGATTTCTGTGTACAGCTCTCTTTTGCTGAGTGTCGTGTGCTCATT
This sequence comes from Manis javanica, assembly GCF_040802235.1. NCBI lineage: Eukaryota > Metazoa > Chordata > Mammalia > Pholidota > Manidae > Manis > Manis javanica. The sequence continues at coordinate 35,708,617 of NC_133170.1, read as the reverse complement.
TAGGTGAACATTAACGTGAGGCTTTGTTGACGAAGCCTGGCCATCAGGAAAATGCCCGCATACACCGAATTCAGCTCGCAATGTGGTTTCCGTGTCTGGAATGTGTGCCCGCTCTCTAAGCGCCTGAAAGAGGTCTGCTGCGTAGAGCTCTCTTTTGCTAGGTGTTGGGTGCTCATTTGTGTGGCCATTAACGTGAGGTTTTGCTGAGGAAGACTGGCCATCAGGAAAATACCCGCATACAACGAATTCAGCAGGCAATGTGTTTTCCGTGTCAGTCCTGTGTGACTGCACTCTAAGCGCATGAGTGAAGTCTGCTCTGTAGAGATATCTTTTGCTGAGTGTCGGGAGCTCATTTGTGAGGCCATTAACGTGAGGTTTTGCTGAGGAAGCCTGGCTGTCAGGAAAATACCCGCATACAACAAATTCAGCTCGCAATGTGGTTTCCGAGTCTTATAAATTCTCTTGTTTGTTGTTATGTGCTGTGTTCTGGGTGGTGTGAGTGCTGCCTTTAGGCTTTCTGCGTGTGACATACTGGGTAGATGTGGCGTGGGCTGTGTCATTTCAGCATTGTGTGTAATGATGGGTTCGCCTTGTGTCGGGTGTGTTGTGTGCATGTGTATGTTGTGTGTGGGTGTGTTTTCGTTCGTGCTGTGTGCGCGTGGGGATGCATGTGTTCTCTATGATTAGATTGTGGTTGTGCGTGTTGTGTGCAGTGTGCTATGTGTGTTGCACGCGTTTCGTCAGTTTTGTGTGCATTTGTATGTGTTGTGTCAGTTTTGTGTGTGTGGTTGTGTTTTGTGTGTTGTGTGAGAGAGGCTGTGTGTGTGTTTGGCTGTTGGAGTTATGCACATGATGTAAGATGTGTTGACTGTGTGTGGCTGTGCTTGTTTTGTACATCTCTTGCATACAGTATGTGGTCTGTGCAATGGTTTTCGTGTGCATTGTGAGCAGTACTTATGTGCCTTCAAGGGTGTGGTGTGTTTATTGTGTCTGTTGTGTTGCGTGTTTCTGTGTTGCGTGTGTGTAGTGCGTTGTGCTCCTGTGTGAGGATGTATGTGTGGTGTGTCTGTGCGTGATTGTGTCTGCAGTGGGTAGTGTGTGAAATGTGTGCTACTTGACTTTGTTGGTTATATGTGTTTTGCCTATGGATTTGGGAGTGTTGTATGTGTTATGAGTTGTGATACTTTCTGTGCGGGATGCTTGTGTGTGTCGTGTGATGTGTGGTTCTGTGAGTTGTGTTTGTGTTGTGTGTATTCTACTCTGTGTGTTCTGTGGTCTGTGTGTTTTGCTTGTTGAGTGAGACACTGTGTGTTAGGACTGATATCTTTGTGTATATGTTGTGTGTTTGGCATTGTGCATTCTGTGAGGCTGTGTGTGCTGTCTGTTTTATGTGTGTTTGGAGTGATGTGTGTAGTGTGTGAAATGTGTGTTGCATAATTTTTGTGTTCTTTCTGTTGTCGACGGTGTGTGTTTTGCATGTTGGTTTCTATGTTCGCGGTTGTGTTTGACAGGTTGTGTGTGTGGCTGGCTCTTTGAGTAAGGAGTGTAATTTGTGATGTGTGTACTGTGTGTGGTCAAGCTTGGTCAGTGTGCCTCACTGGGTGTGTTGTGTTCACTCTGAGAACCGTGGTTCATGTGTATGGTGGGCAGTTATGTTCTCGGTGTGATGTGCTGTGTGTTGAGGGACTTCTGCATTCAAGTGCACAGAAGACAGCCTCTCGTTGTTGGCGGTTTTCTCCACAGGTTTGTAATACTCCAGGAGGGCCTTGTTTCCTGAGGGCGCAGAGAGCCACCTCATCTCTTCACTAGCAAGGCCCTGAAGACGCCTTTGTTGTAAAGTGTCAGAAACTGCTGCAGGAGAGCCTCATGACAAACTCTGCCGCAGAAACAATCCACCATGCACTGAGGAGACACTCCATGAGGGAATACGAGGCTGCTTTCATTTTGCACGCAATTTGCTCCTATGTGATAAGGAAAACAGCAAACATTGCAGTAGAACGCGGTCTTCTCTGTAAGCCCTCTATCTCAAAGATGTGGGTGGGCTGCGAATAGGCCTTTGCTCTAGCGACACTGGAAGTTGCAGAAGATGATGCATTGTAGTGACAGCAGTGGAGGCAAGTCAGCTTTGGATTCAGCTTATGTGACTGAAAGAAAGCACTGCAGGATGGCCCACTCAAGGAATCATTGAAGCCCTGGCAGTGGAGGCTGAAACAGGGCTTTCAATGTGCTTTCAACCATGTCTGTGTGGCCATGAACGTGAGGCTTTGCTGAGGAAGCCTGGCCATCAGGAAAATACCCGCATACAACGAATTGAACTTGCAATGTGGTTTCCGTGTCTGTCCTGTGTGCCTGCACTCTAAGCACCTGAAAGAGGATTTCTGTGTAGAGCTCTCTTTTGCTGAGTGTCGTGTGCTCATTTCGGTGAACATTAACGTGAGGCTTTGTTGACGAAGCCTGGCCATCAGGAAAATGCCCGCATACAACGAATTCAGCTCGCATTGTGGTTTCTGTGTCTGTAATGTGTGCCTGCTCTCTAAGCGCCGGAAAGAGGATTTCTGTGTACAGCTCTCTTTTGCTGAGTGTCGTGTGCTCATTTAGGTGAACATTAACGTGAGGCTTTGTTGACGAAGCCTGGCCATCAGGAAAATGCCCGCATACACCGAATTCAGCTCGCAATGTGGTTTCCGTGTCTGGAATGTGTGCCCGCTCTCTAAGCGCCTGAAAGAGGTCTGCTGCGTAGAGCTCTCTTTTGCTAGGTGTTGGGTGCTCATTTGTGTGGCCATTAACGTGAGGTTTTGCTGAGGAAGACTGGCCATCAGGAAAATACCCGCATACAACGATTTCAGCAGGCAATGTGTTTTCCGTGTCAGTCCTGTGTGACTGCACTCTAAGCGCATGAGTGAAGTCTGCTCTGTAGAGATATCTTTTGCTGAGTGTCGGGAGCTCATTTGTGAGGCCATTAACGTGAGGTTTTGCTGAGGAAGCCTGGCTGTCAGGAAAATACCCGCATACAACAAATTCAGCTCGCAATGTGGTTTCCGAGTCTTATAAATTCTCTTGTTTGTTGTTATGTGCTGTGTTCTGGGTGGTGTGAGTGCTGCCTTTAGGCTTTCTGCGTGTGACATACTGGGTAGATGTGGCGTGGGCTGTGTCATTTCAGCATTGTGTGTAATGATGGGTTCGCCTTGTGTCGGGTGTGTTGTGTGCATGTGTATGTTGTGTGTGGGTGTGTTTTCGTTCGTGCTGTGTGCGCGTGGGGATGCATGTGTTCTCTATGATTAGATTGTGGTTGTGCGTGTTGTGTGCAGTGTGCTATGTGTGTTGCACGCGTTTCGTCAGTTTTGTGTGCATTTGTATGTGTTGTGTCAGTTTTGTGTGTGTGGTTGTGTTTTGTGTGTTGTGTGAGAGAGGCTGTGTGTGTGTTTGGCTGTTGGAGTTATGCACATGATGTAAGATGTGTTGACTGTGTGTGGCTGTGCTTGTTTTGTACATCTCTTGCATACAGTATGTGGTCTGTGCAATGGTTTTCGTGTGCATTGTGAGCAGTACTTATGTGCCTTCAAGGGTGTGGTGTGTTTATTGTGTCTGTTGTGTTGCGTGTTTCTGTGTTGCGTGTGTGTAGTGCGTTGTGCTCCTGTGTGAGGATGTATGTGTGGTGTGTCTGTGCGTGATTGTGTCTGCAGTGGGTAGTGTGTGAAATGTGTGCTACTTGACTTTGTTGGTTATATGTGTTTTGCCTATGGATTTGGGAGTGTTGTATGTGTTATGAGTTGTGATACTTTCTGTGCGGGATGCTTGTGTGTGTCGTGTGATGTGTGGTTCTGTGAGTTGTGTTTGTGTTGTGTGTATTCTACTCTGTGTGTTCTGTGGTCTGTGTGTTTTGCTTGTTGAGTGAGACACTGTGTGTTAGGACTGATATCTTTGTGTATATGTTGTGTGTTTGGCATTGTGCATTCTGTGAGGCTGTGTGTGCTGTCTGTTTTATGTGTGTTTGGAGTGATGTGTGTAGTGTGTGAAATGTGTGTTGCATAATTTTTGTGTTCTTTCTGTTGTCGACGGTGTGTGTTTTGCATGTTGGTTTCTATGTTCGCGGTTGTGTTTGACAGGTTGTGTGTGTGGCTGGCTCTTTGAGTAAGGAGTGTAATTTGTGATGTGTGTACTGTGTGTGGTCAAGCTTGGTCAGTGTGCCTCACTGGGTGTGTTGTGTTCACTCTGAGAACCGTGGTTCATGTGTATGGTGGGCAGTTATGTTCTCGGTGTGATGTGCTGTGTGTTGAGGGACTTCTGCATTCAAGTGCACAGAAGACAGCCTCTCGTTGTTGGCGGTTTTCTCCACAGGTTTGTAATACTCCAGGAGGGCCTTGTTTCCTGAGGGCGCAGAGAGCCACCTCATCTCTTCACTAGCAAGGCCCTGAAGACGCCTTTGTTGTAAAGTGTCAGAAACTGCTGCAGGAGAGCCTCATGACAAACTCTGCCGCAGAAACAATCCACCATGCACTGAGGAGACACTCCATGAGGGAATACGAGGCTGCTTTCATTTTGCACGCAATTTGCTCCTATGTGATAAGGAAAACAGCAAACATTGCAGTAGAACGCGGTCTTCTCTGTAAGCCCTCTATCTCAAAGATGTGGGTGGGCTGCGAATAGGCCTTTGCTCTAGCGACACTGGAAGTTGCAGAAGATGATGCATTGTAGTGACAGCAGTGGAGGCAAGTCAGCTTTGGATTCAGCTTATGTGACTGAAAGAAAGCACTGCAGGATGGCCCACTCAAGGAATCATTGAAGCCCTGGCAGTGGAGGCTGAAACAGGGCTTTCAATGTGCTTTCAACCATGTCTGTGTGGCCATGAACGTGAGGCTTTGCTGAGGAAGCCTGGCCATCAGGAAAATACCCGCATACAACGAATTGAACTTGCAATGTGGTTTCCGTGTCTGTCCTGTGTGCCTGCACTCTAAGCACCTGAAAGAGGATTTCTGTGTAGAGCTCTCTTTTGCTGAGTGTCGTGTGCTCATTTAGGTGAACATTAACGTGAGGCTTTGTTGACGAAGCCTGGCCATCAGGAAAATGCCCGCATACAACGAATTCAGCTCGCATTGTGGTTTCTGTGTCTGTAATGTGTGCCTGCTCTCTAAGCGCCGGAAAGAGGATTTCTGTGTACAGCTCTCTTTTGCTGAGTGTCGTGTGCTCATTTAGGTGAACATTAACGTGAGGCTTTGTTGACGAAGCCTGGCCATCAGGAAAATGCCCGCATACACCGAATTCAGCTCGCAATGTGGTTTCCGTGTCTGGAATGTGTGCCCGCTCTCTAAGCGCCTGAAAGAGGTCTGCTGCGTAGAGCTCTCTTTTGCTAGGTGTTGGGTGCTCATTTGTGTGGCCATTAACGTGAGGTTTTGCTGAGGAAGACTGGCCATCAGGAAAATACCCGCATACAACGAATTCAGCAGGCAATGTGTTTTCCGTGTCAGTCCTGTGTGACTGCACTCTAAGCGCATGAGTGAAGTCTGCTCTGTAGAGATATCTTTTGCTGAGTGTCGGGAGCTCATTTGTGAGGCCATTAACGTGAGGTTTTGCTGAGGAAGCCTGGCTGTCAGGAAAATACCCGCATACAACAAATTCAGCTCGCAATGTGGTTTCCGAGTCTTATAAATTCTCTTGTTTGTTGTTATGTGCTGTGTTCTGGGTGGTGTGAGTGCTGCCTTTAGGCTTTCTGCGTGTGACATACTGGGTAGATGTGGCGTGGGCTGTGTCATTTCAGCATTGTGTGTAATGATGGGTTCGCCTTGTGTCGGGTGTGTTGTGTGCATGTGTATGTTGTGTGTGGGTGTGTTTTCGTTCGTGCTGTGTGCGCGTGGGGATGCATGTGTTCTCTATGATTAGATTGTGGTTGTGCGTGTTGTGTGCAGTGTGCTATGTGTGTTGCACGCGTTTCGTCAGTTTTGTGTGCATTTGTATGTGTTGTGTCAGTTTTGTGTGTGTGGTTGTGTTTTGTGTGTTGTGTGAGAGAGGCTGTGTGTGTGTTTGGCTGTTGGAGTTATGCACATGATGTAAGATGTGTTGACTGTGTGTGGCTGTGCTTGTTTTGTACATCTCTTGCATACAGTATGTGGTCTGTGCAATGGTTTTCGTGTGCATTGTGAGCAGTACTTATGTGCCTTCAAGGGTGTGGTGTGTTTATTGTGTCTGTTGTGTTGCGTGTTTCTGTGTTGCGTGTGTGTAGTGCGTTGTGCTCCTGTGTGAGGATGTATGTGTGGTGTGTCTGTGCGTGATTGTGTCTGCAGTGGGTAGTGTGTGAAATGTGTGCTACTTGACTTTGTTGGTTATATGTGTTTTGCCTATGGATTTGGGAGTGTTGTATGTGTTATGAGTTGTGATACTTTCTGTGCGGGATGCTTGTGTGTGTCGTGTGATGTGTGGTTCTGTGAGTTGTGTTTGTGTTGTGTGTATTCTACTCTGTGTGTTCTGTGGTCTGTGTGTTTTGCTTGTTGAGTGAGACACTGTGTGTTAGGACTGATATCTTTGTGTATATGTTGTGTGTTTGGCATTGTGCATTCTGTGAGGCTGTGTGTGCTGTCTGTTTTATGTGTGTTTGGAGTGATGTGTGTAGTGTGTGAAATGTGTGTTGCATAATTTTTGTGTTCTTTCTGTTGTCGACGGTGTGTGTTTTGCATGTTGGTTTCTATGTTCGCGGTTGTGTTTGACAGGTTGTGTGTGTGGCTGGCTCTTTGAGTAAGGAGTGTAATTTGTGATGTGTGTACTGTGTGTGGTCAAGCTTGGTCAGTGTGCCTCACTGGGTGTGTTGTGTTCACTCTGAGAACCGTGGTTCATGTGTATGGTGGGCAGTTATGTTCTCGGTGTGATGTGCTGTGTGTTGAGGGACTTCTGCATTCAAGTGCACAGAAGACAGCCTCTCGTTGTTGGCGGTTTTCTCCACAGGTTTGTAATACTCCAGGAGGGCCTTGTTTCCTGAGGGCGCAGAGAGCCACCTCATCTCTTCACTAGCAAGGCCCTGAAGACGCCTTTGTTGTAAAGTGTCAGAAACTGCTGCAGGAGAGCCTCATGACAAACTCTGCCGCAGAAACAATCCACCATGCACTGAGGAGACACTCCATGAGGGAATACGAGGCTGCTTTCATTTTGCACGCAATTTGCTCCTATGTGATAAGGAAAACAGCAAACATTGCAGTAGAACGCGGTCTTCTCTGTAAGCCCTCTATCTCAAAGATGTGGGTGGGCTGCGAATAGGCCTTTGCTCTAGCGACACTGGAAGTTGCAGAAGATGATGCATTGTAGTGACAGCAGTGGAGGCAAGTCAGCTTTGGATTCAGCTTATGTGACTGAAAGAAAGCACTGCAGGATGGCCCACTCAAGGAATCATTGAAGCCCTGGCAGTGGAGGCTGAAACAGGGCTTTCAATGTGCTTTCAACCATGTCTGTGTGGCCATGAACGTGAGGCTTTGCTGAGGAAGCCTGGCCATCAGGAAAATACCCGCATACAACGAATTGAACTTGCAATGTGGTTTCCGTGTCTGTCCTGTGTGCCTGCACTCTAAGCACCTGAAAGAGGATTTCTGTGTAGAGCTCTCTTTTGCTGAGTGTCGTGTGCTCATTTCGGTGAACATTAACGTGAGGCTTTGTTGACGAAGCCTGGCCATCAGGAAAATGCCCGCATACAACGAATTCAGCTCGCATTGTGGTTTCTGTGTCTGTAATGTGTGCCTGCTCTCTAAGCGCCGGAAAGAGGATTTCTGTGTACAGCTCTCTTTTGCTGAGTGTCGTGTGCTCATTTAGGTGAACATTAACGTGAGGCTTTGTTGACGAAGCCTGGCCATCAGGAAAATGCCCGCATACACCGAATTCAGCTCGCAATGTGGTTTCCGTGTCTGGAATGTGTGCCCGCTCTCTAAGCGCCTGAAAGAGGTCTGCTGCGTAGAGCTCTCTTTTGCTAGGTGTTGGGTGCTCATTTGTGTGGCCATTAACGTGAGGTTTTGCTGAGGAAGACTGGCCATCAGGAAAATACCCGCATACAACGATTTCAGCAGGCAATGTGTTTTCCGTGTCAGTCCTGTGTGACTGCACTCTAAGCGCATGAGTGAAGTCTGCTCTGTAGAGATATCTTTTGCTGAGTGTCGGGAGCTCATTTGTGAGGCCATTAACGTGAGGTTTTGCTGAGGAAGCCTGGCTGTCAGGAAAATACCCGCATACAACAAATTCAGCTCGCAATGTGGTTTCCGAGTCTTATAAATTCTCTTGTTTGTTGTTATGTGCTGTGTTCTGGGTGGTGTGAGTGCTGCCTTTAGGCTTTCTGCGTGTGACATACTGGGTAGATGTGGCGTGGGCTGTGTCATTTCAGCATTGTGTGTAATGATGGGTTCGCCTTGTGTCGGGTGTGTTGTGTGCATGTGTATGTTGTGTGTGGGTGTGTTTTCGTTCGTGCTGTGTGCGCGTGGGGATGCATGTGTTCTCTATGATTAGATTGTGGTTGTGCGTGTTGTGTGCAGTGTGCTATGTGTGTTGCACGCGTTTCGTCAGTTTTGTGTGCATTTGTATGTGTTGTGTCAGTTTTGTGTGTGTGGTTGTGTTTTGTGTGTTGTGTGAGAGAGGCTGTGTGTGTGTTTGGCTGTTGGAGTTATGCACATGATGTAAGATGTGTTGACTGTGTGTGGCTGTGCTTGTTTTGTACATCTCTTGCATACAGTATGTGGTCTGTGCAATGGTTTTCGTGTGCATTGTGAGCAGTACTTATGTGCCTTCAAGGGTGTGGTGTGTTTATTGTGTCTGTTGTGTTGCGTGTTTCTGTGTTGCGTGTGTGTAGTGCGTTGTGCTCCTGTGTGAGGATGTATGTGTGGTGTGTCTGTGCGTGATTGTGTCTGCAGTGGGTAGTGTGTGAAATGTGTGCTACTTGACTTTGTTGGTTATATGTGTTTTGCCTATGGATTTGGGAGTGTTGTATGTGTTATGAGTTGTGATACTTTCTGTGCGGGATGCTTGTGTGTGTCGTGTGATGTGTGGTTCTGTGAGTTGTGTTTGTGTTGTGTGTATTCTACTCTGTGTGTTCTGTGGTCTGTGTGTTTTGCTTGTTGAGTGAGACACTGTGTGTTAGGACTGATATCTTTGTGTATATGTTGTGTGTTTGGCATTGTGCATTCTGTGAGGCTGTGTGTGCTGTCTGTTTTATGTGTGTTTGGAGTGATGTGTGTAGTGTGTGAAATGTGTGTTGCATAATTTTTGTGTTCTTTCTGTTGTCGACGGTGTGTGTTTTGCATGTTGGTTTCTATGTTCGCGGTTGTGTTTGACAGGTTGTGTGTGTGGCTGGCTCTTTGAGTAAGGAGTGTAATTTGTGATGTGTGTACTGTGTGTGGTCAAGCTTGGTCAGTGTGCCTCACTGGGTGTGTTGTGTTCACTCTGAGAACCGTGGTTCATGTGTATGGTGGGCAGTTATGTTCTCGGTGTGATGTGCTGTGTGTTGAGGGACTTCTGCATTCAAGTGCACAGAAGACAGCCTCTCGTTGTTGGCGGTTTTCTCCACAGGTTTGTAATACTCCAGGAGGGCCTTGTTTCCTGAGGGCGCAGAGAGCCACCTCATCTCTTCACTAGCAAGGCCCTGAAGACGCCTTTGTTGTAAAGTGTCAGAAACTGCTGCAGGAGAGCCTCATGACAAACTCTGCCGCAGAAACAATCCACCATGCACTGAGGAGACACTCCATGAGGGAATACGAGGCTGCTTTCATTTTGCACGCAATTTGCTCCTATGTGATAAGGAAAACAGCAAACATTGCAGTAGAACGCGGTCTTCTCTGTAAGCCCTCTATCTCAAAGATGTGGGTGGGCTGCGAATAGGCCTTTGCTCTAGCGACACTGGAAGTTGCAGAAGATGATGCATTGTAGTGACAGCAGTGGAGGCAAGTCAGCTTTGGATTCAGCTTATGTGACTGAAAGAAAGCACTGCAGGATGGCCCACTCAAGGAATCATTGAAGCCCTGGCAGTGGAGGCTGAAACAGGGCTTTCAATGTGCTTTCAACCATGTCTGTGTGGCCATGAACGTGAGGCTTTGCTGAGGAAGCCTGGCCATCAGGAAAATACCCGCATACAACGAATTGAACTTGCAATGTGGTTTCCGTGTCTGTCCTGTGTGCCTGCACTCTAAGCACCTGAAAGAGGATTTCTGTGTAGAGCTCTCTTTTGCTGAGTGTCGTGTGCTCATTTAGGTGAACATTAACGTGAGGCTTTGTTGACGAAGCCTGGCCATCAGGAAAATGCCCGCATACAACGAATTCAGCTCGCATTGTGGTTTCTGTGTCTGTAATGTGTGCCTGCTCTCTAAGCGCCGGAAAGAGGATTTCTGTGTACAGCTCTCTTTTGCTGAGTGTCGTGTGCTCATTTAGGTGAACATTAACGTGAGGCTTTGTTGACGAAGCCTGGCCATCAGGAAAATGCCCGCATACACCGAATTCAGCTCGCAATGTGGTTTCCGTGTCTGGAATGTGTGCCCGCTCTCTAAGCGCCTGAAAGAGGTCTGCTGCGTAGAGCTCTCTTTTGCTAGGTGTTGGGTGCTCATTTGTGTGGCCATTAACGTGAGGTTTTGCTGAGGAAGACTGGCCATCAGGAAAATACCCGCATACAACGAATTCAGCAGGCAATGTGTTTTCCGTGTCAGTCCTGTGTGACTGCACTCTAAGCGCATGAGTGAAGTCTGCTCTGTAGAGATATCTTTTGCTGAGTGTCGGGAGCTCATTTGTGAGGCCATTAACGTGAGGTTTTGCTGAGGAAGCCTGGCTGTCAGGAAAATACCCGCATACAACAAATTCAGCTCGCAATGTGGTTTCCGAGTCTTATAAATTCTCTTGTTTGTTGTTATGTGCTGTGTTCTGGGTGGTGTGAGTGCTGCCTTTAGGCTTTCTGCGTGTGACATACTGGGTAGATGTGGCGTGGGCTGTGTCATTTCAGCATTGTGTGTAATGATGGGTTCGCCTTGTGTCGGGTGTGTTGTGTGCATGTGTATGTTGTGTGTGGGTGTGTTTTCGTTCGTGCTGTGTGCGCGTGGGGATGCATGTGTTCTCTATGATTAGATTGTGGTTGTGCGTGTTGTGTGCAGTGTGCTATGTGTGTTGCACGCGTTTCGTCAGTTTTGTGTGCATTTGTATGTGTTGTGTCAGTTTTGTGTGTGTGGTTATGTTTTGTGTGTTGTGTGAGAGAGGCTGTGTGTGTGTTTGGCTGTTGGAGTTATGCACATGATGTAAGATGTGTTGACTGTGTGTGGCTGTGCTTGTTTTGTACATCTCTTGCATACAGTATGTGGTCTGTGCAATGGTTTTCGTGTGCATTGTGAGCAGTACTTATGTGCCTTCAAGGGTGTGGTGTGTTTATTGTGTCTGTTGTGTTGCGTGTTTCTGTGTTGCGTGTGTGTAGTGCGTTGTGCTCCTGTGTGAGGATGTATGTGTGGTGTGTCTGTGCGTGATTGTGTCTGCAGTGGGTAGTGTGTGAAATGTGTGCTACTTGACTTTGTTGGTTATATGTGTTTTGCCTATGGATTTGGGAGTGTTGTATGTGTTATGAGTTGTGATACTTTCTGTGCGGGATGCTTGTGTGTGTCGTGTGATGTGTGGTTCTGTGAGTTGTGTTTGTGTTGTGTGTATTCTACTCTGTGTGTTCTGTGGTCTGTGTGTTTTGCTTGTTGAGTGAGACACTGTGTGTTAGGACTGATATCTTTGTGTATATGTTGTGTGTTTGGCATTGTGCATTGTGTGGGGTTTTTTTTCTTGTTTGTTTTATGTGTGTTTGGAGTGATGTGTGTAGTGTGTGAAATGTGTGTTGCATAATTTTTGTGTTTTTGCTGTTGTCGACGGTGTGTGTTTTGCATGTTGGTTTCTATGTTCGCGGTTGTGTTTGACAGGTTGTGTGTGTGGCTGGCTCTTTGAGTAAGGAGTGTAATTTGTGATGTGTGTACTGTGTGTGGTCAAGCTTGGTCAGTGTGCCTCACTGGGTGTGTTGTGTTCACTCTGAGAACCGTGGTTCATGTGTATGGTGGGCAGTTATGTTCTCGGTGTGATGTGCTGTGTGTTGAGGGACTTCTGCATTCAAGTGCACAGAAGACAGCCTCTCGTTGTTGGCGGTTTTCTCCACAGGTTTGTAATACTCCAGGAGGGCCTTGTTTCCTGAGGGCGCAGAGAGCCACCTCATCTCTTCACTAGCAAGGCCCTGAAGACGCCTTTGTTGTAAAGTGTCAGAAACTGCTGCAGGGAGAGCCTCATGACAAACTCTGCCGCAGAAACAATCCACCATGCACTGAGGAGACACTCCATGAGGGAATACGAGGCTGCTTTCATTTTGCACGCAATTTGCTCCTATGTGATAAGGAAAACAGCAAACATTGCAAGTAGAACGCGGTCTTCTCTGTAAGCCCTCTATCTCAAAGATGTGGTAGGGCTGCGAATAGGCCTTTGCTCTAGCGACACTGGAAGTTGCAGAAGATGATGCATTGTAGTGACAGCAGTGGAGGCAAGTCAGCTTTGGATTCAGCTTATGTGACTGAAAGAAAGCACTGCAGGATGGCCCACTCAAGGAATCATTGAAGCCCTGGCAGTGGAGGCTGAAACAGGGCTTTCAATGTGCTTTCAACCATGTCTGTGTGGCCATGAACGTGAGGCTTTGCTGAGGAAGCCTGGCCATCAGGAAAATACCCGCATACAACGAATTGAACTTGCAATGTGGTTTCCGTGTCTGTCCTGTGTGCCTGCACTCTAAGCACCTGAAAGAGGATTTCTGTGTAGAGCTCTCTTTTGCTGAGTGTCGTGTGCTCATTTAGGTGAACATTAACGTGAGGCTTTGTTGACGAAGCCTGGCCATCAGGAAAATGCCCGCATACAACGAATTCAGCTCGCATTGTGGTTTCTGTGTCTGTAATGTGTGCCTGCTCTCTAAGCGCCGGAAAGAGGATTTCTGTGTACAGCTCTCTTTTGCTGAGTGTCGTGTGCTCATTTAGGTGAACATTAAGGTGAGGTTTTGTTGACGAAGCCTGGCCATCAGGAAAATGCCCGCATACACCGAATTCAGCTCGCAATGTGGTTTCCGTGTCTGGAATGTGTGCCCGCTCTCTAAGCGCCTGAAAGAGGTCTGCTGCGTAGAGCTCTCTTTTGCTAGGTGTTGGGTGCTCATTTGTGTGGCCATTAACGTGAGGTTTTGCTGAGGAAGACTGGCCATCAGGAAAATACCCGCATACAACGAATTCAGCAGGCAATGTGTTTTCCGTGTCAGTCCTGTGTGACTGCACTCTAAGCGCATGAGTGAAGTCTGCTCTGTAGAGATATCTTTTGCTGAGTGTCGGGAGCTCATTTGTGAGGCCATTAACGTGAGGTTTTGCTGAGGAAGCCTGGCTGTCAGGAAAATACCCGCATACAACAAATTCAGCTCGCAATGTGGTTTCCGTGTCTTATAAATTCTCTTGTTTGTTGTTATGTGCTGTGTTCTGGGTGGTGTGAGTGCTGCCTTTAGGCTTTCTGCGTGTGACATACTGGGTAGATGTGGCGTGGGCTGTGTCATTTCAGCATTGTGTGTAATGATGGGTTCGCCTTGTGTCGGGTGTGTTGTGTGCATGTGTATGTTGTGTGTGGGTGTGTTTTCGTTCGTGCTGTGTGCGCGTGGGGATGCATGTGTTCTCTATGATTAGATTGTGGTTGTGCGTGTTGTGTGCAGTGTGCTATGTGTGTTGCACGCGTTTCGTCAGTTTTGTGTGCATTTGTATGTGTTGTGTCAGTTTTGTGTGTGTGGTTGTGTTTTGTGTGTTGTGTGAGAGAGGCTGTGTGTGTGTTTGGCTGTTGGAGTTATGCACATGATGTAAGATGTGTTGACTGTGTGTGGCTGTGCTTGTTTTGTACATCTCTTGCATACAGTATGTGGTCTGTGCAATGGTTTTCGTGTGCATTGTGAGCAGTACTTATGTGCCTTCAAGGGTGTGGTGTGTTTATTGTGTCTGTTGTGTTGCGTGTTTCTGTGTTGCGTGTGTGTAGTGCGTTGTGCTCCTGTGTGAGGATGTATGTGTGGTGTGTCTGTGCGTGATTGTGTCTGCAGTGGGTAGTGTGTGAAATGTGTGCTACTTGACTTTGTTGGTTATATGTGTTTTGCCTATGGATTTGGGAGTGTTGTATGTGTTATGAGTTGTGATACTTTCTGTGCGGGATGCTTGTGTGTGTCGTGTGATGTGTGGTTCTGTGAGTTGTGTTTGTGTTGTGTGTATTCTACTCTGTGTGTTCTGTGGTCTGTGTGTTTTGCTTGTTGAGTGAGACACTGTGTGTTAGGACTGATATCTTTGTGTATATGTTGTGTGTTTGGCATTGTGCATTCTGTGAGGCTGTGTGTGCTGTCTGTTTTATGTGTGTTTGGAGTGATGTGTGTAGTGTGTGAAATGTGTGTTGCATAATTTTTGTGTTCTTTCTGTTGTCGACGGTGTGTGTTTTGCATGTTGGTTTCTATGTTCGCGGTTGTGTTTGACAGGTTGTGTGTGTGGCTGGCTCTTTGAGTAAGGAGTGTAATTTGTGATGTGTGTACTGTGTGTGGTCAAGCTTGGTCAGTGTGCCTCACTGGGTGTGTTGTGTTCACTCTGAGAACCGTGGTTCATGTGTATGGTGGGCAGTTATGTTCTCGGTGTGATGTGCTGTGTGTTGAGGGACTTCTGCATTCAAGTGCACAGAAGACAGCCTCTCGTTGTTGGCGGTTTTCTCCACAGGTTTGTAATACTCCAGGAGGGCCTTGTTTCCTGAGGGCGCAGAGAGCCACCTCATCTCTTCACTAGCAAGGCCCTGAAGACGCCTTTGTTGTAAAGTGTCAGAAACTGCTGCAGGAGAGCCTCATGACAAACTCTGCCGCAGAAACAATCCACCATGCACTGAGGAGACACTCCATGAGGGAATACGAGGCTGCTTTCATTTTGCACGCAATTTGCTCCTATGTGATAAGGAAAACAGCAAACATTGCAGTAGAACGCGGTCTTCTCTGTAAGCCCTCTATCTCAAAGATGTGGGTGGGCTGCGAATAGGCCTTTGCTCTAGCGACACTGGAAGTTGCAGAAGATGATGCATTGTAGTGACAGCAGTGGAGGCAAGTCAGCTTTGGATTCAGCTTATGTGACTGAAAGAAAGCACTGCAGGATGGCCCACTCAAGGAATCATTGAAGCCCTGGCAGTGGAGGCTGAAACAGGGCTTTCAATGTGCTTTCAACCATGTCTGTGTGGCCATGAACGTGAGGCTTTGCTGAGGAAGCCTGGCCATCAGGAAAATACCCGCATACAACGAATTGAACTTGCAATGTGGTTTCCGTGTCTGTCCTGTGTGCCTGCACTCTAAGCACCTGAAAGAGGATTTCTGTGTAGAGCTCTCTTTTGCTGAGTGTCGTGTGCTCATTTAGGTGAACATTAACGTGAGGCTTTGTTGACGAAGCCTGGCCATCAGGAAAATGCCCGCATACACCGAATTCAGCTCGCAATGTGGTTTCCGTGTCTGGAATGTGTGCCCGCTCTCTAAGCGCCTGAAAGAGGTCTGCTGCGTAGAGCTCTCTTTTGCTAGGTGTTGGGTGCTCATTTGTGTGGCCATTAACGTGAGGTTTTGCTGAGGAAGACTGGCCATCAGGAAAATACCCGCATACAACGATTTCAGCAGGCAATGTGTTTTCCGTGTCAGTCCTGTGTGACTGCACTCTAAGCGCATGAGTGAAGTCTGCTCTGTAGAGATATCTTTTGCTGAGTGTCGGGAGCTCATTTGTGAGGCCATTAACGTGAGGTTTTGCTGAGGAAGCCTGGCTGTCAGGAAAATACCCGCATACAACAAATTCAGCTCGCAATGTGGTTTCTGAGTCTTATAAATTCTCTTGTTTGTTGTTATGTGCTGTGTTCTGGGTGGTGTGAGTGCTGCCTTTAGGCTTTCTGCGTGTGACATACTGGGTAGATGTGGCGTGGGCTGTGTCATTTCAGCATTGTGTGTAATGATGGGTTCGCCTTGTGTCGGGTGTGTTGTGTGCATGTGTATGTTGTGTGTGGGTGTGTTTTCATTCGTGCTGTGTGCGCGTGGGGATGCATGTGTTCTCTATGATTAGATTGTGGTTGTGCGTGTTGTGTGCAGTGTGCTATGTGTGTTGCACGCGTTTCGTCAGTTTTGTGTGCATTTGTATGTGTTGTGTCAGTTTTGTGTGTGTGGTTGTGTTTTGTGTGTTGTGTGAGAGAGGCTGTGTGTGTGTTTGGCTGTTGGAGTTATGCACATGATGTAAGATGTGTTGACTGTGTGTGGCTGTGCTTGTTTTGTACATCTCTTGCATACAGTATGTGGTCTGTGCAATGGTTTTCGTGTGCATTGTGAGCAGTACTTATGTGCCTTCAAGGGTGTGGTGTGTTTATTGTGTCTGTTGTGTTGCGTGTTTCTGTGTTGCGTGTGTGTAGTGCGTTGTGCTCCTGTGTGAGGATGTATGTGTGGTGTGTCTGTGCGTGATTGTGTCTGCAGTGGGTAGTGTGTGAAATGTGTGCTACTTGACTTTGTTGGTTATATGTGTTTTGCCTATGGATTTGGGAGTGTTGTATGTGTTATGAGTTGTGATACTTTCTGTGCGGGATGCTTGTGTGTGTCGTGTGATGTGTGGTTCTGTGAGTTGTGTTTGTGTTGTGTGTATTCTACTCTGTGTGTTCTGTGGTCTGTGTGTTTTGCTTGTTGAGTGAGACACTGTGTGTTAGGACTGATATCTTTGTGTATATGTTGTGTGTTTGGCATTGTGCATTCTGTGAGGCTGTGTGTGCTGTCTGTTTTATGTGTGTTTGGAGTGATGTGTGTAGTGTGTGAAATGTGTGTTGCATAATTTTTGTGTTCTTTCTGTTGTCGACGGTGTGTGTTTTGCATGTTGGTTTCTATGTTCGCGGTTGTGTTTGACAGGTTGTGTGTGTGGCTGGCTCTTTGAGTAAGGAGTGTAATTTGTGATGTGTGTACTGTGTGTGGTCAAGCTTGGTCAGTGTGCCTCACTGGGTGTGTTGTGTTCACTCTGAGAACCGTGGTTCATGTGTATGGTGGGCAGTTATGTTCTCGGTGTGATGTGCTGTGTGTTGAGGGACTTCTGCATTCAAGTGCACAGAAGACAGCCTCTCGTTGTTGGCGGTTTTCTCCACAGGTTTGTAATACTCCAGGAGGGCCTTGTTTCCTGAGGGCGCAGAGAGCCACCTCATCTCTTCACTAGCAAGGCCCTGAAGACGCCTTTGTTGTAAAGTGTCAGAAACTGCTGCAGGAGAGCCTCATGACAAACTCTGCCGCAGAAACAATCCACCATGCACTGAGGAGACACTCCATGAGGGAATACGAGGCTGCTTTCATTTTGCACGCAATTTGCTCCTATGTGATAAGGAAAACAGCAAACATTGCAGTAGAACGCGGTCTTCTCTGTAAGCCCTCTATCTCAAAGATGTGGGTGGGCTGCGAATAGGCCTTTGCTCTAGCGACACTGGAAGTTGCAGAAGATGATGCATTGTAGTGACAGCAGTGGAGGCAAGTCAGCTTTGGATTCAGCTTATGTGACTGAAAGAAAGCACTGCAGGATGGCCCACTCAAGGAATCATTGAAGCCCTGGCAGTGGAGGCTGAAACAGGGCTTTCAATGTGCTTTCAACCATGTCTGTGTGGCCATGAACGTGAGGCTTTGCTGAGGAAGCCTGGCCATCAGGAAAATACCCGCATACAACGAATTGAACTTGCAATGTGGTTTCCGTGTCTGTCCTGTGTGCCTGCACTCTAAGCACCTGAAAGAGGATTTCTGTGTAGAGCTCTCTTTTGCTGAGTGTCGTGTGCTCATTTAGGTGAACATTAACGTGAGGCTTTGTTGACGAAGCCTGGCCATCAGGAAAATGCCCGCATACACCGAATTCAGCTCGCAATGTGGTTTCCGTGTCTGGAATGTGTGCCCGCTCTCTAAGCGCCTGAAAGAGGTCTGCTGCGTAGAGCTCTCTTTTGCTAGGTGTTGGGTGCTCATTTGTGTGGCCATTAACGTGAGGTTTTGCTGAGGAAGACTGGCCATCAGGAAAATACCCGCATACAACGATTTCAGCAGGCAATGTGTTTTCCGTGTCAGTCCTGTGTGACTGCACTCTAAGCGCATGAGTGAAGTCTGCTCTGTAGAGATATCTTTTGCTGAGTGTCGGGAGCTCATTTGTGAGGCCATTAACGTGAGGTTTTGCTGAGGAAGCCTGGCTGTCAGGAAAATACCCGCATACAACAAATTCAGCTCGCAATGTGGTTTCTGAGTCTTATAAATTCTCTTGTTTGTTGTTATGTGCTGTGTTCTGGGTGGTGTGAGTGCTGCCTTTAGGCTTTCTGCGTGTGACATACTGGGTAGATGTGGCGTGGGCTGTGTCATTTCAGCATTGTGTGTAATGATGGGTTCGCCTTGTGTCGGGTGTGTTGTGTGCATGTGTATGTTGTGTGTGGGTGTGTTTTCATTCGTGCTGTGTGCGCGTGGGGATGCATGTGTTCTCTATGATTAGATTGTGGTTGTGCGTGTTGTGTGCAGTGTGCTATGTGTGTTGCACGCGTTTCGTCAGTTTTGTGTGCATTTGTATGTGTTGTGTCAGTTTTGTGTGTGTGGTTGTGTTTTGTGTGTTGTGTGAGAGAGGCTGTGTGTGTGTTTGGCTGTTGGAGTTATGCACATGATGTAAGATGTGTTGACTGTGTGTGGCTGTGCTTGTTTTGTACATCTCTTGCATACAGTATGTGGTCTGTGCAATGGTTTTCGTGTGCATTGTGAGCAGTACTTATGTGCCTTCAAGGGTGTGGTGTGTTTATTGTGTCTGTTGTGTTGCGTGTTTCTGTGTTGCGTGTGTGTAGTGCGTTGTGCTCCTGTGTGAGGATGTATGTGTGGTGTGTCTGTGCGTGATTGTGTCTGCAGTGGGTAGTGTGTGAAATGTGTGCTACTTGACTTTGTTGGTTATATGTGTTTTGCCTATGGATTTGGGAGTGTTGTATGTGTTATGAGTTGTGATACTTTCTGTGCGGGATGCTTGTGTGTGTCGTGTGATGTGTGGTTCTGTGAGTTGTGTTTGTGTTGTGTGTATTCTACTCTGTGTGTTCTGTGGTCTGTGTGTTTTGCTTGTTGAGTGAGACACTGTGTGTTAGGACTGATATCTTTGTGTATATGTTGTGTGTTTGGCATTGTGCATTCTGTGAGGCTGTGTGTGCTGTCTGTTTTATGTGTGTTTGGAGTGATGTGTGTAGTGTGTGAAATGTGTGTTGCATAATTTTTGTGTTCTTTCTGTTGTCGACGGTGTGTGTTTTGCATGTTGGTTTCTATGTTCGCGGTTGTGTTTGACAGGTTGTGTGTGTGGCTGGCTCTTTGAGTAAGGAGTGTAATTTGTGATGTGTGTACTGTGTGTGGTCAAGCTTGGTCAGTGTGCCTCACTGGGTGTGTTGTGTTCACTCTGAGAACCGTGGTTCATGTGTATGGTGGGCAGTTATGTTCTCGGTGTGATGTGCTGTGTGTTGAGGGACTTCTGCATTCAAGTGCACAGAAGACAGCCTCTCGTTGTTGGCGGTTTTCTCCACAGGTTTGTAATACTCCAGGAGGGCCTTGTTTCCTGAGGGCGCAGAGAGCCACCTCATCTCTTCACTAGCAAGGCCCTGAAGACGCCTTTGTTGTAAAGTGTCAGAAACTGCTGCAGGAGAGCCTCATGACAAACTCTGCCGCAGAAACAATCCACCATGCACTGAGGAGACACTCCATGAGGGAATACGAGGCTGCTTTCATTTTGCACGCAATTTGCTCCTATGTGATAAGGAAAACAGCAAACATTGCAGTAGAACGCGGTCTTCTCTGTAAGCCCTCTATCTCAAAGATGTGGGTGGGCTGCGAATAGGCCTTTGCTCTAGCGACACTGGAAGTTGCAGAAGATGATGCATTGTAGTGACAGCAGTGGAGGCAAGTCAGCTTTGGATTCAGCTTATGTGACTGAAAGAAAGCACTGCAGGATGGCCCACTCAAGGAATCATTGAAGCCCTGGCAGTGGAGGCTGAAACAGGGCTTTCAATGTGCTTTCAACCATGTCTGTGTGGCCATGAACGTGAGGCTTTGCTGAGGAAGCCTGGCCATCAGGAAAATACCCGCATACAACGAATTGAACTTGCAATGTGGTTTCCGTGTCTGTCCTGTGTGCCTGCACTCTAAGCACCTGAAAGAGGATTTCTGTGTAGAGCTCTCTTTTGCTGAGTGTCGTGTGCTCATTTAGGTGAACATTAACGTGAGGCTTTGTTGACGAAGCCTGGCCATCAGGAAAATGCCCGCATACAACGAATTCAGCTCGCATTGTGGTTTCTGTGTCTGTAATGTGTGCCTGCTCTCTAAGCGCCGGAAAGAGGATTTCTGTGTACAGCTCTCTTTTGCTGAGTGTCGTGTGCTCATTTAGGTGAACATTAACGTGAGGCTTTGTTGACGAAGCCTGGCCATCAGGAAAATGCCCGCATACACCGAATTCAGCTCGCAATGTGGTTTCCGTGTCTGGAATGTGTGCCCGCTCTCTAAGCGCCTGAAAGAGGTCTGCTGCGTAGAGCTCTCTTTTGCTAGGTGTTGGGTGCTCATTTGTGTGGCCATTAACGTGAGGTTTTGCTGAGGAAGACTGGCCATCAGGAAAATACCCGCATACAACGATTTCAGCAGGCAATGTGTTTTCCGTGTCAGTCCTGTGTGACTGCTCTCTAAGCGCTTGTGTGCAGTCTGCTCTGTAGAGATATCTTTTGCTGAGTGTCGGGAGCTCATTTGTGAGGCCATTAACGTGAGGTTTTGCTGAGGAAGCCTGGCTGTCAGGAAAATACCCGCATACAACAAATTCAGCTCGCAATGTGGTTTCCGTGTCTTATAAATTCTCTTGTTTGTTGTTATGTGCTGTGTTCTGGGTGGTGTGAGTGCTGCCTTTAGGCTTTCTGCGTGTGACATACTGGGTAGATGTGGCGTGGGCTGTGTCATTTCAGCATTGTGTGTAATGATGGGTTCGCCTTGTGTCGGGTGTGTTGTGTGCATGTGTATGTTGTGTGTGGGTGTGTTTTCGTTCGTGCTGTGTGCGCGTGGGGATGCATGTGTTCTCTATGATTAGATTGTGGTTGTGCGTGTTGTGTGCAGTGTGCTATGTGTGTTGCACGCGTTTCGTCAGTTTTGTGTGCATTTGTATGTGTTGTGTCAGTTTTGTGTGTGTGGTTGTGTTTTGTGTGTTGTGTGAGAGAGGCTGTGTGTGTGTTTGGCTGTTGGAGTTATGCACATGATGTAAGATGTGTTGACTGTGTGTGGCTGTGCTTGTTTTGTACATCTCTTGCATACAGTATGTGGTCTGTGCAATGGTTTTCGTGTGCATTGTGAGCAGTACTTATGTGCCTTCAAGGGTGTGGTGTGTTTATTGTGTCTGTTGTGTTGCGTGTTTCTGTGTTGCGTGTGTGTAGTGCGTTGTGCTCCTGTGTGAGGATGTATGTGTGGTGTGTCTGTGCGTGATTGTGTCTGCAGTGGGTAGTGTGTGAAATGTGTGCTACTTGACTTTGTTGGTTATATGTGTTTTGCCTATGGATTTGGGAGTGTTGTATGTGTTATGAGTTGTGATACTTTCTGTGCGGGATGCTTGTGTGTGTCGTGTGATGTGTGGTTCTGTGAGTTGTGTTTGTGTTGTGTGTATTCTACTCTGTGTGTTCTGTGGTCTGTGTGTTTTGCTTGTTGAGTGAGACACTGTGTGTTAGGACTGATATCTTTGTGTATATGTTGTGTGTTTGGCATTGTGCATTCTGTGAGGCTGTGTGTGCTGTCTGTTTTATGTGTGTTTGGAGTGATGTGTGTAGTGTGTGAAATGTGTGTTGCATAATTTTTGTGTTCTTTCTGTTGTCGACGGTGTGTGTTTTGCATGTTGGTTTCTATGTTCGCGGTTGTGTTTGACAGGTTGTGTGTGTGGCTGGCTCTTTGAGTAAGGAGTGTAATTTGTGATGTGTGTACTGTGTGTGGTCAAGCTTGGTCAGTGTGCCTCACTGGGTGTGTTGTGTTCACTCTGAGAACCGTGGTTCATGTGTATGGTGGGCAGTTATGTTCTCGGTGTGATGTGCTGTGTGTTGAGGGACTTCTGCATTCAAGTGCACAGAAGACAGCCTCTCGTTGTTGGCGGTTTTCTCCACAGGTTTGTAATACTCCAGGAGGGCCTTGTTTCCTGAGGGCGCAGAGAGCCACCTCATCTCTTCACTAGCAAGGCCCTGAAGACGCCTTTGTTGTAAAGTGTCAGAAACTGCTGCAGGAGAGCCTCATGACAAACTCTGCCGCAGAAACAATCCACCATGCACTGAGGAGACACTCCATGAGGGAATACGAGGCTGCTTTCATTTTGCACGCAATTTGCTCCTATGTGATAAGGAAAACAGCAAACATTGCAGTAGAACGCGGTCTTCTCTGTAAGCCCTCTATCTCAAAGATGTGGGTGGGCTGCGAATAGGCCTTTGCTCTAGCGACACTGGAAGTTGCAGAAGATGATGCATTGTAGTGACAGCAGTGGAGGCAAGTCAGCTTTGGATTCAGCTTATGTGACTGAAAGAAAGCACTGCAGGATGGCCCACTCAAGGAATCATTGAAGCCCTGGCAGTGGAGGCTGAAACAGGGCTTTCAATGTGCTTTCAACCATGTCTGTGTGGCCATGAACGTGAGGCTTTGCTGAGGAAGCCTGGCCATCAGGAAAATACCCGCATACAACGAATTGAACTTGCAATGTGGTTTCCGTGTCTGTCCTGTGTGCCTGCACTCTAAGCACCTGAAAGAGGATTTCTGTGTAGAGCTCTCTTTTGCTGAGTGTCGTGTGCTCATTTAGGTGAACATTAACGTGAGGCTTTGTTGACGAAGCCTGGCCATCAGGAAAATGCCCGCATACACCGAATTCAGCTCGCAATGTGGTTTCCGTGTCTGGAATGTGTGCCCGCTCTCTAAGCGCCTGAAAGAGGTCTGCTGCGTAGAGCTCTCTTTTGCTAGGTGTTGGGTGCTCATTTGTGTGGCCATTAACGTGAGGTTTTGCTGAGGAAGACTGGCCATCAGGAAAATACCCGCATACAACGATTTCAGCAGGCAATGTGTTTTCCGTGTCAGTCCTGTGTGACTGCACTCTAAGCGCATGAGTGAAGTCTGCTCTGTAGAGATATCTTTTGCTGAGTGTCGGGAGCTCATTTGTGAGGCCATTAACGTGAGGTTTTGCTGAGGAAGCCTGGCTGTCAGGAAAATACCCGCATACAACAAATTCAGCTCGCAATGTGGTTTCTGAGTCTTATAAATTCTCTTGTTTGTTGTTATGTGCTGTGTTCTGGGTGGTGTGAGTGCTGCCTTTAGGCTTTCTGCGTGTGACATACTGGGTAGATGTGGCGTGGGCTGTGTCATTTCAGCATTGTGTGTAATGATGGGTTCGCCTTGTGTCGGGTGTGTTGTGTGCATGTGTATGTTGTGTGTGGGTGTGTTTTCGTTCGTCTGTGTGCGCGTGGGGATGCATGTGTTCTCTATGATTAGATTGTGGTTGTGCGTGTTGTGTGCAGTGTGCTATGTGTGTTGCACGCGTTTCGTCAGTTTTGTGTGCATTTGTATGTGTTGTGTCAGTTTTGTGTGTGTGGTTGTGTTTTGTGTGTTGTGTGAGAGAGGCTGTGTGTGTGTTTGGCTGTTGGAGTTATGCACATGATGTAAGATGTGTTGACTGTGTGTGGCTGTGCTTGTTTTGTACATCTCTTGCATACAGTATGTGGTCTGTGCAATGGTTTTCGTGTGCATTGTGAGCAGTACTTATGTGCCTTCAAGGGTGTGGTGTGTTTATTGTGTCTGTTGTGTTGCGTGTTTCTGTGTTGCGTGTGTGTAGTGCGTTGTGCTCCTGTGTGAGGATGTATGTGTGGTGTGTCTGTGCGTGATTGTGTCTGCAGTGGGTAGTGTGTGAAATGTGTGCTACTTGACTTTGTTGGTTATATGTGTTTTGCCTATGGATTTGGGAGTGTTGTATGTGTTATGAGTTGTGATACTTTCTGTGCGGGATGCTTGTGTGTGTCGTGTGATGTGTGGTTCTGTGAGTTGTGTTTGTGTTGTGTGTATTCTACTCTGTGTGTTCTGTGGTCTGTGTGTTTTGCTTGTTGAGTGAGACACTGTGTGTTAGGACTGATATCTTTGTGTATATGTTGTGTGTTTGGCATTGTGCATTCTGTGAGGCTGTGTGTGCTGTCTGTTTTATGTGTGTTTGGAGTGATGTGTGTAGTGTGTGAAATGTGTGTTGCATAATTTTTGTGTTCTTTCTGTTGTCGACGGCGTGTGTTTTGCATGTTGGTTTCTATGTTCGCGGTTGTGTTTGACAGGTTGTGTGTGTGGCTGGCTCTTTGAGTAAGGAGTGTAATTTGTGATGTGTGTACTGTGTGTGGTCAAGCTTGGTCAGTGTGCCTCACTGGGTGTGTTGTGTTCACTCTGAGAACCGTGGTTCATGTGTATGGTGGGCAGTTATGTTCTCGGTGTGATGTGCTGTGTGTTGAGGGACTTCTGCATTCAAGTGCACAGAAGACAGCCTCTCGTTGTTGGCGGTTTTCTCCACAGGTTTGTAATACTCCAGGAGGGCCTTGTTTCCTGAGGGCGCAGAGAGCCACCTCATCTCTTCACTAGCAAGGCCCTGAAGACGCCTTTGTTGTAAAGTGTCAGAAACTGCTGCAGGAGAGCCTCATGACAAACTCTGCCGCAGAAACAATCCACCATGCACTGAGGAGACACTCCATGAGGGAATACGAGGCTGCTTTCATTTTGCACGCAATTTGCTCCTATGTGATAAGGAAAACAGCAAACATTGCAGTAGAACGCGGTCTTCTCTGTAAGCCCTCTATCTCAAAGATGTGGGTGGGCTGCGAATAGGCCTTTGCTCTAGCGACACTGGAAGTTGCAGAAGATGATGCATTGTAGTGACAGCAGTGGAGGCAAGTCAGCTTTGGATTCAGCTTATGTGACTGAAAGAAAGCACTGCAGGATGGCCCACTCAAGGAATCATTGAAGCCCTGGCAGTGGAGGCTGAAACAGAGCTTTCAATGTGCTTTCAACCATGTCTGTGTGGCCATGAACGTGAGGCTTTGCTGAGGAAGCCTGGCCGTCTGGCACTATGCCCGCATACAACGAATTTAGCTCGCAATGTGGTTTCCGTGTCTGTCCTGTGTGCCTGCACTCTAAGCACCTGGAAGAGGTTTTGCCCTGCAGAGCTCTCTTTAGCTGAGTGTTGTGTGCTCATTTGGGTGACCATTAACGTGAGGCTTTGTTGAGGAAGCCTGGCCATCAGGAAAATGCCCGCATACACCGAATTCAGCTCGCAATGTGGTTTCCGTGTCTGGAATGTGTGCCCGCTCTCTAAGCGCCTGAAAGAGGTCTGCTGCGTAGAGATATCTTTTGCTGAGTGTCGGGAGCTCATTTGTGAGGCCATTAACGTGAGGTTTTGCTGAGGAAGCCTGGCTGTCAGGAAAATACCCGCATACAACAAATTCAGCTCGCAATGTGGTTTCCGTGTCTTATAAATTCTCTTGTTTGTTGTTATGTGCTGTGTTCTGGGTGGTGTGAGTGCTGCCTTTAGGCTTTCTGCGTGTGACATACTGGGTAGATGTGGCGTGGGCTGTGTCATTTCAGCATTGTGTGTAATGATGGGTTCGCCTTGTGTCGGGTGTGTTGTGTGCATGTGTATGTTGTGTGTGGGTGTGTTTTCATTCGTGCTGTGTGCGCGTGGGGATGCATGTGTTCTCTATGATTAGATTGTGGTTGTGCGTGTTGTGTGCAGTGTGCTATGTGTGTTGCACGCGTTTCGTCAGTTTTGTGTGCATTTGTATGTGTTGTGTCAGTTTTGTGTGTGTGGTTGTGTTTTGTGTGTTGTGTGAGAGAGGCTGTGTGTGTGTTTGGCTGTTGGAGTTATGCACATGATGTAAGATGTGTTGACTGTGTGTGGCTGTGCTTGTTTTGTACATCTCTTGCATACAGTATGTGGTCTGTGCAATGGTTTTCGTGTGCATTGTGAGCAGTACTTATGTGCCTTCAAGGGTGTGGTGTGTTTATTGTGTCTGTTGTGTTGCGTGTTTCTGTGTTGCGTGTGTGTAGTGCGTTGTGCTCCTGTGTGAGGATGTATGTGTGGTGTGTCTGTGCGTGATTGTGTCTGCAGTGGGTAGTGTGTGAAATGTGTGCTACTTGACTTTGTTGGTTATATGTGTTTTGCCTATGGATTTGGGAGTGTTGTATGTGTTATGAGTTGTGATACTTTCTGTGCGGGATGCTTGTGTGTGTCGTGTGATGTGTGGTTCT
Organism: Manis javanica; assembly: GCF_040802235.1. NCBI lineage: Eukaryota > Metazoa > Chordata > Mammalia > Pholidota > Manidae > Manis > Manis javanica. Next base: position 35,682,321 of record NC_133170.1, on the reverse strand, counting down.
GTGAGTTGTGTTTGTGTTGTGTGTATTCTACTCTGTGTGTTCTGTGGTCTGTGTGTTTTGCTTGTTGAGTGAGACACTGTGTGTTAGGACTGATATCTTTGTGTATATGTTGTGTGTTTGGCATTGTGCATTCTGTGAGGCTGTGTGTGCTGTCTGTTTTATGTGTGTTTGGAGTGATGTGTGTAGTGTGTGAAATGTGTGTTGCATAATTTTTGTGTTCTTTCTGTTGTCGACGGCGTGTGTTTTGCATGTTGGTTTCTATGTTCGCGGTTGTGTTTGACAGGTTGTGTGTGTGGCTGGCTCTTTGAGTAAGGAGTGTAATTTGTGATGTGTGTACTGTGTGTGGTCAAGCTTGGTCAGTGTGCCTCACTGGGTGTGTTGTGTTCACTCTGAGAACCGTGGTTCATGTGTATGGTGGGCAGTTATGTTCTCGGTGTGATGTGCTGTGTGTTGAGGGACTTCTGCATTCAAGTGCACAGAAGACAGCCTCTCGTTGTTGGCGGTTTTCTCCACAGGTTTGTAATACTCCAGGAGGGCCTTGTTTCCTGAGGGCGCAGAGAGCCACCTCATCTCTTCACTAGCAAGGCCCTGAAGACGCCTTTGTTGTAAAGTGTCAGAAACTGCTGCAGGAGAGCCTCATGACAAACTCTGCCGCAGAAACAATCCACCATGCACTGAGGAGACACTCCATGAGGGAATACGAGGCTGCTTTCATTTTGCACGCAATTTGCTCCTATGTGATAAGGAAAACAGCAAACATTGCAGTAGAACGCGGTCTTCTCTGTAAGCCCTCTATCTCAAAGATGTGGGTGGGCTGCGAATAGGCCTTTGCTCTAGCGACACTGGAAGTTGCAGAAGATGATGCATTGTAGTGACAGCAGTGGAGGCAAGTCAGCTTTGGATTCAGCTTATGTGACTGAAAGAAAGCACTGCAGGATGGCCCACTCAAGGAATCATTGAAGCCCTGGCAGTGGAGGCTGAAACAGAGCTTTCAATGTGCTTTCAACCATGTCTGTGTGGCCATGAACGTGAGGCTTTGCTGAGGAAGCCTGGCCGTCTGGCACTATGCCCGCATACAACGAATTTAGCTCGCAATGTGGTTTCCGTGTCTGTCCTGTGTGCCTGCACTCTAAGCACCTGGAAGAGGTTTTTGCCCTGCAGAGCTCTCTTTAGCTGAGTGTTGTGTGCTCATTTGGGTGACCATTAACGTGAGGCTTTGTTGAGGAAGCCTGGCCATCAGGAAAATGCCCGCATACACCGAATTCAGCTCGCAATGTGGTTTCCGTGTCTGGAATGTGTGCCCGCTCTCTAAGCGCCTGAAAGAGGTCTGCTGCGTAGAGATATCTTTTGCTGAGTGTCGGGAGCTCATTTGTGAGGCCATTAACGTGAGGTTTTGCTGAGGAAGCTGGCTGTCAGGAAAATACCCGCATACAACAAATTCAGCTCGCAATGTGGTTTCCGTGTCTTATAAATTCTCTTGTTTGTTGTTATGTGCTGTGTTCTGGGTGGTGTGAGTGCTGCCTTTAGGCTTTCTGCGTGTGACATACTGGGTAGATGTGGCGTGGGCTGTGTCATTTCAGCATTGTGTGTAATGATGGGTTCGCCTTGTGTCGGGTGTGTTGTGTGCATGTGTATGTTGTGTGTGGGTGTGTTTTCGTTCGTGCTGTGTGCGCGTGGGGATGCATGTGTTCTCTATGATTAGATTGTGGTTGTGCGTGTTGTGTGCAGTGTGCTATGTGTGTTGCACGCGTTTCGTCAGTTTTGTGTGCATTTGTATGTGTTGTGTCAGTTTTGTGTGTGTGGTTGTGTTTTGTGTGTTGTGTGAGAGAGGCTGTGTGTGTGTTTGGCTGTTGGAGTTATGCACATGATGTAAGATGTGTTGACTGTGTGTGGCTGTGCTTGTTTTGTACATCTCTTGCATACAGTATGTGGTCTGTGCAATGGTTTTCGTGTGCATTGTGAGCAGTACTTATGTGCCTTCAAGGGTGTGGTGTGTTTATTGTGTCTGTTGTGTTGCGTGTTTCTGTGTTGCGTGTGTGTAGTGCGTTGTGCTCCTGTGTGAGGATGTATGTGTGGTGTGTCTGTGCGTGATTGTGTCTGCAGTGGGTAGTGTGTGAAATGTGTGCTACTTGACTTTGTTGGTTATATGTGTTTTGCCTATGGATTTGGGAGTGTTGTATGTGTTATGAGTTGTGATACTTTCTGTGCGGGATGCTTGTGTGTGTCGTGTGATGTGTGGTTCTGTGAGTTGTGTTTGTGTTGTGTGTATTGTACTCTGTGTGTTCTGTGGTCTGTGTGTTTTGCTTGTTGAGTGAGACACTGTGTGTTAGGACTGATATCTTTGTGTATATGTTGTGTGTTTGGCATTGTGCATTCTGTGAGGCTGTGTGTGCTGTCTGTTTTATGTGTGTTTGGAGTGATGTGTGTAGTGTGTGAAATGTGTGTTGCATAATTTTTGTGTTCTTTCTGTTGTCGACGGTGTGTGTTTTGCATGTTGGTTTCTATGTTCGCGGTTGTGTTTGACAGGTTGTGTGTGTGGCTGGCTCTTTGAGTAAGGAGTGTAATTTGTGATGTGTGTACTGTGTGTGGTCAAGCTTGGTCAGTGTGCCTCACTGGGTGTGTTGTGTTCACTCTGAGAACCGTGGTTCATGTGTATGGTGGGCAGTTATGTTCTCGGTGTGATGTGCTGTGTGTTGAGGGACTTCTGCATTCAAGTGCACAGAAGACAGCCTCTCGTTGTTGGCGGTTTTCTCCACAGGTTTGTAATACTCCAGGAGGGCCTTGTTTCCTGAGGGCGCAGAGAGCCACCTCATCTCTTCACTAGCAAGGCCCTGAAGACGCCTTTGTTGTAAAGTGTCAGAAACTGCTGCAGGAGAGCCTCATGACAAACTCTGCCGCAGAAACAATCCACCATGCACTGAGGAGACACTCCATGAGGGAATACGAGGCTGCTTTCATTTTGCACGCAATTTGCTCCTATGTGATAAGGAAAACAGCAAACATTGCAGTAGAACGCGGTCTTCTCTGTAAGCCCTCTATCTCAAAGATGTGGGTGGGCTGCGAATAGGCCTTTGCTCTAGCGACACTGGAAGTTGCAGAAGATGATGCATTGTAGTGACAGCAGTGGAGGCAAGTCAGCTTTGGATTCAGCTTATGTGACTGAAAGAAAGCACTGCAGGATGGCCCACTCAAGGAATCATTGAAGCCCTGGCAGTGGAGGCTGAAACAGGGCTTTCAATGTGCTTTCAACCATGTCTGTGTGGCCATGAACGTGAGGCTTTGCTGAGGAAGCCTGGCCATCAGGAAAATACCCGCATACAACGAATTGAACTTGCAATGTGGTTTCCGTGTCTGTCCTGTGTGCCTGCACTCTAAGCACCTGAAAGAGGATTTCTGTGTAGAGCTCTCTTTTGCTGAGTGTCGTGTGCTCATTTCGGTGAACATTAACGTGAGGCTTTGTTGACGAAGCCTGGCCATCAGGAAAATGCCCGCATACAACGAATTCAGCTCGCATTGTGGTTTCTGTGTCTGTAATGTGTGCCTGCTCTCTAAGCGCCGGAAAGAGGATTTCTGTGTACAGCTCTCTTTTGCTGAGTGTCGTGTGCTCATTTAGGTGAACATTAACGTGAGGCTTTGTTGTCGAAGCCTGGCCATCAGGAAAATGCCCGCATACACCGAATTCAGCTCGCAATGTGGTTTCCGTGTCTGGAATGTGTGCCCGCTCTCTAAGCGCCTGAAAGAGGTCTGCTGCGTAGAGCTCTCTTTTGCTAGGTGTTGGGTGCTCATTTGTGTGGTCATTAACGTGAGGTTTTGCTGAGGAAGACTGGCCATCAGGAAAATACCCGCATACAACGATTTCAGCAGGCAATGTGTTTTCCGTGTCAGTCCTGTGTGACTGCACTCTAAGCGCATGAGTGAAGTCTGCTCTGTAGAGATATCTTTTGCTGAGTGTCGGGAGCTCATTTGTGAGGCCATTAACGTGAGGTTTTGCTGAGGAAGCCTGGCTGTCAGGAAAATACCCGCATACAACAAATTCAGCTCGCAATGTGGTTTCCGTGTCTTATAAATTCTCTTGTTTGTTGTTATGTGCTGTGTTCTGGGTGGTGTGAGTGCTGCCTTTAGGCTTTCTGCGTGTGACATACTGGGTAGATGTGGCGTGGGCTGTGTCATTTCAGCATTGTGTGTAATGATGGGTTCGCCTTGTGTCGGGTGTGTTGTGTGCATGTGTATGTTGTGTGGGTGTGTTTTCGTTCGTCTGTGTGCGCGTGGGGATGCATGTGTTCTCTATGATTAGATTGTGGTTGTGCGTGTTGTGTGCAGTGTGCTATGTGTGTTGCACGCGTTTCGTCAGTTTTGTGTGCATTTGTATGTGTTGTGTCAGTTTTGTGTGTGTGGTTGTGTTTTGTGTGTTGTGTGAGAGAGGCTGTGTGTGTGTTTGGCTGTTGGAGTTATGCACATGATGTAAGATGTGTTGACTGTGTGTGGCTGTGCTTGTTTTGTACATCTCTTGCATACAGTATGTGGTCTGTGCAATGGTTTTCGTGTGCATTGTGAGCAGTACTTATGTGCCTTCAAGGGTGTGGTGTGTTTATTGTGTCTGTTGTGTTGCGTGTTTCTGTGTTGCGTGTGTGTAGTGCATTGTGCTCCTGTGTGAGGATGTATGTGTGGTGTGTCTGTGCGTGATTGTGTCTGCAGTGGGTAGTGTGTGAAATGTGTGCTACTTGACTTTGTTGGTTATATGTGTTTTGCCTATGGATTTGGGAGTGTTGTATGTGTTATGAGTTGTGATACTTTCTGTGCGGGATGCTTGTGTGTGTCGTGTGATGTGTGGTTCTGTGAGTTGTGTTTGTGTTGTGTGTATTGTACTCTGTGTGTTCTGTGGTCTGTGTGTTTTGCTTGTTGAGTGAGACACTGTGTGTTAGGACTGATATCTTTGTGTATATGTTGTGTGTTTGGCATTGTGCATTCTGTGAGGCTGTGTGTGCTGTCTGTTTTATGTGTGTTTGGAGTGATGTGTGTAGTGTGTGAAATGTGTGTTGCATAATTTTTGTGTTCTTTCTGTTGTCGACGGTGTGTGTTTTGCATGTTGGTTTCTATGTTCGCGGTTGTGTTTGACAGGTTGTGTGTGTGGCTGGCTCTTTGAGTAAGGAGTGTAATTTGTGATGTGTGTACTGTGTGTGGTCAAGCTTGGTCAGTGTGCCTCACTGGGTGTGTTGTGTTCACTCTGAGAACCGTGGTTCATGTGTATGGTGGGCAGTTATGTTCTCGGTGTGATGTGCTGTGTGTTGAGGGACTTCTGCATTCAAGTGCACAGAAGACAGCCTCTCGTTGTTGGCGGTTTTCTCCACAGGTTTGTAATACTCCAGGAGGGCCTTGTTTCCTGAGGGCGCAGAGAGCCACCTCATCTCTTCACTAGCAAGGCCCTGAAGACGCCTTTGTTGTAAAGTGTCAGAAACTGCTGCAGGAGAGCCTCATGACAAACTCTGCCGCAGAAACAATCCACCATGCACTGAGGAGACACTCCATGAGGGAATACGAGACTGCTTTCATTTTGCACGCAATTTGCTCCTATGTGATAAGGAAAACAGCAAACATTGCAGTAGAACGCGGTCTTCTCTGTAAGCCCTCTATCTCAAAGATGTGGGTGGGCTGCGAATAGGCCTTTGCTCTAGCGACACTGGAAGTTGCAGAAGATGATGCATTGTAGTGACAGCAGTGGAGGCAAGTCAGCTTTGGATTCAGCTTATGTGACTGAAAGAAAGCACTGCAGGATGGCCCACTCAAGGAATCATTGAAGCCCTGGCAGTGGAGGCTGAAACAGAGCTTTCAATGTGCTTTCAACCATGTCTGTGTGGCCATGAACGTGAGGCTTTGCTGAGGAAGCCTGGCCGTCTGGCACTATGCCCGCATACAACGAATTTAGCTCGCAATGTGGTTTCCGTGTCTGTCCTGTGTGCCTGCACTCTAAGCACCTGGAAGAGGTTTTGCCCTGCAGAGCTCTCTTTAGCTGAGTGTTGTGTGCTCATTTGGGTGACCATTAACGTGAGGCTTTGTTGAGGAAGCCTGGCCATCAGGAAAATGCCCGCATACACCGAATTCAGCTCGCAATGTGGTTTCCGTGTCTGGAATGTGTGCCCGCTCTCTAAGCGCCTGAAAGAGGTCTGCTGCGTAGAGATATCTTTTGCTGAGTGTCGGGAGCTCATTTGTGAGGCCATTAACGTGAGGTTTTGCTGAGGAAGCCTGGCTGTCAGGAAAATACCCGCATACAACAAATTCAGCTCGCAATGTGGTTTCCGTGTCTTATAAATTCTCTTGTTTGTTGTTATGTGCTGTGTTCTGGGTGGTGTGAGTGCTGCCTTTAGGCTTTCTGCGTGTGACATACTGGGTAGATGTGGCGTGGGCTGTGTCATTTCAGCATTGTGTGTAATGATGGGTTCGCCTTGTGTCGGGTGTGTTGTGTGCATGTGTATGTTGTGTGTGGGTGTGTTTTCATTCGTGCTGTGTGCGCGTGGGGATGCATGTGTTCTCTATGATTAGATTGTGGTTGTGCGTGTTGTGTGCAGTGTGCTATGTGTGTTGCACGCGTTTCGTCAGTTTTGTGTGCATTTGTATGTGTTGTGTCAGTTTTGTGTGTGTGGTTGTGTTTTGTGTGTTGTGTGAGAGAGGCTGTGTGTGTGTTTGGCTGTTGGAGTTATGCACATGATGTAAGATGTGTTGACTGTGTGTGGCTGTGCTTGTTTTGTACATCTCTTGCATACAGTATGTGGTCTGTGCAATGGTTTTCGTGTGCATTGTGAGCAGTACTTATGTGCCTTCAAGGGTGTGGTGTGTTTATTGTGTCTGTTGTGTTGCGTGTTTCTGTGTTGCGTGTGTGTAGTGCGTTGTGCTCCTGTGTGAGGATGTATGTGTGGTGTGTCTGTGCGTGATTGTGTCTGCAGTGGGTAGTGTGTGAAATGTGTGCTACTTGACTTTGTTGGTTATATGTGTTTTGCCTATGGATTTGGGAGTGTTGTATGTGTTATGAGTTGTGATACTTTCTGTGCGGGATGCTTGTGTGTGTCGTGTGATGTGTGGTTCTGTGAGTTGTGTTTGTGTTGTGTGTATTGTACTCTGTGTGTTCTGTGGTCTGTGTGTTTTGCTTGTTGAGTGAGACACTGTGTGTTAGGACTGATATCTTTGTGTATATGTTGTGTGTTTGGCATTGTGCATTCTGTGAGGCTGTGTGTGCTGTCTGTTTTATGTGTGTTTGGAGTGATGTGTGTAGTGTGTGAAATGTGTGTTGCATAATTTTTGTGTTCTTTCTGTTGTCGACGGTGTGTGTTTTGCATGTTGGTTTCTATGTTCGCGGTTGTGTTTGACAGGTTGTGTGTGTGGCTGGCTCTTTGAGTAAGGAGTGTAATTTGTGATGTGTGTACTGTGTGTGGTCAAGCTTGGTCAGTGTGCCTCACTGGGTGTGTTGTGTTCACTCTGAGAACCGTGGTTCATGTGTATGGTGGGCAGTTATGTTCTCGGTGTGATGTGCTGTGTGTTGAGGGACTTCTGCATTCAAGTGCACAGAAGACAGCCTCTCGTTGTTGGCGGTTTTCTCCACAGGTTTGTAATACTCCAGGAGGGCCTTGTTTCCTGAGGGCGCAGAGAGCCACCTCATCTCTTCACTAGCAAGGCCCTGAAGACGCCTTTGTTGTAAAGTGTCAGAAACTGCTGCAGGAGAGCCTCATGACAAACTCTGCCGCAGAAACAATCCACCATGCACTGAGGAGACACTCCATGAGGGAATACGAGGCTGCTTTCATTTTGCACGCAATTTGCTCCTATGTGATAAGGAAAACAGCAAACATTGCAGTAGAACGCGGTCTTCTCTGTAAGCCCTCTATCTCAAAGATGTGGGTGGGCTGCGAATAGGCCTTTGCTCTAGCGACACTGGAAGTTGCAGAAGATGATGCATTGTAGTGACAGCAGTGGAGGCAAGTCAGCTTTGGATTCAGCTTATGTGACTGAAAGAAAGCACTGCAGGATGGCCCACTCAAGGAATCATTGAAGCCCTGGCAGTGGAGGCTGAAACAGGGCTTTCAATGTGCTTTCAACCATGTCTGTGTGGCCATGAACGTGAGGCTTTGCTGAGGAAGCCTGGCCATCAGGAAAATACCCGCATACAACGAATTGAACTTGCAATGTGGTTTCCGTGTCTGTCCTGTGTGCCTGCACTCTAAGCACCTGAAAGAGGATTTCTGTGTAGAGCTCTCTTTTGCTGAGTGTCGTGTGCTCATTTAGGTGAACATTAACGTGAGGCTTTGTTGACGAAGCCTGGCCATCAGGAAAATGCCCACATACAACGAATTCAGCTCGCATTGTGGTTTCTGTGTCTGTAATGTGTGCCTGCTCTCTAAGCGCCGGAAAGAGGATTTCTGTGTACAGCTCTCTTTTGCTGAGTGTCGTGTGCTCATTTAGGTGAACATTAACGTGAGGCTTTGTTGACGAAGCCTGGCCATCAGGAAAATGCCCGCATACACCGAATTCAGCTCGCAATGTGGTTTCCGTGTCTGGAATGTGTGCCCGCTCTCTAAGCGCCTGAAAGAGGTCTGCTGCGTAGAGCTCTCTTTTGCTAGGTGTTGGGTGCTCATTTGTGTGGCCATTAACGTGAGGTTTTGCTGAGGAAGACTGGCCATCAGGAAAATACCCGCATACAACGATTTCAGCAGGCAATGTGTTTTCCGTGTCAGTCCTGTGTGACTGCACTCTAAGCGCATGAGTGAAGTCTGCTCTGTAGAGATATCTTTTGCTGAGTGTCGGGAGCTCATTTGTGAGGCCATTAACGTGAGGTTTTGCTGAGGAAGCCTGGCTGTCAGGAAAATACCCGCATACAACAAATTCAGCTCGCAATGTGGTTTCCGTGTCTTATAAATTCTCTTGTTTGTTGTTATGTGCTGTGTTCTGGGTGGTGTGAGTGCTGCCTTTAGGCTTTCTGCGTGTGACATACTGGGTAGATGTGGCGTGGGCTGTGTCATTTCAGCATTGTGTGTAATGATGGGTTCGCCTTGTGTCGGGTGTGTTGTGTGCATGTGTATGTTGTGTGGGTGTGTTTTCGTTCGTCTGTGTGCGCGTGGGGATGCATGTGTTCTCTATGATTAGATTGTGGTTGTGCGTGTTTTGTGCAGTGTGCTATGTGTGTTGCACGCGTTTCGTCAGTTTTGTGTGCATTTGTATGTGTTGTGTCAGTTTTGTGTGTGTGGTTGTGTTTTGTGTGTTGTGTGAGAGAGGCTGTGTGTGTGTTTGGCTGTTGGAGTTATGCACATGATGTAAGATGTGTTGACTGTGTGTGGCTGTGCTTGTTTTGTACATCTCTTGCATACAGTATGTGGTCTGTGCAATGGTTTTCGTGTGCATTGTGAGCAGTACTTATGTGCCTTCAAGGGTGTGGTGTGTTTATTGTGTCTGTTGTGTTGCGTGTTTCTGTGTTGCGTGTGTGTAGTGCGTTGTGCTCCTGTGTGAGGATGTATGTGTGGTGTGTCTGTGCGTGATTGTGTCTGCAGTGGGTAGTGTGTGAAATGTGTGCTACTTGACTTTGTTGGTTATATGTGTTTTGCCTATGGATTTGGGAGTGTTGTATGTGTTATGAGTTGTGATACTTTCTGTGCGGGATGCTTGTGTGTGTCGTGTGATGTGTGGTTCTGTGAGTTGTGTTTGTGTTGTGTGTATTGTACTCTGTGTGTTCTGTGGTCTGTGTGTTTTGCTTGTTGAGTGAGACACTGTGTGTTAGGACTGATATCTTTGTGTATATGTTGTGTGTTTGGCATTGTGCATTCTGTGAGGCTGTGTGTGCTGTCTGTTTTATGTGTGTTTGGAGTGATGTGTGTAGTGTGTGAAATGTGTGTTGCATAATTTTTGTGTTCTTTCTGTTGTCGACGGTGTGTGTTTTGCATGTTGGTTTCTATGTTCGCGGTTGTGTTTGACAGGTTGTGTGTGTGGCTGGCTCTTTGAGTAAGGAGTGTAATTTGTGATGTGTGTACTGTGTGTGGTCAAGCTTGGTCAGTGTGCCTCACTGGGTGTGTTGTGTTCACTCTGAGAACCGTGGTTCATGTGTATGGTGGGCAGTTATGTTCTCGGTGTGATGTGCTGTGTGTTGAGGGACTTCTGCATTCAAGTGCACAGAAGACAGCCTCTCGTTGTTGGCGGTTTTCTCCACAGGTTTGTAATACTCCAGGAGGGCCTTGTTTCCTGAGGGCGCAGAGAGCCACCTCATCTCTTCACTAGCAAGGCCCTGAAGACGCCTTTGATGTAAAGTGTCAGAAACTGCTGCAGGAGAGCCTCATGACAAACTCTGCCGCAGAAACAATCCACCATGCACTGAGGAGACACTCCATGAGGGAATACGAGACTGCTTTCATTTTGCACGCAATTTGCTCCTATGTGATAAGGAAAACAGCAAACATTGCAGTAGAACGCGGTCTTCTCTGTAAGCCCTCTATCTCAAAGATGTGGGTGGGCTGCGAATAGGCCTTTGCTCTAGCGACACTGGAAGTTGCAGAAGATGATGCATTGTAGTGACAGCAGTGGAGGCAAGTCAGCTTTGGATTCAGCTTATGTGACTGAAAGAAAGCACTGCAGGATGGCCCACTCAAGGAATCATTGAAGCCCTGGCAGTGGAGGCTGAAACAGGGCTTTCAATGTGCTTTCAACCATGTCTGTGTGGCCATGAACGTGAGGCTTTGCTGAGGAAGCCTGGCCGTCTGGCACTATGCCCGCATACAACGAATTTAGCTCGCAATGTGGTTTCCGTGTCTGTCCTGTGTGCCTGCACTCTAAGCACCTGGAAGAGGTTTTGCCCTGCAGAGCTCTCTTTAGCTGAGTGTTGTGTGCTCATTTGGGTGACCATTAACGTGAGGCTTTGTTGAGGAAGCCTGGCCATCAGGAAAATGCCCGCATACACCGAATTCAGCTCGCAATGTGGTTTCCGTGTCTGGAATGTGTGCCCGCTCTCTAAGCGCCTGAAAGAGGTCTGCTGCGTAGAGATATCTTTTGCTGAGTGTCGGGAGCTCATTTGTGAGGCCATTAACGTGAGGTTTTGCTGAGGAAGCCTGGCTGTCAGGAAAATACCCGCATACAACAAATTCAGCTCGCAATGTGGTTTCCGTGTCTTATAAATTCTCTTGTTTGTTGTTATGTGCTGTGTTCTGGGTGGTGTGAGTGCTGCCTTTAGGCTTTCTGCGTGTGACATACTGGGTAGATGTGGCGTGGGTTGTGTCATTTCAGCATTGTGTGTAATGATGGGTTCGCCTTGTGTCGGGTGTGTTGTGTGCATGTGTATGTTGTGTGTGGGTGTGTTTTCATTCGTGCTGTGTGCGCGTGGGGATGCATGTGTTCTCTATGATTAGATTGTGGTTGTGCGTGTTGTGTGCAGTGTGCTATGTGTGTTGCACGCGTTTCGTCAGTTTTGTGTGCATTTGTATGTGTTGTGTCAGTTTTGTGTGTGTGGTTGTGTTTTGTGTGTTGTGTGAGAGAGGCTGTGTGTGTGTTTGGCTGTTGGAGTTATGCACATGATGTAAGATGTGTTGACTGTGTGTGGCTGTGCTTGTTTTGTACATCTCTTGCATACAGTATGTGGTCTGTGCAATGGTTTTCGTGTGCATTGTGAGCAGTACTTATGTGCCTTCAAGGGTGTGGTGTGTTTATTGTGTCTGTTGTGTTGCGTGTTTCTGTGTTGCGTGTGTGTAGTGCGTTGTGCTCCTGTGTGAGGATGTATGTGTGGTGTGTCTGTGCGTGATTGTGTCTGCAGTGGGTAGTGTGTGAAATGTGTGCTACTTGACTTTGTTGGTTATATGTGTTTTGCCTATGGATTTGGGAGTGTTGTATGTGTTATGAGTTGTGATACTTTCTGTGCGGGATGCTTGTGTGTGTCGTGTGATGTGTGGTTCTGTGAGTTGTGTTTGTGTTGTGTGTATTCTACTCTGTGTGTTCTGTGGTCTGTGTGTTTTGCTTGTTGAGTGAGACACTGTGTGTTAGGACTGATATCTTTGTGTATATGTTGTGTGATTGGCATTGTGAATTATGTGAGGCTGTGTGTGCTGTCTGTTTTATGTGTGTTTGGAGTGATGTGTGTAGTGTGTGAAATGTGTGTTGCATAATTTTTGTGTTCTTTCTGTTGTCGACGGTGTGTGTTTTGCATGTTGGTTTCTATGTTCGCGGTTGTGTTTGACAGGTTGTGTGTGTGGCTGGCTCTTTGAGTAAGGAGTGTAATTTGTGATGTGTGTACTGTGTGTGGTCAAGCTTGGTCAGTGTGCCTCACTGGGTGTGTTGTGTTCACTCTGAGAACCGTGGTTCATGTGTATGGTGGGCAGTTATGTTCTCGGTGTGATGTGCTGTGTGTTGAGGGACTTCTGCATTCAAGTGCACAGAAGACAGCCTCTCGTTGTTGGCGGTTTTCTCCACAGGTTTGTAATACTCCAGGAGGGCCTTGTTTCCTGAGGGCGCAGAGAGCCACCTCATCTCTTCACTAGCAAGGCCCTGAAGACGCCTTTGTTGTAAAGTGTCAGAAACTGCTGCAGGAGAGCCTCATGACAAACTCTGCCGCAGAAACAATCCACCATGCACTGAGGAGACACTCCATGAGGGAATACGAGGCTGCTTTCATTTTGCACTCAATTTGCTCCTATGTGATAAGGAAAACAGCAAACATTGCAGTAGAACGCGGTCTTCTCTGTAAGCCCTCTATCTCAAAGATGTGGGTGGGCTGCGAATAGGCCTTTGCTCTAGCGACACTGGAAGTTGCAGAAGATGATGCATTGTAGTGACAGCAGTGGAGGCAAGTCAGCTTTGGATTCAGCTTATGTGACTGAAAGAAAGCACTGCAGGATGGCCCACTCAAGGAATCATTGAAGCCCTGGCAGTGGAGGCTGAAACAGGGCTTTCAATGTGCTTTCAACCATGTCTGTGTGGCCATGAACGTGAGGCTTTGCTGAGGAAGCCTGGCCATCAGGAAAATACCCGCATACAACGAATTGAACTTGCAATGTGGTTTCCGTGTCTGTCCTGTGTGCCTGCACTCTAAGCACCTGAAAGAGGATTTCTGTGTAGAGCTCTCTTTTGCTGAGTGTCGTGTGCTCATTTCGGTGAACATTAACGTGAGGCTTTGTTGACGAAGCCTGGCCATCAGGAAAATGCCCGCATACAACGAATTCAGCTCGCATTGTGGTTTCTGTGTCTGTAATGTGTGCCTGCTCTCTAAGCGCCGGAAAGAGGATTTCTGTGTACAGCTCTCTTTTGCTGAGTGTCGTGTGCTCATTTAGGTGAACATTAACGTGAGGCTTTGTTGTCGAAGCCTGGCCATCAGGAAAATGCCCGCATACACCGAATTCAGCTCGCAATGTGGTTTCCGTGTCTGGAATGTGTGCCCGCTCTCTAAGCGCCTGAAAGAGGTCTGCTGCGTAGAGCTCTCTTTTGCTAGGTGTTGGGTGCTCATTTGTGTGGTCATTAACGTGAGGTTTTGCTGAGGAAGACTGGCCATCAGGAAAATACCCGCATACAACGATTTCAGCAGGCAATGTGTTTTCCGTGTCAGTCCTGTGTGACTGCACTCTAAGCGCATGAGTGAAGTCTGCTCTGTAGAGATATCTTTTGCTGAGTGTCGGGAGCTCATTTGTGAGGCCATTAACGTGAGGTTTTGCTGAGGAAGCCTGGCTGTCAGGAAAATACCCGCATACAACAAATTCAGCTCACAATGTGGTTTCCGTGTCTTATAAATTCTCTTGTTTGTTGTTATGTGCTGTGTTCTGGGTGGTGTGAGTGCTGCCTTTAGGCTTTCTGCGTGTGACATACTGGGTAGATGTGGCGTGGGCTGTGTCATTTCAGCATTGTGTGTAATGATGGGTTCGCCTTGTGTCGGGTGTGTTGTGTGCATGTGTATGTTGTGTGGGTGTGTTTTCGTTCGTCTGTGTGCGCGTGGGGATGCATGTGTTCTCTATGATTAGATTGTGGTTGTGCGTGTTGTGTGCAGTGTGCTATGTGTGTTGCACGCGTTTCGTCAGTTTTGTGTGCATTTGTATGTGTTGTGTCAGTTTTGTGTGTGTGGTTGTGTTTTGTGTGTTGTGTGAGAGAGGCTGTGTGTGTGTTTGGCTGTTGGAGTTATGCACATGATGTAAGATGTGTTGACTGTGTGTGGCTGTGCTTGTTTTGTACATCTCTTGCATACAGTATGTGGTCTGTGCAATGGTTTTCGTGTGCATTGTGAGCAGTACTTATGTGCCTTCAAGGGTGTGGTGTGTTTATTGTGTCTGTTGTGTTGCGTGTTTCTGTGTTGCGTGTGTGTAGTGCGTTGTGCTCCTGTGTGAGGATGTATGTGTGGTGTGTCTGTGCGTGATTGTGTCTGCAGTGGGTAGTGTGTGAAATGTGTGCTACTTGACTTTGTTGGTTATATGTGTTTTGCCTATGGATTTGGGAGTGTTGTATGTGTTATGAGTTGTGATACTTTCTGTGCGGGATGCTTGTGTGTGTCGTGTGATGTGTGGTTCTGTGAGTTGTGTTTGTGTTGTGTGTATTGTACTCTGTGTGTTCTGTGGTCTGTGTGTTTTGCTTGTTGAGTGAGACACTGTGTGTTAGGACTGATATCTTTGTGTATATGTTGTGTGTTTGGCATTGTGCATTCTGTGAGGCTGTGTGTGCTGTCTGTTTTATGTGTGTTTGGAGTGATGTGTGTAGTGTGTGAAATGTGTGTTGCATAATTTTTGTGTTCTTTCTGTTGTCGACGGTGTGTGTTTTGCATGTTGGTTTCTATGTTCGCGGTTGTGTTTGACAGGTTGTGTGTGTGGCTGGCTCTTTGAGTAAGGAGTGTAATTTGTGATGTGTGTACTGTGTGTGGTCAAGCTTGGTCAGTGTGCCTCACTGGGTGTGTTGTGTTCACTCTGAGAACCGTGGTTCATGTGTATGGTGGGCAGTTATGTTCTCGGTGTGATGTGCTGTGTGTTGAGGGACTTCTGCATTCAAGTGCACAGAAGACAGCCTCTCGTTGTTGGCGGTTTTCTCCACAGGTTTGTAATACTCCAGGAGGGCCTTGTTTCCTGAGGGCGCAGAGAGCCACCTCATCTCTTCACTAGCAAGGCCCTGAAGACGCCTTTGTTGTAAAGTGTCAGAAACTGCTGCAGGAGAGCCTCATGACAAACTC
Organism: Manis javanica; assembly: GCF_040802235.1. Lineage (NCBI taxonomy): Eukaryota > Metazoa > Chordata > Mammalia > Pholidota > Manidae > Manis > Manis javanica. The sequence continues at coordinate 35,667,167 of NC_133170.1, read as the reverse complement.
TGCCGCAGAAACAATCCACCATGCACTGAGGAGACACTCCATGAGGGAATACGAGGCTGCTTTCATTTTGCACGCAATTTGCTCCTATGTGATAAGGAAAACAGCAAACATTGCAGTAGAACGCGGTCTTCTCTGTAAGCCCTCTATCTCAAAGATGTGGGTGGGCTGCGAATAGGCCTTTGCTCTAGCGACACTGGAAGTTGCAGAAGATGATGCATTGTAGTGACAGCAGTGGAGGCAAGTCAGCTTTGGATTCAGCTTATGTGACTGAAAGAAAGCACTGCAGGATGGCCCACTCAAGGAATCATTGAAGCCCTGGCAGTGGAGGCTGAAACAGAGCTTTCAATGTGCTTTCAACCATGTCTGTGTGGCCATGAACGTGAGGCTTTGCTGAGGAAGCCTGGCCGTCTGGCACTATGCCCGCATACAACGAATTTAGCTCGCAATGTGGTTTCCGTGTCTGTCCTGTGTGCCTGCACTCTAAGCACCTGGAAGAGGTTTTGCCCTGCAGAGCTCTCTTTAGCTGAGTGTTGTGTGCTCATTTGGGTGACCATTAACGTGAGGCTTTGTTGAGGAAGCCTGGCCATCAGGAAAATGCCCGCATACACCGAATTCAGCTCGCAATGTGGTTTCCGTGTCTGGAATGTGTGCCCGCTCTCTAAGCGCCTGAAAGAGGTCTGCTGCGTAGAGATATCTTTTGCTGAGTGTCGGGAGCTCATTTGTGAGGCCATTAACGTGAGGTTTTGCTGAGGAAGCCTGGCTGTCAGGAAAATACCCGCATACAACAAATTCAGCTCGCAATGTGGTTTCCGTGTCTTATAAATTCTCTTGTTTGTTGTTATGTGCTGTGTTCTGGGTGGTGTGAGTGCTGCCTTTAGGCTTTCTGCGTGTGACATACTGGGTAGATGTGGCGTGGGCTGTGTCATTTCAGCATTGTGTGTAATGATGGGTTCGCCTTGTGTCGGGTGTGTTGTGTGCATGTGTATGTTGTGTGTGGGTGTGTTTTCATTCGTGCTGTGTGCGCGTGGGGATGCATGTGTTCTCTATGATTAGATTGTGGTTGTGCGTGTTGTGTGCAGTGTGCTATGTGTGTTGCACGCGTTTCGTCAGTTTTGTGTGCATTTGTATGTGTTGTGTCAGTTTTGTGTGTGTGGTTGTGTTTTGTGTGTTGTGTGAGAGAGGCTGTGTGTGTGTTTGGCTGTTGGAGTTATGCACATGATGTAAGATGTGTTGACTGTGTGTGGCTGTGCTTGTTTTGTACATCTCTTGCATACAGTATGTGGTCTGTGCAATGGTTTTCGTGTGCATTGTGAGCAGTACTTATGTGCCTTCAAGGGTGTGGTGTGTTTATTGTGTCTGTTGTGTTGCGTGTTTCTGTGTTGCGTGTGTGTAGTGCGTTGTGCTCCTGTGTGAGGATGTATGTGTGGTGTGTCTGTGCGTGATTGTGTCTGCAGTGGGTAGTGTGTGAAATGTGTGCTACTTGACTTTGTTGGTTATATGTGTTTTGCCTATGGATTTGGGAGTGTTGTATGTGTTATGAGTTGTGATACTTTCTGTGCGGGATGCTTGTGTGTGTCGTGTGATGTGTGGTTCTGTGAGTTGTGTTTGTGTTGTGTGTATTCTACTCTGTGTGTTCTGTGGTCTGTGTGTTTTGCTTGTTGAGTGAGACACTGTGTGTTAGGACTGATATCTTTGTGTATATGTTGTGTGTTTGGCATTGTGCATTCTGTGAGGCTGTGTGTGCTGTCTGTTTTATGTGTGTTTGGAGTGATGTGTGTAGTGTGTGAAATGTGTGTTGCATAATTTTTGTGTTCTTTCTGTTGTCGACGGTGTGTGTTTTGCATGTTGGTTTCTATGTTCGCGGTTGTGTTTGACAGGTTGTGTGTGTGGCTGGCTCTTTGAGTAAGGAGTGTAATTTGTGATGTGTGTACTGTGTGTGGTCAAGCTTGGTCAGTGTGCCTCACTGGGTGTGTTGTGTTCACTCTGAGAACCGTGGTTCATGTGTATGGTGGGCAGTTATGTTCTCGGTGTGATGTGCTGTGTGTTGAGGGACTTCTGCATTCAAGTGCACAGAAGACAGCCTCTCGTTGTTGGCGGTTTTCTCCACAGGTTTGTAATACTCCAGGAGGGCCTTGTTTCCTGAGGGCGCAGAGAGCCACCTCATCTCTTCACTAGCAAGGCCCTGAAGACGCCTTTGTTGTAAAGTGTCAGAAACTGCTGCAGGAGAGCCTCATGACAAACTCTGCCGCAGAAACAATCCACCATGCACTGAGGAGACACTCCATGAGGGAATACGAGGCTGCTTTCATTTTGCACGCAATTTGCTCCTATGTGATAAGGAAAACAGCAAACATTGCAGTAGAACGCGGTCTTCTCTGTAAGCCCTCTATCTCAAAGATGTGGGTGGGCTGCGAATAGGCCTTTGCTCTAGCGACACTGGAAGTTGCAGAAGATGATGCATTGTAGTGACAGCAGTGGAGGCAAGTCAGCTTTGGATTCAGCTTATGTGACTGAAAGAAAGCACTGCAGGATGGCCCACTCAAGGAATCATTGAAGCCCTGGCAGTGGAGGCTGAAACAGGGCTTTCAATGTGCTTTCAACCATGTCTGTGTGGCCATGAACGTGAGGCTTTGCTGAGGAAGCCTGGCCATCAGGAAAATACCCGCATACAACGAATTGAACTTGCAATGTGGTTTCCGTGTCTGTCCTGTGTGCCTGCACTCTAAGCACCTGAAAGAGGATTTCTGTGTAGAGCTCTCTTTTGCTGAGTGTCGTGTGCTCATTTAGGTGAACATTAACGTGAGGCTTTGTTGACGAAGCCTGGCCATCAGGAAAATGCCCGCATACAACGAATTCAGCTCGCATTGTGGTTTCTGTGTCTGTAATGTGTGCCTGCTCTCTAAGCGCCGGAAAGAGGATTTCTGTGTACAGCTCTCTTTTGCTGAGTGTCGTGTGCTCATTTAGGTGAACATTAACGTGAGGCTTTGTTGACGAAGCCTGGCCATCAGGAAAATGCCCGCATACACCGAATTCAGCTCGCAATGTGGTTTCCGTGTCTGGAATGTGTGCCCGCTCTCTAAGCGCCTGAAAGAGGTCTGCTGCGTAGAGCTCTCTTTTGCTAGGTGTTGGGTGCTCATTTGTGTGGCCATTAACGTGAGGTTTTGCTGAGGAAGACTGGCCATCAGGAAAATACCCGCATACAACGATTTCAGCAGGCAATGTGTTTTCCGTGTCAGTCCTGTGTGACTGCACTCTAAGCGCATGAGTGAAGTCTGCTCTGTAGAGATATCTTTTGCTGAGTGTCGGGAGCTCATTTGTGAGGCCATTAACGTGAGGTTTTGCTGAGGAAGCCTGGCTGTCAGGAAAATACCCGCATACAACAAATTCAGCTCGCAATGTGGTTTCCGTGTCTTATAAATTCTCTTGTTTGTTGTTATGTGCTGTGTTCTGGGTGGTGTGAGTGCTGCCTTTAGGCTTTCTGCGTGTGACATACTGGGTAGATGTGGCGTGGGCTGTGTCATTTCAGCATTGTGTGTAATGATGGGTTCGCCTTGTGTCGGGTGTGTTGTGTGCATGTGTATGTTGTGTGGGTGTGTTTTCGTTCGTCTGTGTGCGCGTGGGGATGCATGTGTTCTCTATGATTAGATTGTGGTTGTGCGTGTTGTGTGCAGTGTGCTATGTGTGTTGCACGCGTTTCGTCAGTTTTGTGTGCATTTGTATGTGTTGTGTCAGTTTTGTGTGTGTGGTTGTGTTTTGTGTGTTGTGTGAGAGAGGCTGTGTGTGTGTTTGGCTGTTGGAGTTATGCACATGATGTAAGATGTGTTGACTGTGTGTGGCTGTGCTTGTTTTGTACATCTCTTGCATACAGTATGTGGTCTGTGCAATGGTTTTCGTGTGCATTGTGAGCAGTACTTATGTGCCTTCAAGGGTGTGGTGTGTTTATTGTGTCTGTTGTGTTGCGTGTTTCTGTGTTGCGTGTGTGTAGTGCGTTGTGCTCCTGTGTGAGGATGTATGTGTGGTGTGTCTGTGCGTGATTGTGTCTGCAGTGGGTAGTGTGTGAAATGTGTGCTACTTGACTTTGTTGGTTATATGTGTTTTGCCTATGGATTTGGGAGTGTTGTATGTGTTATGAGTTGTGATACTTTCTGTGCGGGATGCTTGTGTGTGTCGTGTGATGTGTGGTTCTGTGAGTTGTGTTTGTGTTGTGTGTATTCTACTCTGTGTGTTCTGTGGTCTGTGTGTTTTGCTTGTTGAGTGAGACACTGTGTGTTAGGACTGATATCTTTGTGTATATGTTGTGTGTTTGGCATTGTGCATTCTGTGAGGCTGTGTGTGCTGTCTGTTTTATGTGTGTTTGGAGTGATGTGTGTAGTGTGTGAAATGTGTGTTGCATAATTTTTGTGTTTTTTCTGTTGTCGACGGTGTGTGTTTTGCATGTTGGTTTCTATGTTCGCGGTTGTGTTTGACAGGTTGTGTGTGTGGCTGGCTCTTTGAGTAAGGAGTGTAATTTGTGATGTGTGTACTGTGTGTGGTCAAGCTTGGTCAGTGTGCCTCACTGGGTGTGTTGTGTTCACTCTGAGAACCGTGGTTCATGTGTATGGTGGGCAGTTATGTTCTCGGTGTGATGTGCTGTGTGTTGAGGGACTTCTGCATTCAAGTGCACAGAAGACAGCCTCTCGTTGTTGGCGGTTTTCTCCACAGGTTTGTAATACTCCAGGAGGGCCTTGTTTCCTGAGGGCGCAGAGAGCCACCTCATCTCTTCACTAGCAAGGCCCTGAAGACGCCTTTGTTGTAAAGTGTCAGAAACTGCTGCAGGAGAGCCTCATGACAAACTCTGCCGCAGAAACAATCCACCATGCACTGAGGAGACACTCCATGAGGGAATACGAGGCTGCTTTCATTTTGCACGCAATTTGCTCCTATGTGATAAGGAAAACAGCAAACATTGCAGTAGAACGCGGTCTTCTCTGTAAGCCCTCTATCTCAAAGATGTGGGTGGGCTGCGAATAGGCCTTTGCTCTAGCGACACTGGAAGTTGCAGAAGATGATGCATTGTAGTGACAGCAGTGGAGGCAAGTCAGCTTTGGATTCAGCTTATGTGACTGAAAGAAAGCACTGCAGGATGGCCCACTCAAGGAATCATTGAAGCCCTGGCAGTGGAGGCTGAAACAGGGCTTTCAATGTGCTTTCAACCATGTCTGTGTGGCCATGAACGTGAGGCTTTGCTGAGGAAGCCTGGCCATCAGGAACTATACCCGCATACAACGAATTGAACTTGCAATGTGGTTTCCGTGTCTGTCCTGTGTGCCTGCACTCTAAGCACCTGAAAGAGGATTTGCTGTGTAGAGCTCTCTTTTGCTGAGTGTCGTGTGCTCATTTAGGTGAACATTAAAGTGAGGCTTTGTTGAGGAAGCCTGGCCATCAGGAAAATGCCCGCATACACCGAATTCAGCTCGCAATGTGGTTTCCGTGTCTGGAATGTGTGCCCGCTCTCTAAGCGCCTGAAAGAGGTCTGCTGCGTAGAGCTCTCTTTTGCTAGGTGTTGGGTGCTCATTTGTGTGGCCATTAACGTGAGGTTTTGCTGAGGAAGACTGGCCATCAGGAAAATACCCGCATACAACGATTTCAGCAGGCAATGTGTTTTCCGTGTCAGTCCTGTGTGACTGCACTCTAAGCGCATGAGTGAAGTCTGCTCTGTAGAGATATCTTTTGCTGAGTGTCGGGAGCTCATTTGTGAGGCCATTAACGTGAGGTTTTGCTGAGGAAGCCTGGCTGTCAGGAAAATACCCGCATACAACAAATTCAGCTCGCAATGTGGTTTCCGTGTCTTATAAATTCTCTTGTTTGTTGTTATGTGCTGTGTTCTGGGTGGTGTGAGTGCTGCCTTTAGGCTTTCTGCGTGTGACATACTGGGTAGATGTGGCGTGGGCTGTGTCATTTCAGCATTGTGTGTAATGATGGGTTCGCCTTGTGTCGGGTGTGTTGTGTGCATGTGTATGTTGTGTGTGGGTGTGTTTTCATTCGTGCTGTGTGCGCGTGGGGATGCATGTGTTCTCTATGATTAGATTGTGGTTGTGCGTGTTGTGTGCAGTGTGCTATGTGTGTTGCACGCGTTTCGTCAGTTTTGTGTGCATTTGTATGTGTTGTGTCAGTTTTGTGTGTGTGGTTGTGTTTTGTGTGTTGTGTGAGAGAGGCTGTGTGTGTGTTTGGCTGTTGGAGTTATGCACATGATGTAAGATGTGTTGACTGTGTGTGGCTGTGCTTGTTTTGTACATCTCTTGCATACAGTATGTGGTCTGTGCAATGGTTTTCGTGTGCATTGTGAGCAGTACTTATGTGCCTTCAAGGGTGTGGTGTGTTTATTGTGTCTGTTGTGTTGCGTGTTTCTGTGTTGCGTGTGTGTAGTGCGTTGTGCTCCTGTGTGAGGATGTATGTGTGGTGTGTCTGTGCGTGATTGTGTCTGCAGTGGGTAGTGTGTGAAATGTGTGCTACTTGACTTTGTTGGTTATATGTGTTTTGCCTATGGATTTGGGAGTGTTGTATGTGTTATGAGTTGTGATACTTTCTGTGCGGGATGCTTGTGTGTGTCGTGTGATGTGTGGTTCTGTGAGTTGTGTTTGTGTTGTGTGTATTCTACTCTGTGTGTTCTGTGGTCTGTGTGTTTTGCTTGTTGAGTGAGACACTGTGTGTTAGGACTGATATCTTTGTGTATATGTTGTGTGTTTGGCATTGTGCATTCTGTGAGGCTGTGTGTGCTGTCTGTTTTATGTGTGTTTGGAGTGATGTGTGTAGTGTGTGAAATGTGTGTTGCATAATTTTTGTGTTCTTTCTGTTGTCGACGGTGTGTGTTTTGCATGTTGGTTTCTATGTTCGCGGTTGTGTTTGACAGGTTGTGTGTGTGGCTGGCTCTTTGAGTAAGGAGTGTAATTTGTGATGTGTGTACTGTGTGTGGTCAAGCTTGGTCAGTGTGCCTCACTGGGTGTGTTGTGTTCACTCTGAGAACCGTGGTTCATGTGTATGGTGGGCAGTTATGTTCTCGGTGTGATGTGCTGTGTGTTGAGGGACTTCTGCATTCAAGTGCACAGAAGACAGCCTCTCGTTGTTGGCGGTTTTCTCCACAGGTTTGTAATACTCCAGGAGGGCCTTGTTTCCTGAGGGCGCAGAGAGCCACCTCATCTCTTCACTAGCAAGGCCCTGAAGACGCCTTTGTTGTAAAGTGTCAGAAACTGCTGCAGGAGAGCCTCATGACAAACTCTGCCGCAGAAACAATCCACCATGCACTGAGGAGACACTCCATGAGGGAATACGAGGCTGCTTTCATTTTGCACGCAATTTGCTCCTATGTGATAAGGAAAACAGCAAACATTGCAGTAGAACGCGGTCTTCTCTGTAAGCCCTCTATCTCAAAGATGTGGGTGGGCTGCGAATAGGCCTTTGCTCTAGCGACACTGGAAGTTGCAGAAGATGATGCATTGTAGTGACAGCAGTGGAGGCAAGTCAGCTTTGGATTCAGCTTATGTGACTGAAAGAAAGCACTGCAGGATGGCCCACTCAAGGAATCATTGAAGCCCTGGCAGTGGAGGCTGAAACAGAGCTTTCAATGTGCTTTCAACCATGTCTGTGTGGCCATGAACGTGAGGCTTTGCTGAGGAAGCCTGGCCGTCTGGCACTATGCCCGCATACAACGAATTTAGCTCGCAATGTGGTTTCCGTGTCTGTCCTGTGTGCCTGCACTCTAAGCACCTGGAAGAGGTTTTGCCCTGCAGAGCTCTCTTTAGCTGAGTGTTGTGTGCTCATTTGGGTGACCATTAACGTGAGGCTTTGTTGAGGAAGCCTGGCCATCAGGAAAATGCCCGCATACACCGAATTCAGCTCGCAATGTGGTTTCCGTGTCTGGAATGTGTGCCCGCTCTCTAAGCGCCTGAAAGAGGTCTGCTGCGTAGAGATGTCTTTTGCTGAGTGTCGGGAGCTCATTTGTGAGGCCATTAACGTGAGGTTTTGCTGAGGAAGCCTGGCTGTCAGGAAAATACCCGCATACAACAAATTCAGCTCGCAATGTGGTTTCCGTGTCTTATAAATTCTCTTGTTTGTTGTTATGTGCTGTGTTCTGGGTGGTGTGAGTGCTGCCTTTAGGCTTTCTGCGTGTGACATACTGGGTAGATGTGGCGTGGGCTGTGTCATTTCAGCATTGTGTGTAATGATGGGTTCGCCTTGTGTCGGGTGTGTTGTGTGCATGTGTATGTTGTGTGTGGGTGTGTTTTCATTCGTGCTGTGTGCGCGTGGGGATGCATGTGTTCTCTATGATTAGATTGTGGTTGTGCGTGTTGTGTGCAGTGTGCTATGTGTGTTGCACGCGTTTCGTCAGTTTTGTGTGCATTTGTATGTGTTGTGTCAGTTTTGTGTGTGTGGTTGTGTTTTGTGTGTTGTGTGAGAGAGGCTGTGTGTGTGTTTGGCTGTTGGAGTTATGCACATGATGTAAGATGTGTTGACTGTGTGTGGCTGTGCTTGTTTTGTACATCTCTTGCATACAGTATGTGGTCTGTGCAATGGTTTTCGTGTGCATTGTGAGCAGTACTTATGTGCCTTCAAGGGTGTGGTGTGTTTATTGTGTCTGTTGTGTTGCGTGTTTCTGTGTTGCGTGTGTGTAGTGCGTTGTGCTCCTGTGTGAGGATGTATGTGTGGTGTGTCTGTGCGTGATTGTGTCTGCAGTGGGTAGTGTGTGAAATGTGTGCTACTTGACTTTGTTGGTTATATGTGTTTTGCCTATGGATTTGGGAGTGTTGTATGTGTTATGAGTTGTGATACTTTCTGTGCGGGATGCTTGTGTGTGTCGTGTGATGTGTGGTTCTGTGAGTTGTGTTTGTGTTGTGTGTATTCTACTCTGTGTGTTCTGTGGTCTGTGTGTTTTGCTTGTTGAGTGAGACACTGTGTGTTAGGACTGATATCTTTGTGTATATGTTGTGTGTTTGGCATTGTGCATTCTGTGAGGCTGTGTGTGCTGTCTGTTTTATGTGTGTTTGGAGTGATGTGTGTAGTGTGTGAAATGTGTGTTGCATAATTTTTGTGTTCTTTCTGTTGTCGACGGTGTGTGTTTTGCATGTTGGTTTCTATGTTCGCGGTTGTGTTTGACAGGTTGTGTGTGTGGCTGGCTCTTTGAGTAAGGAGTGTAATTTGTGATGTGTGTACTGTGTGTGGTCAAGCTTGGTCAGTGTGCCTCACTGGGTGTGTTGTGTTCACTCTGAGAACCGTGGTTCATGTGTATGGTGGGCAGTTATGTTCTCGGTGTGATGTGCTGTGTGTTGAGGGACTTCTGCATTCAAGTGCACAGAAGACAGCCTCTCGTTGTTGGCGGTTTTCTCCACAGGTTTGTAATACTCCAGGAGGGCCTTGTTTCCTGAGGGCGCAGAGAGCCACCTCATCTCTTCACTAGCAAGGCCCTGAAGACGCCTTTGTTGTAAAGTGTCAGAAACTGCTGCAGGAGAGCCTCATGACAAACTCTGCCGCAGAAACAATCCACCATGCACTGAGGAGACACTCCATGAGGGAATACGAGGCTGCTTTCATTTTGCACGCAATTTGCTCCTATGTGATAAGGAAAACAGCAAACATTGCAGTAGAACGCGGTCTTCTCTGTAAGCCCTCTATCTCAAAGATGTGGGTGGGCTGCGAATAGGCCTTTGCTCTAGCGACACTGGAAGTTGCAGAAGATGATGCATTGTAGTGACAGCAGTGGAGGCAAGTCAGCTTTGGATTCAGCTTATGTGACTGAAAGAAAGCACTGCAGGATGGCCCACTCAAGGAATCATTGAAGCCCTGGCAGTGGAGGCTGAAACAGAGCTTTCAATGTGCTTTCAACCATGTCTGTGTGGCCATGAACGTGAGGCTTTGCTGAGGAAGCCTGGCCGTCTGGCAAATATGCCGCATACAACGAATTTAGCTCGCAATGTGGTTTCCGTGTCTGTCCTGTGTGCCTGCACTCTAAGCACCTGGAAGAGGTTTTGCCCTGCAGAGCTCTCTTTAGCTGAGTGTTGTGTGCTCATTTGGGTTACCATTAACGTGAGGCTTTGTTGACGAAGCCTGGCCATCAGGAAAATGCCCGCATACAACGAATTCAGCTCGCAATGTGGTTTCTGTGTCTGTAATGTGTGCCTGCTCTCTAAGCGCCGGAAAGAGGATTTCTGTGTACAGCTCTCTTTTGCTGAGTGTCGTGTGCTCATTTAGGTGAACATTAACGTGAGGCTTTGTTGACGAAGCCTGGCCATCAGGAAAATGCCCGCATACACCGAATTCAGCTCGCAATGTGGTTTCCGTGTCTGGAATGTGTGCCCGCTCTCTAAGCGCCTGAAAGAGGTCTGCTGCGTAGAGCTCTCTTTTGCTAGGTGTTGGGTGCTCATTTGTGTGGCCATTAACGTGAGGTTTTGCTGAGGAAGACTGGCCATCAGGAAAATACCCGCATACAACGATTTCAGCAGGCAATGTGTTTTCCGTGTCAGTCCTGTGTGACTGCACTCTAAGCGCATGAGTGAAGTCTGCTCTGTAGAGATATCTTTTGCTGAGTGTCGGGAGCTCATTTGTGAGGCCATTAACGTGAGGTTTTGCTGAGGAAGCCTGGCTGTCAGGAAAATACCCGCATACAACAAATTCAGCTCGCAATGTGGTTTCCGTGTCTTATAAATTCTCTTGTTTGTTGTTATGTGCTGTGTTCTGGGTGGTGTGAGTGCTGCCTTTAGGCTTTCTGCGTGTGACATACTGGGTAGATGTGGCGTGGGCTGTGTCATTTCAGCATTGTGTGTAATGATGGGTTCGCCTTGTGTCGGGTGTGTTGTGTGCATGTGTATGTTGTGTGTGGGTGTGTTTTCATTCGTGCTGTGTGCGCGTGGGGATGCATGTGTTCTCTATGATTAGATTGTGGTTGTGCGTGTTGTGTGCAGTGTGCTATGTGTGTTGCACGCGTTTCGTCAGTTTTGTGTGCATTTGTATGTGTTGTGTCAGTTTTGTGTGTGTGGTTGTGTTTTGTGTGTTGTGTGAGAGAGGCTGTGTGTGTGTTTGGCTGTTGGAGTTATGCACATGATGTAAGATGTGTTGACTGTGTGTGGCTGTGCTTGTTTTGTACATCTCTTGCATACAGTATGTGGTCTGTGCAATGGTTTTCGTGTGCATTGTGAGCAGTACTTATGTGCCTTCAAGGGTGTGGTGTGTTTATTGTGTCTGTTGTGTTGCGTGTTTCTGTGTTGCGTGTGTGTAGTGCGTTGTGCTCCTGTGTGAGGATGTATGTGTGGTGTGTCTGTGCGTGATTGTGTCTGCAGTGGGTAGTGTGTGAAATGTGTGCTACTTGACTTTGTTGGTTATATGTGTTTTGCCTATGGATTTGGGAGTGTTGTATGTGTTATGAGTTGTGATACTTTCTGTGCGGGATGCTTGTGTGTGTCGTGTGATGTGTGGTTCTGTGAGTTGTGTTTGTGTTGTGTGTATTCTACTCTGTGTGTTCTGTGGTCTGTGTGTTTTGCTTGTTGAGTGAGACACTGTGTGTTAGGACTGATATCTTTGTGTATATGTTGTGTGTTTGGCATTGTGCATTCTGTGAGGCTGTGTGTGCTGTCTGTTTTATGTGTGTTTGGAGTGATGTGTGTAGTGTGTGAAATGTGTGTTGCATAATTTTTGTGTTCTTTCTGTTGTCGACGGTGTGTGTTTTGCATGTTGGTTTCTATGTTCGCGGTTGTGTTTGACAGGTTGTGTGTGTGGCTGGCTCTTTGAGTAAGGAGTGTAATTTGTGATGTGTGTACTGTGTGTGGTCAAGCTTGGTCAGTGTGCCTCACTGGGTGTGTTGTGTTCACTCTGAGAACCGTGGTTCATGTGTATGGTGGGCAGTTATGTTCTCGGTGTGATGTGCTGTGTGTTGAGGGACTTCTGCATTCAAGTGCACAGAAGACAGCCTCTCGTTGTTGGCGGTTTTCTCCACAGGTTTGTAATACTCCAGGAGGGCCTTGTTTCCTGAGGGCGCAGAGAGCCACCTCATCTCTTCACTAGCAAGGCCCTGAAGACGCCTTTGTTGTAAAGTGTCAGAAACTGCTGCAGGAGAGCCTCATGACAAACTCTGCCGCAGAAACAATCCACCATGCACTGAGGAGACACTCCATGAGGGAATACGAGGCTGCTTTCATTTTGCACGCAATTTGCTCCTATGTGATAAGGAAAACAGCAAACATTGCAGTAGAACGCGGTCTTCTCTGTAAGCCCTCTATCTCAAAGATGTGGGTGGGCTGCGAATAGGCCTTTGCTCTAGCGACACTGGAAGTTGCAGAAGATGATGCATTGTAGTGACAGCAGTGGAGGCAAGTCAGCTTTGGATTCAGCTTATGTGACTGAAAGAAAGCACTGCAGGATGGCCCACTCAAGGAATCATTGAAGCCCTGGCAGTGGAGGCTGAAACAGGGCTTTCAATGTGCTTTCAACCATGTCTGTGTGGCCATGAACGTGAGGCTTTGCTGAGGAAGCCTGGCCATCAGGAAAATACCCGCATACAACGAATTGAACTTGCAATGTGGTTTCCGTGTCTGTCCTGTGTGCCTGCACTCTAAGCACCTGAAAGAGGATTTCTGTGTAGAGCTCTCTTTTGCTGAGTGTCGTGTGCTCATTTAGGTGAACATTAACGTGAGGCTTTGTTGACGAAGCCTGGCCATCAGGAAAATGCCCGCATACAACGAATTCAGCTCGCATTGTGGTTTCTGTGTCTGTAATGTGTGCCTGCTCTCTAAGCGCCGGAAAGAGGATTTCTGTGTACAGCTCTCTTTTGCTGAGTGTCGTGTGCTCATTTAGGTGAACATTAACGTGAGGCTTTGTTGACGAAGCCTGGCCATCAGGAAAATGCCCGCATACACCGAATTCAGCTCGCAATGTGGTTTCCGTGTCTGGAATGTGTGCCCGCTCTCTAAGCGCCTGAAAGAGGTCTGCTGCGTAGAGCTCTCTTTTGCTAGGTGTTGGGTGCTCATTTGTGTGGCCATTAACGTGAGGTTTTGCTGAGGAAGACTGGCCATCAGGAAAATACCCGCATACAACGATTTCAGCAGGCAATGTGTTTTCCGTGTCAGTCCTGTGTGACTGCACTCTAAGCGCATGAGTGAAGTCTGCTCTGTAGAGATATCTTTTGCTGAGTGTCGGGAGCTCATTTGTGAGGCCATTAACGTGAGGTTTTGCTGAGGAAGCCTGGCTGTCAGGAAAATACCCGCATACAACAAATTCAGCTCGCAATGTGGTTTCCGTGTCTTATAAATTCTCTTGTTTGTTGTTATGTGCTGTGTTCTGGGTGGTGTGAGTGCTGCCTTTAGGCTTTCTGCGTGTGACATACTGGGTAGATGTGGCGTGGGCTGTGTCATTTCAGCATTGTGTGTAATGATGGGTTCGCCTTGTGTCGGGTGTGTTGTGTGCATGTGTATGTTGTGTGTGGGTGTGTTTTCATTCGTGCTGTGTGCGCGTGGGGATGCATGTGTTCTCTATGATTAGATTGTGGTTGTGCATGTTGTGTGCAGTGTGCTATGTGTGTTGCACGCGTTTCGTCAGTTTTGTGTGCATTTGTATGTGTTGTGTCAGTTTTGTGTGTGTGGTTGTGTTTTGTGTGTTGTGTGAGAGAGGCTGTGTGTGTGTTTGGCTGTTGGAGTTATGCACATGATGTAAGATGTGTTGACTGTGTGTGGCTGTGCTTGTTTTGTACATCTCTTGCATACAGTATGTGGTCTGTGCAATGGTTTTCGTGTGCATTGTGAGCAGTACTTATGTGCCTTCAAGGGTGTGGTGTGTTTATTGTGTCTGTTGTGTTGCGTGTTTCTGTGTTGCGTGTGTGTAGTGCGTTGTGCTCCTGTGTGAGGATGTATGTGTGGTGTGTCTGTGCGTGATTGTGTCTGCAGTGGGTAGTGTGTGAAATGTGTGCTACTTGACTTTGTTGGTTATATGTGTTTTGCCTATGGATTTGGGAGTGTTGTATGTGTTATGAGTTGTGATACTTTCTGTGCGGGATGCTTGTGTGTGTCGTGTGATGTGTGGTTCTGTGAGTTGTGTTTGTGTTGTGTGTATTCTACTCTGTGTGTTCTGTGGTCTGTGTGTTTTGCTTGTTGAGTGAGACACTGTGTGTTAGGACTGATATCTTTGTGTATATGTTGTGTGTTTGGCATTGTGCATTCTGTGAGGCTGTGTGTGCTGTCTGTTTTATGTGTGTTTGGAGTGATGTGTGTAGTGTGTGAAATGTGTGTTGCATAATTTTTGTGTTCTTTCTGTTGTCGACGGTGTGTGTTTTGCATGTTGGTTTCTATGTTCGCGGTTGTGTTTGACAGGTTGTGTGTGTGGCTGGCTCTTTGAGTAAGGAGTGTAATTTGTGATGTGTGTACTGTGTGTGGTCAAGCTTGGTCAGTGTGCCTCACTGGGTGTGTTGTGTTCACTCTGAGAACCGTGGTTCATGTGTATGGTGGGCAGTTATGTTCTCGGTGTGATGTGCTGTGTGTTGAGGGACTTCTGCATTCAAGTGCACAGAAGACAGCCTCTCGTTGTTGGCGGTTTTCTCCACAGGTTTGTAATACTCCAGGAGGGCCTTGTTTCCTGAGGGCGCAGAGAGCCACCTCATCTCTTCACTAGCAAGGCCCTGAAGACGCCTTTGTTGTAAAGTGTCAGAAACTGCTGCAGGAGAGCCTCATGACAAACTCTGCCGCAGAAACAATCCACCATGCACTGAGGAGACACTCCATGAGGGAATACGAGACTGCTTTCATTTTGCACGCAATTTGCTCCTATGTGATAAGGAAAACAGCAAACATTGCAGTAGAACGCGGTCTTCTCTGTAAGCCCTCTATCTCAAAGATGTGGGTGGGCTGCGAATAGGCCTTTGCTCTAGCGACACTGGAAGTTGCAGAAGATGATGCATTGTAGTGACAGCAGTGGAGGCAAGTCAGCTTTGGATTCAGCTTATGTGACTGAAAGAAAGCACTGCAGGATGGCCCACTCAAGGAATCATTGAAGCCCTGGCAGTGGAGGCTGAAACAGAGCTTTCAATGTGCTTTCAACCATGTCTGTGTGGCCATGAACGTGAGGCTTTGCTGAGGAAGCCTGGCCGTCTGGCACTATGCCCGCATACAACGAATTTAGCTCGCAATGTGGTTTCCGTGTCTGTCCTGTGTGCCTGCACTCTAAGCCCCTGGAAGAGGTTTTGCCCTGCAGAGCTCTCTTTAGCTGAGTGTTGTGTGCTCATTTGGGTGACCATTAACGTGAGGCTTTGTTGAGGAAGCCTGGCCATCAGGAAAATGCCCGCATACACCGAATTCAGCTCGCAATGTGGTTTCCGTGTCTGGAATGTGTGCCCGCTCTCTAAGCGCCTGAAAGAGGTCTGCTGCGTAGAGATGTCTTTTGCTGAGTGTCGGGAGCTCATTTGTGAGGCCATTAACGTGAGGTTTTGCTGAGGAAGCCTGGCTGTCAGGAAAATACCCGCATACAACAAATTCAGCTCGCAATGTGGTTTCCGTGTCTTATAAATTCTCTTGTTTGTTGTTATGTGCTGTGTTCTGGGTGGTGTGAGTGCTGCCTTTAGGCTTTCTGCGTGTGACATACTGGGTAGATGTGGCGTGGGCTGTGTCATTTCAGCATTGTGTGTAATGATGGGTTCGCCTTGTGTCGGGTGTGTTGTGTGCATGTGTATGTTGTGTGTGGGTGTGTTTTCATTCGTGCTGTGTGCGCGTGGGGATGCATGTGTTCTCTATGATTAGATTGTGGTTGTGCGTGTTGTGTGCAGTGTGCTATGTGTGTTGCACGCGTTTCGTCAGTTTTGTGTGCATTTGTATGTGTTGTGTCAGTTTTGTGTGTGTGGTTGTGTTTTGTGTGTTGTGTGAGAGAGGCTGTGTGTGTGTTTGGCTGTTGGAGTTATGCACATGATGTAAGATGTGTTGACTGTGTGTGGCTGTGCTTGTTTTGTACATCTCTTGCATACAGTATGTGGTCTGTGCAATGGTTTTCGTGTGCATTGTGAGCAGTACTTATGTGCCTTCAAGGGTGTGGTGTGTTTATTGTGTCTGTTGTGTTGCGTGTTTCTGTGTTGCGTGTGTGTAGTGCGTTGTGCTCCTGTGTGAGGATGTATGTGTGGTGTGTCTGTGCGTGATTGTGTCTGCAGTGGGTAGTGTGTGAAATGTGTGCTACTTGACTTTGTTGGTTATATGTGTTTTGCCTATGGATTTGGGAGTGTTGTATGTGTTATGAGTTGTGATACTTTCTGTGCGGGATGCTTGTGTGTGTCGTGTGATGTGTGGTTCTGTGAGTTGTGTTTGTGTTGTGTGTATTCTACTCTGTGTGTTCTGTGGTCTGTGTGTTTTGCTTGTTGAGTGAGACACTGTGTGTTAGGACTGATATCTTTGTGTATATGTTGTGTGTTTGGCATTGTGCATTCTGTGAGGCTGTGTGTGCTGTCTGTTTTATGTGTGTTTGGAGTGATGTGTGTAGTGTGTGAAATGTGTGTTGCATAATTTTTGTGTTCTTTCTGTTGTCGACGGTGTGTGTTTTGCATGTTGGTTTCTATGTTCGCGGTTGTGTTTGACAGGTTGTGTGTGTGGCTGGCTCTTTGAGTAAGGAGTGTAATTTGTGATGTGTGTACTGTGTGTGGTCAAGCTTGGTCAGTGTGCCTCACTGGGTGTGTTGTGTTCACTCTGAGAACCGTGGTTCATGTGTATGGTGGGCAGTTATGTTCTCGGTGTGATGTGCTGTGTGTTGAGGGACTTCTGCATTCAAGTGCACAGAAGACAGCCTCTCGTTGTTGGCGGTTTTCTCCACAGGTTTGTAATACTCCAGGAGGGCCTTGTTTCCTGAGGGCGCAGAGAGCCACCTCATCTCTTCACTAGCAAGGCCCTGAAGACGCCTTTGTTGTAAAGTGTCAGAAACTGCTGCAGGAGAGCCTCATGACAAACTCTGCCGCAGAAACAATCCACCATGCACTGAGGAGACACTCCATGAGGGAATACGAGACTGCTTTCATTTTGCACGCAATTTGCTCCTATGTGATAAGGAAAACAGCAAACATTGCAGTAGAACGCGGTCTTCTCTGTAAGCCCTCTATCTCAAAGATGTGGGTGGGCTGCGAATAGGCCTTTGCTCTAGCGACACTGGAAGTTGCAGAAGATGATGCATTGTAGTGACAGCAGTGGAGGCAAGTCAGCTTTGGATTCAGCTTATGTGACTGAAAGAAAGCACTGCAGGATGGCCCACTCAAGGAATCATTGAAGCCCTGGCAGTGGAGGCTGAAACAGAGCTTTCAATGTGCTTTCAACCATGTCTGTGTGGCCATGAACGTGAGGCTTTGCTGAGGAAGCCTGGCCGTCTGGCACTATGCCCGCATACAACGAATTTAGCTCGCAATGTGGTTTCCGTGTCTGTCCTGTGTGCCTGCACTCTAAGCACCTGGAAGAGGTTTTGCCCTGCAGAGCTCTCTTTAGCTGAGTGTTGTGTGCTCATTTGGGTGACCATTAACGTGAGGCTTTGTTGAGGAAGCCTGGCCATCAGGAAAATGCCCGCATACACCGAATTCAGCTCGCAATGTGGTTTCCGTGTCTGGAATGTGTGCCCGCTCTCTAAGCGCCTGAAAGAGGTCTGCTGCGTAGAGATATCTTTTGCTGAGTGTCGGGAGCTCATTTGTGAGGCCATTAACGTGAGGTTTTGCTGAGGAAGCCTGGCTGTCAGGAAAATACCCGCATACAACAAATTCAGCTCGCAATGTGGTTTCCGTGTCTTATAAATTCTCTTGTTTGTTGTTATGTGCTGTGTTCTGGGTGGTGTGAGTGCTGCCTTTAGGCTTTCTGCGTGTGACATACTGGGTAGATGTGGCGTGGGCTGTGTCATTTCAGCATTGTGTGTAATGATGGGTTCGCCTTGTGTCGGGTGTGTTGTGTGCATGTGTATGTTGTGTGTGGGTGTGTTTTCATTCGTGCTGTGTGCGCGTGGGGATGCATGTGTTCTCTATGATTAGATTGTGGTTGTGCGTGTTGTGTGCAGTGTGCTATGTGTGTTGCACGCGTTTCGTCAGTTTTGTGTGCATTTGTATGTGTTGTGTCAGTTTTGTGTGTGTGGTTGTGTTTTGTGTGTTGTGTGAGAGAGGCTGTGTGTGTGTTTGGCTGTTGGAGTTATGCACATGATGTAAGATGTGTTGACTGTGTGTGGCTGTGCTTGTTTTGTACATCTCTTGCATACAGTATGTGGTCTGTGCAATGGTTTTCGTGTGCATTGTGAGCAGTACTTATGTGCCTTCAAGGGTGTGGTGTGTTTATTGTGTCTGTTGTGTTGCGTGTTTCTGTGTTGCGTGTGTGTAGTGCGTTGTGCTCCTGTGTGAGGATGTATGTGTGGTGTGTCTGTGCGTGATTGTGTCTGCAGTGGGTAGTGTGTGAAATGTGTGCTACTTGACTTTGTTGGTTATATGTGTTTTGCCTATGGATTTGGGAGTGTTGTATGTGTTATGAGTTGTGATACTTTCTGTGCGGGATGCTTGTGTGTGTCGTGTGATGTGTGGTTCTGTGAGTTGTGTTTGTGTTGTGTGTATTCTACTCTGTGTGTTCTGTGGTCTGTGTGTTTTGCTTGTTGAGTGAGACACTGTGTGTTAGGACTGATATCTTTGTGTATATGTTGTGTGTTTGGCATTGTGCATTCTGTGAGGCTGTGTGTGCTGTCTGTTTTATGTGTGTTTGGAGTGATGTGTGTAGTGTGTGAAATGTGTGTTGCATAATTTTTGTGTTCTTTCTGTTGTCGACGGTGTGTGTTTTGCATGTTGGTTTCTATGTTCGCGGTTGTGTTTGACAGGTTGTGTGTGTGGCTGGCTCTTTGAGTAAGGAGTGTAATTTGTGATGTGTGTACTGTGTGTGGTCAAGCTTGGTCAGTGTGCCTCACTGGGTGTGTTGTGTTCACTCTGAGAACCGTGGTTCATGTGTATGGTGGGCAGTTATGTTCTCGGTGTGATGTGCTGTGTGTTGAGGGACTTCTGCATTCAAGTGCACAGAAGACAGCCTCTCGTTGTTGGCGGTTTTCTCCACAGGTTTGTAATACTCCAGGAGGGCCTTGTTTCCTGAGGGCGCAGAGAGCCACCTCATCTCTTCACTAGCAAGGCCCTGAAGACGCCTTTGTTGTAAAGTGTCAGAAACTGCTGCAGGAGAGCCTCATGACAAACTCTGCCGCAGAAACAATCCACCATGCACTGAGGAGACACTCCATGAGGGAATACGAGGCTGCTTTCATTTTGCACGCAATTTGCTCCTATGTGATAAGGAAAACAGCAAACATTGCAGTAGAACGCGGTCTTCTCTGTAAGCCCTCTATCTCAAAGATGTGGGTGGGCTGCGAATAGGCCTTTGCTCTAGCGACACTGGAAGTTGCAGAAGATGATGCATTGTAGTGACAGCAGTGGAGGCAAGTCAGCTTTGGATTCAGCTTATGTGACTGAAAGAAAGCACTGCAGGATGGCCCACTCAAGGAATCATTGAAGCCCTGGCAGTGGAGGCTGAAACAGGGCTTTCAATGTGCTTTCAACCATGTCTGTGTGGCCATGAACGTGAGGCTTTGCTGAGGAAGCCTGGCCATCAGGAAAATACCCGCATACAACGAATTGAACTTGCAATGTGGTTTCCGTGTCTGTCCTGTGTGCCTGCACTCTAAGCACCTGAAAGAGGATTTCTGTGTAGAGCTCTCTTTTGCTGAGTGTCGTGTGCTCATTTAGGTGAACATTAACGTGAGGCTTTGTTGACGAAGCCTGGCCATCAGGAAAATGCCCGCATACAACGAATTCAGCTCGCATTGTGGTTTCTGTGTCTGTAATGTGTGCCTGCTCTCTAAGCGCCGGAAAGAGGATTTCTGTGTACAGCTCTCTTTTGCTGAGTGTCGTGTGCTCATTTAGGTGAACATTAACGTGAGGCTTTGTTGACGAAGCCTGGCCATCAGGAAAATGCCCGCATACACCGAATTCAGCTCGCAATGTGGTTTCCGTGTCTGGAATGTGTGCCCGCTCTCTAAGCGCCTGAAAGAGGTCTGCTGCGTAGAGCTCTCTTTTGCTAGGTGTTGGGTGCTCATTTGTGTGGCCATTAACGTGAGGTTTTGCTGAGGAAGACTGGCCATCAGGAAAATACCCGCATACAACGATTTCAGCAGGCAATGTGTTTTCCGTGTCAGTCCTGTGTGACTGCACTCTAAGCGCATGAGTGAAGTCTGCTCTGTAGAGATATCTTTTGCTGAGTGTCGGGAGCTCATTTGTGAGGCCATTAACGTGAGGTTTTGCTGAGGAAGCCTGGCTGTCAGGAAAATACCCGCATACAACAAATTCAGCTCGCAATGTGGTTTCCGTGTCTTATAAATTCTCTTGTTTGTTGTTATGTGCTGTGTTCTGGGTGGTGTGAGTGCTGCCTTTAGGCTTTCTGCGTGTGACATACTGGGTAGATGTGGCGTGGGCTGTGTCATTTCAGCATTGTGTGTAATGATGGGTTCGCCTTGTGTCGGGTGTGTTGTGTGCATGTGTATGTTGTGTGGGTGTGTTTTCGTTCGTCTGTGTGCGCGTGGGGATGCATGTGTTCTCTATGATTAGATTGTGGTTGTGCGTGTTGTGTGCAGTGTGCTATGTGTGTTGCACGCGTTTCGTCAGTTTTGTGTGCATTTGTATGTGTTGTGTCAGTTTTGTGTGTGTGGTTGTGTTTTGTGTGTTGTGTGAGAGAGGCTGTGTGTGTGTTTGGCTGTTGGAGTTATGCACATGATGTAAGATGTGTTGACTGTGTGTGGCTGTGCTTGTTTTGTACATCTCTTGCATACAGTATGTGGTCTGTGCAATGGTTTTCGTGTGCATTGTGAGCAGTACTTATGTGCCTTCAAGGGTGTGGTGTGTTTATTGTGTCTGTTGTGTTGCGTGTTTCTGTGTTGCGTGTGTGTAGTGCGTTGTGCTCCTGTGTGAGGATGTATGTGTGGTGTGTCTGTGCGTGATTGTGTCTGCAGTGGGTAGTGTGTGAAATGTGTGCTACTTGACTTTGTTGGTTATATGTGTTTTGCCTATGGATTTGGGAGTGTTGTATGTGTTATGAGTTGTGATACTTTCTGTGCGGGATGCTTGTGTGTGTCGTGTGATGTGTGGTTCTGTGAGTTGTGTTTGTGTTGTGTGTATTGTACTCTGTGTGTTCTGTGGTCTGTGTGTTTTGCTTGTTGAGTGAGACACTGTGTGTTAGGACTGATATCTTTGTGTATATGTTGTGTGTTTGGCATTGTGCATTCTGTGAGGCTGTGTGTGCTGTCTGTTTTATGTGTGTTTGGAGTGATGTGTGTAGTGTGTGAAATGTGTGTTGCATAATTTTTGTGTTCTTTCTGTTGTCGACGGTGTGTGTTTTGCATGTTGGTTTCTATGTTCGCGGTTGTGTTTGACAGGTTGTGTGTGTGGCTGGCTCTTTGAGTAAGGAGTGTAATTTGTGATGTGTGTACTGTGTGTGGTCAAGCTTGGTCAGTGTGCCTCACTGGGTGTGTTGTGTTCACTCTGAGAACCGTGGTTCATGTGTATGGTGGGCAGTTATGTTCTCGGTGTGATGTGCTGTGTGTTGAGGGACTTCTGCATTCAAGTGCACAGAAGACAGCCTCTCGTTGTTGGCGGTTTTCTCCACAGGTTTGTAATACTCCAGGAGGGCCTTGTTTCCTGAGGGCGCAGAGAGCCACCTCATCTCTTCACTAGCAAGGCCCTGAAGACGCCTTTGTTGTAAAGTGTCAGAAACTGCTGCAGGAGAGCCTCATGACAAACTCTGCCGCAGAAACAATCCACCATGCACTGAGGAGACACTCCATGAGGGAATACGAGACTGCTTTCATTTTGCACGCAATTTGCTCCTATGTGATAAGGAAAACAGCAAACATTGCAGTAGAACGCGGTCTTCTCTGTAAGCCCTCTATCTCAAAGATGTGGGTGGGCTGCGAATAGGCCTTTGCTCTAGCGACACTGGAAGTTGCAGAAGATGATGCATTGTAGTGACAGCAGTGGAGGCAAGTCAGCTTTGGATTCAGCTTATGTGACTGAAAGAAAGCACTGCAGGATGGCCCACTCAAGGAATCATTGAAGCCCTGGCAGTGGAGGCTGAAACAGAGCTTTCAATGTGCTTTCAACCATGTCTGTGTGGCCATGAACGTGAGGCTTTGCTGAGGAAGCCTGGCCGTCTGGCACTATGCCCGCATACAACGAATTTAGCTCGCAATGTGGTTTCCGTGTCTGTCCTGTGTGCCTGCACTCTAAGCACCTGGAAGAGGTTTTGCCCTGCAGAGCTCTCTTTAGCTGAGTGTTGTGTGCTCATTTGGGTGACCATTAACGTGAGGCTTTGTTGAGGAAGCCTGGCCATCAGGAAAATGCCCGCATACACCGAATTCAGCTCGCAATGTGGTTTCCGTGTCTGGAATGTGTGCCCGCTCTCTAAGCGCCTGAAAGAGGTCTGCTGCGTAGAGATATCTTTTGCTGAGTGTCGGGAGCTCATTTGTGAGGCCATTAACGTGAGGTTTTGCTGAGGAAGCCTGGCTGTCAGGAAAATACCCGCATACAACAAATTCAGCTCGCAATGTGGTTTCCGTGTCTTATAAATTCTCTTGTTTGTTGTTATGTGCTGTGTTCTGGGTGGTGTGAGTGCTGCCTTTAGGCTTTCTGCGTGTGACATACTGGGTAGATGTGGCGTGGGCTGTGTCATTTCAGCATTGTGTGTAATGATGGGTTCGCCTTGTGTCGGGTGTGTTGTGTGCATGTGTATGTTGTGTGTGGGTGTGTTTTCATTCGTGCTGTGTGCGCGTGGGGATGCATGTGTTCTCTATGATTAGATTGTGGTTGTGCGTGTTGTGTGCAGTGTGCTATGTGTGTTGCACGCGTTTCGTCAGTTTTGTGTGCATTTGTATGTGTTGTGTCAGTTTTGTGTGTGTGGTTGTGTTTTGTGTGTTGTGTGAGAGAGGCTGTGTGTGTGTTTGGCTGTTGGAGTTATGCACATGATGTAAGATGTGTTGACTGTGTGTGGCTGTGCTTGTTTTGTACATCTCTTGCATACAGTATGTGGTCTGTGCAATGGTTTTCGTGTGCATTGTGAGCAGTACTTATGTGCCTTCAAGGGTGTGGTGTGTTTATTGTGTCTGTTGTGTTGCGTGTTTCTGTGTTGCGTGTGTGTAGTGCGTTGTGCTCCTGTGTGAGGATGTATGTGTGGTGTGTCTGTGCGTGATTGTGTCTGCAGTGGGTAGTGTGTGAAATGTGTGCTACTTGACTTTGTTGGTTATATGTGTTTTGCCTATGGATTTGGGAGTGTTGTATGTGTTATGAGTTGTGATACTTTCTGTGCGGGATGCTTGTGTGTGTCGTGTGATGTGTGGTTCTGTGAGTTGTGTTTGTGTTGTGTGTATTCTACTCTGTGTGTTCTGTGGTCTGTGTGTTTTGCTTGTTGAGTGAGACACTGTGTGTTAGGACTGATATCTTTGTGTATATGTTGTGTGTTTGGCATTGTGCATTCTGTGAGGCTGTGTGTGCTGTCTGTTTTATGTGTGTTTGGAGTGATGTGTGTAGTGTGTGAAATGTGTGTTGCATAATTTTTGTGTTCTTTCTGTTGTCGACGGTGTGTGTTTTGCATGTTGGTTTCTATGTTCGCGGTTGTGTTTGACAGGTTGTGTGTGTGGCTGGCTCTTTGAGTAAGGAGTGTAATTTGTGATGTGTGTACTGTGTGTGGTCAAGCTTGGTCAGTGTGCCTCACTGGGTGTGTTGTGTTCACTCTGAGAACCGTGGTTCATGTGTATGGTGGGCAGTTATGTTCTCGGTGTGATGTGCTGTGTGTTGAGGGACTTCTGCATTCAAGTGCACAGAAGACAGCCTCTCGTTGTTGGCGGTTTTCTCCACAGGTTTGTAATACTCCAGGAGGGCCTTGTTTCCTGAGGGCGCAGAGAGCCACCTCATCTCTTCACTAGCAAGGCCCTGAAGACGCCTTTGTTGTAAAGTGTCAGAAACTGCTGCAGGAGAGCCTCATGACAAACTCTGCCGCAGAAACAATCCACCATGCACTGAGGAGACACTCCATGAGGGAATACGAGGCTGCTTTCATTTTGCACGCAATTTGCTCCTATGTGATAAGGAAAACAGCAAACATTGCAGTAGAACGCGGTCTTCTCTGTAAGCCCTCTATCTCAAAGATGTGGGTGGGCTGCGAATAGGCCTTTGCTCTAGCGACACTGGAAGTTGCAGAAGATGATGCATTGTAGTGACAGCAGTGGAGGCAAGTCAGCTTTGGATTCAGCTTATGTGACTGAAAGAAAGCACTGCAGGATGGCCCACTCAAGGAATCATTGAAGCCCTGGCAGTGGAGGCTGAAACAGGGCTTTCAATGTGCTTTCAACCATGTCTGTGTGGCCATGAACGTGAGGCTTTGCTGAGGAAGCCTGGCCATCAGGAAAATACCCGCATACAACGAATTGAACTTGCAATGTGGTTTCCGTGTCTGTCCTGTGTGCCTGCACTCTAAGCACCTGAAAGAGGATTTCTGTGTAGAGCTCTCTTTTGCTGAGTGTCGTGTGCTCATTTAGGTGAACATTAACGTGAGGCTTTGTTGACGAAGCCTGGCCATCAGGAAAATGCCCGCATACAACGAATTCAGCTCGCATTGTGGTTTCTGTGTCTGTAATGTGTGCCTGCTCTCTAAGCGCCGGAAAGAGGATTTCTGTGTACAGCTCTCTTTTGCTGAGTGTCGTGTGCTCATTTAGGTGAACATTAACGTGAGGCTTTGTTGACGAAGCCTGGCCATCAGGAAAATGCCCGCATACACCGAATTCAGCTCGCAATGTGGTTTCCGTGTCTGGAATGTGTGCCCGCTCTCTAAGCGCCTGAAAGAGGTCTGCTGCGTAGAGCTCTCTTTTGCTAGGTGTTGGGTGCTCATTTGTGTGGCCATTAACGTGAGGTTTTGCTGAGGAAGACTGGCCATCAGGAAAATACCCGCATACAACGATTTCAGCAGGCAATGTGTTTTCCGTGTCAGTCCTGTGTGACTGCACTCTAAGCGCATGAGTGAAGTCTGCTCTGTAGAGATATCTTTTGCTGAGTGTCGGGAGCTCATTTGTGAGGCCATTAACGTGAGGTTTTGCTGAGGAAGCCTGGCTGTCAGGAAAATACCCGCATACAACAAATTCAGCTCGCAATGTGGTTTCCGTGTCTTATAAATTCTCTTGTTTGTTGTTATGTGCTGTGTTCTGGGTGGTGTGAGTGCTGCCTTTAGGCTTTCTGCGTGTGACATACTGGGTAGATGTGGCGTGGGCTGTGTCATTTCAGCATTGTGTGTAATGATGGGTTCGCCTTGTGTCGGGTGTGTTGTGTGCATGTGTATGTTGTGTGTGGGTGTGTTTTCGTTCGTCTGTGTGCGCGTGGGGATGCATGTGTTCTCTATGATTAGATTGTGGTTGTGCGTGTTGTGTGCAGTGTGCTATGTGTGTTGCACGCGTTTCGTCAGTTTTGTGTGCATTTGTATGTGTTGTGTCAGTTTTGTGTGTGTGGTTGTGTTTTGTGTGTTGTGTGAGAGAGGCTGTGTGTGTGTTTGGCTGTTGGAGTTATGCACATGATGTAAGATGTGTTGACTGTGTGTGGCTGTGCTTGTTTTGTACATCTCTTGCATACAGTATGTGGTCTGTGCAATGGTTTTCGTGTGCATTGTGAGCAGTACTTATGTGCCTTCAAGGGTGTGGTGTGTTTATTGTGTCTGTTGTGTTGCGTGTTTCTGTGTTGCGTGTGTGTAGTGCGTTGTGCTCCTGTGTGAGGATGTATGTGTGGTGTGTCTGTGCGTGATTGTGTCTGCAGTGGGTAGTGTGTGAAATGTGTGCTACTTGACTTTGTTGGTTATATGTGTTTTGCCTATGGATTTGGGAGTGTTGTATGTGTTATGAGTTGTGATACTTTCTGTGCGGGATGCTTGTGTGTGTCGTGTGATGTGTGGTTCTGTGAGTTGTGTTTGTGTTGTGTGTATTCTACTCTGTGTGTTCTGTGGTCTGTGTGTTTTGCTTGTTGAGTGAGACACTGTGTGTTAGGACTGATATCTTTGTGTATATGTTGTGTGTTTGGCATTGTGCATTCTGTGAGGCTGTGTGTGCTGTCTGTTTTATGTGTGTTTGGAGTGATGTGTGTAGTGTGTGAAATGTGTGTTGCATAATTTTTGTGTTCTTTCTGTTGTCGACGGTGTGTGTTTTGCATGTTGGTTTCTATGTTCGCGGTTGTGTTTGACAGGTTGTGTGTGTGGCTGGCTCTTTGAGTAAGGAGTGTAATTTGTGATGTGTGTACTGTGTGTGGTCAAGCTTGGTCAGTGTGCCTCACTGGGTGTGTTGTGTTCACTCTGAGAACCGTGGTTCATGTGTATGGTGGGCAGTTATGTTCTCGGTGTGATGTGCTGTGTGTTGAGGGACTTCTGCATTCAAGTGCACAGAAGACAGCCTCTCGTTGTTGGCGGTTTTCTCCACAGGTTTGTAATACTCCAGGAGGGCCTTGTTTCCTGAGGGCGCAGAGAGCCACCTCATCTCTTCACTAGCAAGGCCCTGAAGACGCCTTTGTTGTAAAGTGTCAGAAACTGCTGCAGGAGAGCCTCATGACAAACTCTGCCGCAGAAACAATCCACCATGCACTGAGGAGACACTCCATGAGGGAATACGAGACTGCTTTCATTTTGCACGCAATTTGCTCCTATGTGATAAGGAAAACAGCAAACATTGCAGTAGAACGCGGTCTTCTCTGTAAGCCCTCTATCTCAAAGATGTGGGTGGGCTGCGAATAGGCCTTTGCTCTAGCGACACTGGAAGTTGCAGAAGATGATGCATTGTAGTGACAGCAGTGGAGGCAAGTCAGCTTTGGATTCAGCTTATGTGACTGAAAGAAAGCACTGCAGGATGGCCCACTCAAGGAATCATTGAAGCCCTGGCAGTGGAGGCTGAAACAGAGCTTTCAATGTGCTTTCAACCATGTCTGTGTGGCCATGAACGTGAGGCTTTGCTGAGGAAGCCTGGCCGTCTGGCACTATGCCCGCATACAACGAATTTAGCTCGCAATGTGGTTTCCGTGTCTGTCCTGTGTGCCTGCACTCTAAGCACCTGGAAGAGGTTTTGCCCTGCAGAGCTCTCTTTAGCTGAGTGTTGTGTGCTCATTTGGGTGACCATTAACGTGAGGCTTTGTTGAGGAAGCCTGGCCATCAGGAAAATGCCCGCATACACCGAATTCAGCTCGCAATGTGGTTTCCGTGTCTGGAATGTGTGCCCGCTCTCTAAGCGCCTGAAAGAGGTCTGCTGCGTAGAGATATCTTTTGCTGAGTGTCGGGAGCTCATTTGTGAGGCCATTAACGTGAGGTTTTGCTGAGGAAGCCTGGCTGTCAGGAAAATACCCGCATACAACAAATTCAGCTCGCAATGTGGTTTCCGTGTCTTATAAATTCTCTTGTTTGTTGTTATGTGCTGTGTTCTGGGTGGTGTGAGTGCTGCCTTTAGGCTTTCTGCGTGTGACATACTGGGTAGATGTGGCGTGGGCTGTGTCATTTCAGCATTGTGTGTAATGATGGGTTCGCCTTGTGTCGGGTGTGTTGTGTGCATGTGTATGTTGTGTGTGGGTGTGTTTTCATTCGTGCTGTGTGCGCGTGGGGATGCATGTGTTCTCTATGATTAGATTGTGGTTGTGCGTGTTGTGTGCAGTGTGCTATGTGTGTTGCACGCGTTTCGTCAGTTTTGTGTGCATTTGTATGTGTTGTGTCAGTTTTGTGTGTGTGGTTGTGTTTTGTGTGTTGTGTGAGAGAGGCTGTGTGTGTGTTTGGCTGTTGGAGTTATGCACATGATGTAAGATGTGTTGACTGTGTGTGGCTGTGCTTGTTTTGTACATCTCTTGCATACAGTATGTGGTCTGTGCAATGGTTTTCGTGTGCATTGTGAGCAGTACTTATGTGCCTTCAAGGGTGTGGTGTGTTTATTGTGTCTGTTGTGTTGCGTGTTTCTGTGTTGCGTGTGTGTAGTGCGTTGTGCTCCTGTGTGAGGATGTATGTGTGGTGTGTCTGTGCGTGATTGTGTCTGCAGTGGGTAGTGTGTGAAATGTGTGCTACTTGACTTTGTTGGTTATATGTGTTTTGCCTATGGATTTGGGAGTGTTGTATGTGTTATGAGTTGTGATACTTTCTGTGCGGGATGCTTGTGTGTGTCGTGTGATGTGTGGTTCTGTGAGTTGTGTTTGTGTTGTGTGTATTCTACTCTGTGTGTTCTGTGGTCTGTGTGTTTTGCTTGTTGAGTGAGACACTGTGTGTTAGGACTGATATCTTTGTGTATATGTTGTGTGTTTGGCATTGTGCATTCTGTGAGGCTGTGTGTGCTGTCTGTTTTATGTGTGTTTGGAGTGATGTGTGTAGTGTGTGAAATGTGTGTTGCATAATTTTTGTGTTCTTTCTGTTGTCGACGGTGTGTGTTTTGCATGTTGGTTTCTATGTTCGCGGTTGTGTTTGACAGGTTGTGTGTGTGGCTGGCTCTTTGAGTAAGGAGTGTAATTTGTGATGTGTGTACTGTGTGTGGTCAAGCTTGGTCAGTGTGCCTCACTGGGTGTGTTGTGTTCACTCTGAGAACCGTGGTTCATGTGTATGGTGGGCAGTTATGTTCTCGGTGTGATGTGCTGTGTGTTGAGGGACTTCTGCATTCAAGTGCACAGAAGACAGCCTCTCGTTGTTGGCGGTTTTCTCCACAGGTTTGTAATACTCCAGGAGGGCCTTGTTTCCTGAGGGCGCAGAGAGCCACCTCATCTCTTCACTAGCAAGGCCCTGAAGACGCCTTTGTTGTAAAGTGTCAGAAACTGCTGCAGGAGAGCCTCATGACAAACTCTGCCGCAGAAACAATCCACCATGCACTGAGGAGACACTCCATGAGGGAATACGAGACTGCTTTCATTTTGCACGCAATTTGCTCCTATGTGATAAGGAAAACAGCAAACATTGCAGTAGAACGCGGTCTTCTCTGTAAGCCCTCTATCTCAAAGATGTGGGTGGGCTGCGAATAGGCCTTTGCTCTAGCGACACTGGAAGTTGCAGAAGATGATGCATTGTAGTGACAGCAGTGGAGGCAAGTCAGCTTTGGATTCAGCTTATGTGACTGAAAGAAAGCACTGCAGGATGGCCCACTCAAGGAATCATTGAAGCCCTGGCAGTGGAGGCTGAAACAGAGCTTTCAATGTGCTTTCAACCATGTCTGTGTGGCCATGAACGTGAGGCTTTGCTGAGGAAGCCTGGCCGTCTGGCACTATGCCCGCATACAACGAATTTAGCTCGCAATGTGGTTTCCGTGTCTGTCCTGTGTGCCTGCACTCTAAGCACCTGGAAGAGGTTTTGCCCTGCAGAGCTCTCTTTAGCTGAGTGTTGTGTGCTCATTTGGGTGACCATTAACGTGAGGCTTTGTTGAGGAAGCCTGGCCATCAGGAAAATGCCCGCATACACCGAATTCAGCTCGCAATGTGGTTTCCGTGTCTGGAATGTGTGCCCGCTCTCTAAGCGCCTGAAAGAGGTCTGCTGCGTAGAGATATCTTTTGCTGAGTGTCGGGAGCTCATTTGTGAGGCCATTAACGTGAGGTTTTGCTGAGGAAGCCTGGCTGTCAGGAAAATACCCGCATACAACAAATTCAGCTCGCAATGTGGTTTCCGTGTCTTATAAATTCTCTTGTTTGTTGTTATGTGCTGTGTTCTGGGTGGTGTGAGTGCTGCCTTTAGGCTTTCTGCGTGTGACATACTGGGTAGATGTGGCGTGGGCTGTGTCATTTCAGCATTGTGTGTAATGATGGGTTCGCCTTGTGTCGGGTGTGTTGTGTGCATGTGTATGTTGTGTGTGGGTGTGTTTTCATTCGTGCTGTGTGCGCGTGGGGATGCATGTGTTCTCTATGATTAGATTGTGGTTGTGCGTGTTGTGTGCAGTGTGCTATGTGTGTTGCACGCGTTTCGTCAGTTTTGTGTGCATTTGTATGTGTTGTGTCAGTTTTGTGTGTGTGGTTGTGTTTTGTGTGTTGTGTGAGAGAGGCTGTGTGTGTGTTTGGCTGTTGGAGTTATGCACATGATGTAAGATGTGTTGACTGTGTGTGGCTGTGCTTGTTTTGTACATCTCTTGCATACAGTATGTGGTCTGTGCAATGGTTTTCGTGTGCATTGTGAGCAGTACTTATGTGCCTTCAAGGGTGTGGTGTGTTTATTGTGTCTGTTGTGTTGCGTGTTTCTGTGTTGCGTGTGTGTAGTGCGTTGTGCTCCTGTGTGAGGATGTATGTGTGGTGTGTCTGTGCGTGATTGTGTCTGCAGTGGGTAGTGTGTGAAATGTGTGCTACTTGACTTTGTTGGTTATATGTGTTTTGCCTATGGATTTGGGAGTGTTGTATGTGTTATGAGTTGTGATACTTTCTGTGCGGGATGCTTGTGTGTGTCGTGTGATGTGTGGTTCTGTGAGTTGTGTTTGTGTTGTGTGTATTCTACTCTGTGTGTTCTGTGGTCTGTGTGTTTTGCTTGTTGAGTGAGACACTGTGTGTTAGGACTGATATCTTTGTGTATATGTTGTGTGTTTGGCATTGTGCATTCTGTGAGGCTGTGTGTGCTGTCTGTTTTATGTGTGTTTGGAGTGATGTGTGTAGTGTGTGAAATGTGTGTTGCATAATTTTTGTGTTCTTTCTGTTGTCGACGGTGTGTGTTTTGCATGTTGGTTTCTATGTTCGCGGTTGTGTTTGACAGGTTGTGTGTGTGGCTGGCTCTTTGAGTAAGGAGTGTAATTTGTGATGTGTGTACTGTGTGTGGTCAAGCTTGGTCAGTGTGCCTCACTGGGTGTGTTGTGTTCACTCTGAGAACCGTGGTTCATGTGTATGGTGGGCAGTTATGTTCTCGGTGTGATGTGCTGTGTGTTGAGGGACTTCTGCATTCAAGTGCACAGAAGACAGCCTCTCGTTGTTGGCGGTTTTCTCCACAGGTTTGTAATACTCCAGGAGGGCCTTGTTTCCTGAGGGCGCAGAGAGCCACCTCATCTCTTCACTAGCAAGGCCCTGAAGACGCCTTTGTTGTAAAGTGTCAGAAACTGCTGCAGGAGAGCCTCATGACAAACTCTGCCGCAGAAACAATCCACCATGCACTGAGGAGACACTCCATGAGGGAATACGAGGCTGCTTTCATTTTGCACGCAATTTGCTCCTATGTGATAAGGAAAACAGCAAACATTGCAGTAGAACGCGGTCTTCTCTGTAAGCCCTCTATCTCAAAGATGTGGGTGGGCTGCGAATAGGCCTTTGCTCTAGCGACACTGGAAGTTGCAGAAGATGATGCATTGTAGTGACAGCAGTGGAGGCAAGTCAGCTTTGGATTCAGCTTATGTGACTGAAAGAAAGCACTGCAGGATGGCCCACTCAAGGAATCATTGAAGCCCTGGCAGTGGAGGCTGAAACAGGGCTTTCAATGTGCTTTCAACCATGTCTGTGTGGCCATGAACGTGAGGCTTTGCTGAGGAAGCCTGGCCATCAGGAAAATACCCGCATACAACGAATTGAACTTGCAATGTGGTTTCCGTGTCTGTCCTGTGTGCCTGCACTCTAAGCACCTGAAAGAGGATTTCTGTGTAGAGCTCTCTTTTGCTGAGTGTCGTGTGCTCATTTAGGTGAACATTAACGTGAGGCTTTGTTGACGAAGCCTGGCCATCAGGAAAATGCCCGCATACAACGAATTCAGCTCGCATTGTGGTTTCTGTGTCTGTAATGTGTGCCTGCTCTCTAAGCGCCGGAAAGAGGATTTCTGTGTACAGCTCTCTTTTGCTGAGTGTCGTGTGCTCATTTAGGTGAACATTAACGTGAGGCTTTGTTGACGAAGCCTGGCCATCAGGAAAATGCCCGCATACACCGAATTCAGCTCGCAATGTGGTTTCCGTGTCTGGAATGTGTGCCCGCTCTCTAAGCGCCTGAAAGAGGTCTGCTGCGTAGAGCTCTCTTTTGCTAGGTGTTGGGTGCTCATTTGTGTGGCCATTAACGTGAGGTTTTGCTGAGGAAGACTGGCCATCAGGAAAATACCCGCATACAACGATTTCAGCAGGCAATGTGTTTTCCGTGTCAGTCCTGTGTGACTGCACTCTAAGCGCATGAGTGAAGTCTGCTCTGTAGAGATATCTTTTGCTGAGTGTCGGGAGCTCATTTGTGAGGCCATTAACGTGAGGTTTTGCTGAGGAAGCCTGGCTGTCAGGAAAATACCCGCATACAACAAATTCAGCTCGCAATGTGGTTTCCGTGTCTTATAAATTCTCTTGTTTGTTGTTATGTGCTGTGTTCTGGGTGGTGTGAGTGCTGCCTTTAGGCTTTCTGCGTGTGACATACTGGGTAGATGTGGCGTGGGCTGTGTCATTTCAGCATTGTGTGTAATGATGGGTTCGCCTTGTGTCGGGTGTGTTGTGTGCATGTGTATGTTGTGTGTGGGTGTGTTTTCATTCGTGCTGTGTGCGCGTGGGGATGCATGTGTTCTCTATGATTAGATTGTGGTTGTGCGTGTTGTGTGCAGTGTGCTATGTGTGTTGCACGCGTTTCGTCAGTTTTGTGTGCATTTGTATGTGTTGTGTCAGTTTTGTGTGTGTGGTTGTGTTTTGTGTGTTGTGTGAGAGAGGCTGTGTGTGTGTTTGGCTGTTGGAGTTATGCACATGATGTAAGATGTGTTGACTGTGTGTGGCTGTGCTTGTTTTGTACATCTCTTGCATACAGTATGTGGTCTGTGCAATGGTTTTCGTGTGCATTGTGAGCAGTACTTATGTGCCTTCAAGGGTGTGGTGTGTTTATTGTGTCTGTTGTGTTGCGTGTTTCTGTGTTGCGTGTGTGTAGTGCGTTGTGCTCCTGTGTGAGGATGTATGTGTGGTGTGTCTGTGCGTGATTGTGTCTGCAGTGGGTAGTGTGTGAAATGTGTGCTACTTGACTTTGTTGGTTATATGTGTTTTGCCTATGGATTTGGGAGTGTTGTATGTGTTATGAGTTGTGATACTTTCTGTGCGGGATGCTTGTGTGTGTCGTGTGATGTGTGGTTCTGTGAGTTGTGTTTGTGTTGTGTGTATTCTACTCTGTGTGTTCTGTGGTCTGTGTGTTTTGCTTGTTGAGTGAGACACTGTGTGTTAGGACTGATATCTTTGTGTATATGTTGTGTGTTTGGCATTGTGCATTCTGTGAGGCTGTGTGTGCTGTCTGTTTTATGTGTGTTTGGAGTGATGTGTGTAGTGTGTGAAATGTGTGTTGCATAATTTTTGTGTTCTTTCTGTTGTCGACGGTGTGTGTTTTGCATGTTGGTTTCTATGTTCGCGGTTGTGTTTGACAGGTTGTGTGTGTGGCTGGCTCTTTGAGTAAGGAGTGTAATTTGTGATGTGTGTACTGTGTGTGGTCAAGCTTGGTCAGTGTGCCTCACTGGGTGTGTTGTGTTCACTCTGAGAACCGTGGTTCATGTGTATGGTGGGCAGTTATGTTCTCGGTGTGATGTGCTGTGTGTTGAGGGACTTCTGCATTCAAGTGCACAGAAGACAGCCTCTCGTTGTTGGCGGTTTTCTCCACAGGTTTGTAATACTCCAGGAGGGCCTTGTTTCCTGAGGGCGCAGAGAGCCACCTCATCTCTTCACTAGCAAGGCCCTGAAGACGCCTTTGTTGTAAAGTGTCAGAAACTGCTGCAGGAGAGCCTCATGACAAACTCTGCCGCAGAAACAATCCACCATGCACTGAGGAGACACTCCATGAGGGAATACGAGACTGCTTTCATTTTGCACGCAATTTGCTCCTATGTGATAAGGAAAACAGCAAACATTGCAGTAGAACGCGGTCTTCTCTGTAAGCCCTCTATCTCAAAGATGTGGGTGGGCTGCGAATAGGCCTTTGCTCTAGCGACACTGGAAGTTGCAGAAGATGATGCATTGTAGTGACAGCAGTGGAGGCAAGTCAGCTTTGGATTCAGCTTATGTGACTGAAAGAAAGCACTGCAGGATGGCCCACTCAAGGAATCATTGAAGCCCTGGCAGTGGAGGCTGAAACAGAGCTTTCAATGTGCTTTCAACCATGTCTGTGTGGCCATGAACGTGAGGCTTTGCTGAGGAAGCCTGGCCGTCTGGCACTATGCCCGCATACAACGAATTTAGCTCGCAATGTGGTTTCCGTGTCTGTCCTGTGTGCCTGCACTCTAAGCACCTGGAAGAGGTTTTGCCCTGCAGAGCTCTCTTTAGCTGAGTGTTGTGTGCTCATTTGGGTGACCATTAACGTGAGGCTTTGTTGAGGAAGCCTGGCCATCAGGAAAATGCCCGCATACACCGAATTCAGCTCGCAATGTGGTTTCCGTGTCTGGAATGTGTGCCCGCTCTCTAAGCGCCTGAAAGAGGTCTGCTGCGTAGAGATATCTTTTGCTGAGTGTCGGGAGCTCATTTGTGAGGCCATTAACGTGAGGTTTTGCTGAGGAAGCCTGGCTGTCAGGAAAATACCCGCATACAACAAATTCAGCTCGCAATGTGGTTTCCGTGTCTTATAAATTCTCTTGTTTGTTGTTATGTGCTGTGTTCTGGGTGGTGTGAGTGCTGCCTTTAGGCTTTCTGCGTGTGACATACTGGGTAGATGTGGCGTGGGCTGTGTCATTTCAGCATTGTGTGTAATGATGGGTTCGCCTTGTGTCGGGTGTGTTGTGTGCATGTGTATGTTGTGTGTGGGTGTGTTTTCATTCGTGCTGTGTGCGCGTGGGGATGCATGTGTTCTCTATGATTAGATTGTGGTTGTGCGTGTTGTGTGCAGTGTGCTATGTGTGTTGCACGCGTTTCGTCAGTTTTGTGTGCATTTGTATGTGTTGTGTCAGTTTTGTGTGTGTGGTTGTGTTTTGTGTGTTGTGTGAGAGAGGCTGTGTGTGTGTTTGGCTGTTGGAGTTATGCACATGATGTAAGATGTGTTGACTGTGTGTGGCTGTGCTTGTTTTGTACATCTCTTGCATACAGTATGTGGTCTGTGCAATGGTTTTCGTGTGCATTGTGAGCAGTACTTATGTGCCTTCAAGGGTGTGGTGTGTTTATTGTGTCTGTTGTGTTGCGTGTTTCTGTGTTGCGTGTGTGTAGTGCGTTGTGCTCCTGTGTGAGGATGTATGTGTGGTGTGTCTGTGCGTGATTGTGTCTGCAGTGGGTAGTGTGTGAAATGTGTGCTACTTGACTTTGTTGGTTATATGTGTTTTGCCTATGGATTTGGGAGTGTTGTATGTGTTATGAGTTGTGATACTTTCTGTGCGGGATGCTTGTGTGTGTCGTGTGATGTGTGGTTCTGTGAGTTGTGTTTGTGTTGTGTGTATTCTACTCTGTGTGTTCTGTGGTCTGTGTGTTTTGCTTGTTGAGTGAGACACTGTGTGTTAGGACTGATATCTTTGTGTATATGTTGTGTGTTTGGCATTGTGCATTCTGTGAGGCTGTGTGTGCTGTCTGTTTTATGTGTGTTTGGAGTGATGTGTGTAGTGTGTGAAATGTGTGTTGCATAATTTTTGTGTTCTTTCTGTTGTCGACGGTGTGTGTTTTGCATGTTGGTTTCTATGTTCGCGGTTGTGTTTGACAGGTTGTGTGTGTGGCTGGCTCTTTGAGTAAGGAGTGTAATTTGTGATGTGTGTACTGTGTGTGGTCAAGCTTGGTCAGTGTGCCTCACTGGGTGTGTTGTGTTCACTCTGAGAACCGTGGTTCATGTGTATGGTGGGCAGTTATGTTCTCGGTGTGATGTGCTGTGTGTTGAGGGACTTCTGCATTCAAGTGCACAGAAGACAGCCTCTCGTTGTTGGCGGTTTTCTCCACAGGTTTGTAATACTCCAGGAGGGCCTTGTTTCCTGAGGGCGCAGAGAGCCACCTCATCTCTTCACTAGCAAGGCCCTGAAGACGCCTTTGTTGTAAAGTGTCAGAAACTGCTGCAGGAGAGCCTCATGACAAACTCTGCCGCAGAAACAATCCACCATGCACTGAGGAGACACTCCATGAGGGAATACGAGGCTGCTTTCATTTTGCACGCAATTTGCTCCTATGTGATAAGGAAAACAGCAAACATTGCAGTAGAACGCGGTCTTCTCTGTAAGCCCTCTATCTCAAAGATGTGGGTGGGCTGCGAATAGGCCTTTGCTCTAGCGACACTGGAAGTTGCAGAAGATGATGCATTGTAGTGACAGCAGTGGAGGCAAGTCAGCTTTGGATTCAGCTTATGTGACTGAAAGAAAGCACTGCAGGATGGCCCACTCAAGGAATCATTGAAGCCCTGGCAGTGGAGGCTGAAACAGGGCTTTCAATGTGCTTTCAACCATGTCTGTGTGGCCATGAACGTGAGGCTTTGCTGAGGAAGCCTGGCCATCAGGAAAATACCCGCATACAACGAATTGAACTTGCAATGTGGTTTCCGTGTCTGTCCTGTGTGCCTGCACTCTAAGCACCTGAAAGAGGATTTCTGTGTAGAGCTCTCTTTTGCTGAGTGTCGTGTGCTCATTTAGGTGAACATTAACGTGAGGCTTTGTTGACGAAGCCTGGCCATCAGGAAAATGCCCGCATACAACGAATTCAGCTCGCATTGTGGTTTCTGTGTCTGTAATGTGTGCCTGCTCTCTAAGCGCCGGAAAGAGGATTTCTGTGTACAGCTCTCTTTTGCTGAGTGTCGTGTGCTCATTTAGGTGAACATTAACGTGAGGCTTTGTTGACGAAGCCTGGCCATCAGGAAAATGCCCGCATACACCGAATTCAGCTCGCAATGTGGTTTCCGTGTCTGGAATGTGTGCCCGCTCTCTAAGCGCCTGAAAGAGGTCTGCTGCGTAGAGCTCTCTTTTGCTAGGTGTTGGGTGCTCATTTGTGTGGCCATTAACGTGAGGTTTTGCTGAGGAAGACTGGCCATCAGGAAAATACCCGCATACAACGATTTCAGCAGGCAATGTGTTTTCCGTGTCAGTCCTGTGTGACTGCACTCTAAGCGCATGAGTGAAGTCTGCTCTGTAGAGATATCTTTTGCTGAGTGTCGGGAGCTCATTTGTGAGGCCATTAACGTGAGGTTTTGCTGAGGAAGCCTGGCTGTCAGGAAAATACCCGCATACAACAAATTCAGCTCGCAATGTGGTTTCCGTGTCTTATAAATTCTCTTGTTTGTTGTTATGTGCTGTGTTCTGGGTGGTGTGAGTGCTGCCTTTAGGCTTTCTGCGTGTGACATACTGGGTAGATGTGGCGTGGGCTGTGTCATTTCAGCATTGTGTGTAATGATGGGTTCGCCTTGTGTCGGGTGTGTTGTGTGCATGTGTATGTTGTGTGTGGGTGTGTTTTCGTTCGTCTGTGTGCGCGTGGGGATGCATGTGTTCTCTATGATTAGATTGTGGTTGTGCGTGTTGTGTGCAGTGTGCTATGTGTGTTGCACGCGTTTCGTCAGTTTTGTGTGCATTTGTATGTGTTGTGTCAGTTTTGTGTGTGTGGTTGTGTTTTGTGTGTTGTGTGAGAGAGGCTGTGTGTGTGTTTGGCTGTTGGAGTTATGCACATGATGTAAGATGTGTTGACTGTGTGTGGCTGTGCTTGTTTTGTACATCTCTTGCATACAGTATGTGGTCTGTGCAATGGTTTTCGTGTGCATTGTGAGCAGTACTTATGTGCCTTCAAGGGTGTGGTGTGTTTATTGTGTCTGTTGTGTTGCGTGTTTCTGTGTTGCGTGTGTGTAGTGCGTTGTGCTCCTGTGTGAGGATGTATGTGTGGTGTGTCTGTGCGTGATTGTGTCTGCAGTGGGTAGTGTGTGAAATGTGTGCTACTTGACTTTGTTGGTTATATGTGTTTTGCCTATGGATTTGGGAGTGTTGTATGTGTTATGAGTTGTGATACTTTCTGTGCGGGATGCTTGTGTGTGTCGTGTGATGTGTGGTTCTGTGAGTTGTGTTTGTGTTGTGTGTATTCTACTCTGTGTGTTCTGTGGTCTGTGTGTTTTGCTTGTTGAGTGAGACACTGTGTGTTAGGACTGATATCTTTGTGTATATGTTGTGTGTTTGGCATTGTGCATTCTGTGAGGCTGTGTGTGCTGTCTGTTTTATGTGTGTTTGGAGTGATGTGTGTAGTGTGTGAAATGTGTGTTGCATAATTTTTGTGTTCTTTCTGTTGTCGACGGTGTGTGTTTTGCATGTTGGTTTCTATGTTCGCGGTTGTGTTTGACAGGTTGTGTGTGTGGCTGGCTCTTTGAGTAAGGAGTGTAATTTGTGATGTGTGTACTGTGTGTGGTCAAGCTTGGTCAGTGTGCCTCACTGGGTGTGTTGTGTTCACTCTGAGAACCGTGGTTCATGTGTATGGTGGGCAGTTATGTTCTCGGTGTGATGTGCTGTGTGTTGAGGGACTTCTGCATTCAAGTGCACAGAAGACAGCCTCTCGTTGTTGGCGGTTTTCTCCACAGGTTTGTAATACTCCAGGAGGGCCTTGTTTCCTGAGGGCGCAGAGAGCCACCTCATCTCTTCACTAGCAAGGCCCTGAAGACGCCTTTGTTGTAAAGTGTCAGAAACTGCTGCAGGAGAGCCTCATGACAAACTCTGCCGCAGAAACAATCCACCATGCACTGAGGAGACACTCCATGAGGGAATACGAGACTGCTTTCATTTTGCACGCAATTTGCTCCTATGTGATAAGGAAAACAGCAAACATTGCAGTAGAACGCGGTCTTCTCTGTAAGCCCTCTATCTCAAAGATGTGGGTGGGCTGCGAATAGGCCTTTGCTCTAGCGACACTGGAAGTTGCAGAAGATGATGCATTGTAGTGACAGCAGTGGAGGCAAGTCAGCTTTGGATTCAGCTTATGTGACTGAAAGAAAGCACTGCAGGATGGCCCACTCAAGGAATCATTGAAGCCCTGGCAGTGGAGGCTGAAACAGAGCTTTCAATGTGCTTTCAACCATGTCTGTGTGGCCATGAACGTGAGGCTTTGCTGAGGAAGCCTGGCCGTCTGGCACTATGCCCGCATACAACGAATTTAGCTCGCAATGTGGTTTCCGTGTCTGTCCTGTGTGCCTGCACTCTAAGCACCTGGAAGAGGTTTTGCCCTGCAGAGCTCTCTTTAGCTGAGTGTTGTGTGCTCATTTGGGTGACCATTAACGTGAGGCTTTGTTGAGGAAGCCTGGCCATCAGGAAAATGCCCGCATACACCGAATTCAGCTCGCAATGTGGTTTCCGTGTCTGGAATGTGTGCCCGCTCTCTAAGCGCCTGAAAGAGGTCTGCTGCGTAGAGATATCTTTTGCTGAGTGTCGGGAGCTCATTTGTGAGGCCATTAACGTGAGGTTTTGCTGAGGAAGCCTGGCTGTCAGGAAAATACCCGCATACAACAAATTCAGCTCGCAATGTGGTTTCCGTGTCTTATAAATTCTCTTGTTTGTTGTTATGTGCTGTGTTCTGGGTGGTGTGAGTGCTGCCTTTAGGCTTTCTGCGTGTGACATACTGGGTAGATGTGGCGTGGGCTGTGTCATTTCAGCATTGTGTGTAATGATGGGTTCGCCTTGTGTCGGGTGTGTTGTGTGCATGTGTATGTTGTGTGTGGGTGTGTTTTCATTCGTGCTGTGTGCGCGTGGGGATGCATGTGTTCTCTATGATTAGATTGTGGTTGTGCGTGTTGTGTGCAGTGTGCTATGTGTGTTGCACGCGTTTCGTCAGTTTTGTGTGCATTTGTATGTGTTGTGTCAGTTTTGTGTGTGTGGTTGTGTTTTGTGTGTTGTGTGAGAGAGGCTGTGTGTGTGTTTGGCTGTTGGAGTTATGCACATGATGTAAGATGTGTTGACTGTGTGTGGCTGTGCTTGTTTTGTACATCTCTTGCATACAGTATGTGGTCTGTGCAATGGTTTTCGTGTGCATTGTGAGCAGTACTTATGTGCCTTCAAGGGTGTGGTGTGTTTATTGTGTCTGTTGTGTTGCGTGTTTCTGTGTTGCGTGTGTGTAGTGCGTTGTGCTCCTGTGTGAGGATGTATGTGTGGTGTGTCTGTGCGTGATTGTGTCTGCAGTGGGTAGTGTGTGAAATGTGTGCTACTTGACTTTGTTGGTTATATGTGTTTTGCCTATGGATTTGGGAGTGTTGTATGTGTTATGAGTTGTGATACTTTCTGTGCGGGATGCTTGTGTGTGTCGTGTGATGTGTGGTTCTGTGAGTTGTGTTTGTGTTGTGTGTATTCTACTCTGTGTGTTCTGTGGTCTGTGTGTTTTGCTTGTTGAGTGAGACACTGTGTGTTAGGACTGATATCTTTGTGTATATGTTGTGTGTTTGGCATTGTGCATTCTGTGAGGCTGTGTGTGCTGTCTGTTTTATGTGTGTTTGGAGTGATGTGTGTAGTGTGTGAAATGTGTGTTGCATAATTTTTGTGTTCTTTCTGTTGTCGACGGTGTGTGTTTTGCATGTTGGTTTCTATGTTCGCGGTTGTGTTTGACAGGTTGTGTGTGTGGCTGGCTCTTTGAGTAAGGAGTGTAATTTGTGATGTGTGTACTGTGTGTGGTCAAGCTTGGTCAGTGTGCCTCACTGGGTGTGTTGTGTTCACTCTGAGAACCGTGGTTCATGTGTATGGTGGGCAGTTATGTTCTCGGTGTGATGTGCTGTGTGTTGAGGGACTTCTGCATTCAAGTGCACAGAAGACAGCCTCTCGTTGTTGGCGGTTTTCTCCACAGGTTTGTAATACTCCAGGAGGGCCTTGTTTCCTGAGGGCGCAGAGAGCCACCTCATCTCTTCACTAGCAAGGCCCTGAAGACGCCTTTGTTGTAAA
This sequence comes from Manis javanica, assembly GCF_040802235.1. Lineage (NCBI taxonomy): Eukaryota > Metazoa > Chordata > Mammalia > Pholidota > Manidae > Manis > Manis javanica. The sequence goes on along the minus strand of NC_133170.1, from coordinate 35,626,440 downwards.
GTGTCAGAAACTGCTGCAGGAGAGCCTCATGACAAACTCTGCCGCAGAAACAATCCACCATGCACTGAGGAGACACTCCATGAGGGAATACGAGGCTGCTTTCATTTTGCACGCAATTTGCTCCTATGTGATAAGGAAAACAGCAAACATTGCAGTAGAACGCGGTCTTCTCTGTAAGCCCTCTATCTCAAAGATGTGGGTGGGCTGCGAATAGGCCTTTGCTCTAGCGACACTGGAAGTTGCAGAAGATGATGCATTGTAGTGACAGCAGTGGAGGCAAGTCAGCTTTGGATTCAGCTTATGTGACTGAAAGAAAGCACTGCAGGATGGCCCACTCAAGGAATCATTGAAGCCCTGGCAGTGGAGGCTGAAACAGGGCTTTCAATGTGCTTTCAACCATGTCTGTGTGGCCATGAACGTGAGGCTTTGCTGAGGAAGCCTGGCCATCAGGAAAATACCCGCATACAACGAATTGAACTTGCAATGTGGTTTCCGTGTCTGTCCTGTGTGCCTGCACTCTAAGCACCTGAAAGAGGATTTCTGTGTAGAGCTCTCTTTTGCTGAGTGTCGTGTGCTCATTTAGGTGAACATTAACGTGAGGCTTTGTTGACGAAGCCTGGCCATCAGGAAAATGCCCGCATACAACGAATTCAGCTCGCATTGTGGTTTCTGTGTCTGTAATGTGTGCCTGCTCTCTAAGCGCCGGAAAGAGGATTTCTGTGTACAGCTCTCTTTTGCTGAGTGTCGTGTGCTCATTTAGGTGAACATTAACGTGAGGCTTTGTTGACGAAGCCTGGCCATCAGGAAAATGCCCGCATACACCGAATTCAGCTCGCAATGTGGTTTCCGTGTCTGGAATGTGTGCCCGCTCTCTAAGCGCCTGAAAGAGGTCTGCTGCGTAGAGCTCTCTTTTGCTAGGTGTTGGGTGCTCATTTGTGTGGCCATTAACGTGAGGTTTTGCTGAGGAAGACTGGCCATCAGGAAAATACCCGCATACAACGATTTCAGCAGGCAATGTGTTTTCCGTGTCAGTCCTGTGTGACTGCACTCTAAGCGCATGAGTGAAGTCTGCTCTGTAGAGATATCTTTTGCTGAGTGTCGGGAGCTCATTTGTGAGGCCATTAACGTGAGGTTTTGCTGAGGAAGCCTGGCTGTCAGGAAAATACCCGCATACAACAAATTCAGCTCGCAATGTGGTTTCCGTGTCTTATAAATTCTCTTGTTTGTTGTTATGTGCTGTGTTCTGGGTGGTGTGAGTGCTGCCTTTAGGCTTTCTGCGTGTGACATACTGGGTAGATGTGGCGTGGGCTGTGTCATTTCAGCATTGTGTGTAATGATGGGTTCGCCTTGTGTCGGGTGTGTTGTGTGCATGTGTATGTTGTGTGTGGGTGTGTTTTCGTTCGTCTGTGTGCGCGTGGGGATGCATGTGTTCTCTATGATTAGATTGTGGTTGTGCGTGTTGTGTGCAGTGTGCTATGTGTGTTGCACGCGTTTCGTCAGTTTTGTGTGCATTTGTATGTGTTGTGTCAGTTTTGTGTGTGTGGTTGTGTTTTGTGTGTTGTGTGAGAGAGGCTGTGTGTGTGTTTGGCTGTTGGAGTTATGCACATGATGTAAGATGTGTTGACTGTGTGTGGCTGTGCTTGTTTTGTACATCTCTTGCATACAGTATGTGGTCTGTGCAATGGTTTTCGTGTGCATTGTGAGCAGTACTTATGTGCCTTCAAGGGTGTGGTGTGTTTATTGTGTCTGTTGTGTTGCGTGTTTCTGTGTTGCGTGTGTGTAGTGCGTTGTGCTCCTGTGTGAGGATGTATGTGTGGTGTGTCTGTGCGTGATTGTGTCTGCAGTGGGTAGTGTGTGAAATGTGTGCTACTTGACTTTGTTGGTTATATGTGTTTTGCCTATGGATTTGGGAGTGTTGTATGTGTTATGAGTTGTGATACTTTCTGTGCGGGATGCTTGTGTGTGTCGTGTGATGTGTGGTTCTGTGAGTTGTGTTTGTGTTGTGTGTATTCTACTCTGTGTGTTCTGTGGTCTGTGTGTTTTGCTTGTTGAGTGAGACACTGTGTGTTAGGACTGATATCTTTGTGTATATGTTGTGTGTTTGGCATTGTGCATTCTGTGAGGCTGTGTGTGCTGTCTGTTTTATGTGTGTTTGGAGTGATGTGTGTAGTGTGTGAAATGTGTGTTGCATAATTTTTGTGTTCTTTCTGTTGTCGACGGTGTGTGTTTTGCATGTTGGTTTCTATGTTCGCGGTTGTGTTTGACAGGTTGTGTGTGTGGCTGGCTCTTTGAGTAAGGAGTGTAATTTGTGATGTGTGTACTGTGTGTGGTCAAGCTTGGTCAGTGTGCCTCACTGGGTGTGTTGTGTTCACTCTGAGAACCGTGGTTCATGTGTATGGTGGGCAGTTATGTTCTCGGTGTGATGTGCTGTGTGTTGAGGGACTTCTGCATTCAAGTGCACAGAAGACAGCCTCTCGTTGTTGGCGGTTTTCTCCACAGGTTTGTAATACTCCAGGAGGGCCTTGTTTCCTGAGGGCGCAGAGAGCCACCTCATCTCTTCACTAGCAAGGCCCTGAAGACGCCTTTGTTGTAAAGTGTCAGAAACTGCTGCAGGAGAGCCTCATGACAAACTCTGCCGCAGAAACAATCCACCATGCACTGAGGAGACACTCCATGAGGGAATACGAGACTGCTTTCATTTTGCACGCAATTTGCTCCTATGTGATAAGGAAAACAGCAAACATTGCAGTAGAACGCGGTCTTCTCTGTAAGCCCTCTATCTCAAAGATGTGGGTGGGCTGCGAATAGGCCTTTGCTCTAGCGACACTGGAAGTTGCAGAAGATGATGCATTGTAGTGACAGCAGTGGAGGCAAGTCAGCTTTGGATTCAGCTTATGTGACTGAAAGAAAGCACTGCAGGATGGCCCACTCAAGGAATCATTGAAGCCCTGGCAGTGGAGGCTGAAACAGAGCTTTCAATGTGCTTTCAACCATGTCTGTGTGGCCATGAACGTGAGGCTTTGCTGAGGAAGCCTGGCCGTCTGGCACTATGCCCGCATACAACGAATTTAGCTCGCAATGTGGTTTCCGTGTCTGTCCTGTGTGCCTGCACTCTAAGCACCTGGAAGAGGTTTTGCCCTGCAGAGCTCTCTTTAGCTGAGTGTTGTGTGCTCATTTGGGTGACCATTAACGTGAGGCTTTGTTGAGGAAGCCTGGCCATCAGGAAAATGCCCGCATACACCGAATTCAGCTCGCAATGTGGTTTCCGTGTCTGGAATGTGTGCCCGCTCTCTAAGCGCCTGAAAGAGGTCTGCTGCGTAGAGATATCTTTTGCTGAGTGTCGGGAGCTCATTTGTGAGGCCATTAACGTGAGGTTTTGCTGAGGAAGCCTGGCTGTCAGGAAAATACCCGCATACAACAAATTCAGCTCGCAATGTGGTTTCCGTGTCTTATAAATTCTCTTGTTTGTTGTTATGTGCTGTGTTCTGGGTGGTGTGAGTGCTGCCTTTAGGCTTTCTGCGTGTGACATACTGGGTAGATGTGGCGTGGGCTGTGTCATTTCAGCATTGTGTGTAATGATGGGTTCGCCTTGTGTCGGGTGTGTTGTGTGCATGTGTATGTTGTGTGTGGGTGTGTTTTCATTCGTGCTGTGTGCGCGTGGGGATGCATGTGTTCTCTATGATTAGATTGTGGTTGTGCGTGTTGTGTGCAGTGTGCTATGTGTGTTGCACGCGTTTCGTCAGTTTTGTGTGCATTTGTATGTGTTGTGTCAGTTTTGTGTGTGTGGTTGTGTTTTGTGTGTTGTGTGAGAGAGGCTGTGTGTGTGTTTGGCTGTTGGAGTTATGCACATGATGTAAGATGTGTTGACTGTGTGTGGCTGTGCTTGTTTTGTACATCTCTTGCATACAGTATGTGGTCTGTGCAATGGTTTTCGTGTGCATTGTGAGCAGTACTTATGTGCCTTCAAGGGTGTGGTGTGTTTATTGTGTCTGTTGTGTTGCGTGTTTCTGTGTTGCGTGTGTGTAGTGCGTTGTGCTCCTGTGTGAGGATGTATGTGTGGTGTGTCTGTGCGTGATTGTGTCTGCAGTGGGTAGTGTGTGAAATGTGTGCTACTTGACTTTGTTGGTTATATGTGTTTTGCCTATGGATTTGGGAGTGTTGTATGTGTTATGAGTTGTGATACTTTCTGTGCGGGATGCTTGTGTGTGTCGTGTGATGTGTGGTTCTGTGAGTTGTGTTTGTGTTGTGTGTATTCTACTCTGTGTGTTCTGTGGTCTGTGTGTTTTGCTTGTTGAGTGAGACACTGTGTGTTAGGACTGATATCTTTGTGTATATGTTGTGTGTTTGGCATTGTGCATTCTGTGAGGCTGTGTGTGCTGTCTGTTTTATGTGTGTTTGGAGTGATGTGTGTAGTGTGTGAAATGTGTGTTGCATAATTTTTGTGTTCTTTCTGTTGTCGACGGTGTGTGTTTTGCATGTTGGTTTCTATGTTCGCGGTTGTGTTTGACAGGTTGTGTGTGTGGCTGGCTCTTTGAGTAAGGAGTGTAATTTGTGATGTGTGTACTGTGTGTGGTCAAGCTTGGTCAGTGTGCCTCACTGGGTGTGTTGTGTTCACTCTGAGAACCGTGGTTCATGTGTATGGTGGGCAGTTATGTTCTCGGTGTGATGTGCTGTGTGTTGAGGGACTTCTGCATTCAAGTGCACAGAAGACAGCCTCTCGTTGTTGGCGGTTTTCTCCACAGGTTTGTAATACTCCAGGAGGGCCTTGTTTCCTGAGGGCGCAGAGAGCCACCTCATCTCTTCACTAGCAAGGCCCTGAAGACGCCTTTGTTGTAAAGTGTCAGAAACTGCTGCAGGAGAGCCTCATGACAAACTCTGCCGCAGAAACAATCCACCATGCACTGAGGAGACACTCCATGAGGGAATACGAGGCTGCTTTCATTTTGCACGCAATTTGCTCCTATGTGATAAGGAAAACAGCAAACATTGCAGTAGAACGCGGTCTTCTCTGTAAGCCCTCTATCTCAAAGATGTGGGTGGGCTGCGAATAGGCCTTTGCTCTAGCGACACTGGAAGTTGCAGAAGATGATGCATTGTAGTGACAGCAGTGGAGGCAAGTCAGCTTTGGATTCAGCTTATGTGACTGAAAGAAAGCACTGCAGGATGGCCCACTCAAGGAATCATTGAAGCCCTGGCAGTGGAGGCTGAAACAGGGCTTTCAATGTGCTTTCAACCATGTCTGTGTGGCCATGAACGTGAGGCTTTGCTGAGGAAGCCTGGCCATCAGGAAAATACCCGCATACAACGAATTGAACTTGCAATGTGGTTTCCGTGTCTGTCCTGTGTGCCTGCACTCTAAGCACCTGAAAGAGGATTTCTGTGTAGAGCTCTCTTTTGCTGAGTGTCGTGTGCTCATTTCGGTGAACATTAACGTGAGGCTTTGTTGACGAAGCCTGGCCATCAGGAAAATGCCCGCATACAACGAATTCAGCTCGCATTGTGGTTTCTGTGTCTGTAATGTGTGCCTGCTCTCTAAGCGCCGGAAAGAGGATTTCTGTGTACAGCTCTCTTTTGCTGAGTGTCGTGTGCTCATTTAGGTGAACATTAACGTGAGGCTTTGTTGACGAAGCCTGGCCATCAGGAAAATGCCCGCATACACCGAATTCAGCTCGCAATGTGGTTTCCGTGTCTGGAATGTGTGCCCGCTCTCTAAGCGCCTGAAAGAGGTCTGCTGCGTAGAGCTCTCTTTTGCTAGGTGTTGGGTGCTCATTTGTGTGGCCATTAACGTGAGGTTTTGCTGAGGAAGACTGGCCATCAGGAAAATACCCGCATACAACGATTTCAGCAGGCAATGTGTTTTCCGTGTCAGTCCTGTGTGACTGCACTCTAAGCGCATGAGTGAAGTCTGCTCTGTAGAGATATCTTTTGCTGAGTGTCGGGAGCTCATTTGTGAGGCCATTAACGTGAGGTTTTGCTGAGGAAGCCTGGCTGTCAGGAAAATACCCGCATACAACAAATTCAGCTCGCAATGTGGTTTCCGTGTCTTATAAATTCTCTTGTTTGTTGTTATGTGCTGTGTTCTGGGTGGTGTGAGTGCTGCCTTTAGGCTTTCTGCGTGTGACATACTGGGTAGATGTGGCGTGGGCTGTGTCATTTCAGCATTGTGTGTAATGATGGGTTCGCCTTGTGTCGGGTGTGTTGTGTGCATGTGTATGTTGTGTGGGTGTGTTTTCGTTCGTCTGTGTGCGCGTGGGGATGCATGTGTTCTCTATGATTAGATTGTGGTTGTGCGTGTTGTGTGCAGTGTGCTATGTGTGTTGCACGCGTTTCGTCAGTTTTGTGTGCATTTGTATGTGTTGTGTCAGTTTTGTGTGTGTGGTTGTGTTTTGTGTGTTGTGTGAGAGAGGCTGTGTGTGTGTTTGGCTGTTGGAGTTATGCACATGATGTAAGATGTGTTGACTGTGTGTGGCTGTGCTTGTTTTGTACATCTCTTGCATACAGTATGTGGTCTGTGCAATGGTTTTCGTGTGCATTGTGAGCAGTACTTATGTGCCTTCAAGGGTGTGGTGTGTTTATTGTGTCTGTTGTGTTGCGTGTTTCTGTGTTGCGTGTGTGTAGTGCGTTGTGCTCCTGTGTGAGGATGTATGTGTGGTGTGTCTGTGCGTGATTGTGTCTGCAGTGGGTAGTGTGTGAAATGTGTGCTACTTGACTTTGTTGGTTATATGTGTTTTGCCTATGGATTTGGGAGTGTTGTATGTGTTATGAGTTGTGATACTTTCTGTGCGGGATGCTTGTGTGTGTCGTGTGATGTGTGGTTCTGTGAGTTGTGTTTGTGTTGTGTGTATTGTACTCTGTGTGTTCTGTGGTCTGTGTGTTTTGCTTGTTGAGTGAGACACTGTGTGTTAGGACTGATATCTTTGTGTATATGTTGTGTGTTTGGCATTGTGCATTCTGTGAGGCTGTGTGTGCTGTCTGTTTTATGTGTGTTTGGAGTGATGTGTGTAGTGTGTGAAATGTGTGTTGCATAATTTTTGTGTTCTTTCTGTTGTCGACGGTGTGTGTTTTGCATGTTGGTTTCTATGTTCGCGGTTGTGTTTGACAGGTTGTGTGTGTGGCTGGCTCTTTGAGTAAGGAGTGTAATTTGTGATGTGTGTACTGTGTGTGGTCAAGCTTGGTCAGTGTGCCTCACTGGGTGTGTTGTGTTCACTCTGAGAACCGTGGTTCATGTGTATGGTGGGCAGTTATGTTCTCGGTGTGATGTGCTGTGTGTTGAGGGACTTCTGCATTCAAGTGCACAGAAGACAGCCTCTCGTTGTTGGCGGTTTTCTCCACAGGTTTGTAATACTCCAGGAGGGCCTTGTTTCCTGAGGGCGCAGAGAGCCACCTCATCTCTTCACTAGCAAGGCCCTGAAGACGCCTTTGTTGTAAAGTGTCAGAAACTGCTGCAGGAGAGCCTCATGACAAACTCTGCCGCAGAAACAATCCACCATGCACTGAGGAGACACTCCATGAGGGAATACGAGACTGCTTTCATTTTGCACGCAATTTGCTCCTATGTGATAAGGAAAACAGCAAACATTGCAGTAGAACGCGGTCTTCTCTGTAAGCCCTCTATCTCAAAGATGTGGGTGGGCTGCGAATAGGCCTTTGCTCTAGCGACACTGGAAGTTGCAGAAGATGATGCATTGTAGTGACAGCAGTGGAGGCAAGTCAGCTTTGGATTCAGCTTATGTGACTGAAAGAAAGCACTGCAGGATGGCCCACTCAAGGAATCATTGAAGCCCTGGCAGTGGAGGCTGAAACAGAGCTTTCAATGTGCTTTCAACCATGTCTGTGTGGCCATGAACGTGAGGCTTTGCTGAGGAAGCCTGGCCGTCTGGCACTATGCCCGCATACAACGAATTTAGCTCGCAATGTGGTTTCCGTGTCTGTCCTGTGTGCCTGCACTCTAAGCACCTGGAAGAGGTTTTGCCCTGCAGAGCTCTCTTTAGCTGAGTGTTGTGTGCTCATTTGGGTGACCATTAACGTGAGGCTTTGTTGAGGAAGCCTGGCCATCAGGAAAATGCCCGCATACACCGAATTCAGCTCGCAATGTGGTTTCCGTGTCTGGAATGTGTGCCCGCTCTCTAAGCGCCTGAAAGAGGTCTGCTGCGTAGAGATATCTTTTGCTGAGTGTCGGGAGCTCATTTGTGAGGCCATTAACGTGAGGTTTTGCTGAGGAAGCCTGGCTGTCAGGAAAATACCCGCATACAACAAATTCAGCTCGCAATGTGGTTTCCGTGTCTTATAAATTCTCTTGTTTGTTGTTATGTGCTGTGTTCTGGGTGGTGTGAGTGCTGCCTTTAGGCTTTCTGCGTGTGACATACTGGGTAGATGTGGCGTGGGCTGTGTCATTTCAGCATTGTGTGTAATGATGGGTTCGCCTTGTGTCGGGTGTGTTGTGTGCATGTGTATGTTGTGTGTGGGTGTGTTTTCATTCGTGCTGTGTGCGCGTGGGGATGCATGTGTTCTCTATGATTAGATTGTGGTTGTGCGTGTTGTGTGCAGTGTGCTATGTGTGTTGCACGCGTTTCGTCAGTTTTGTGTGCATTTGTATGTGTTGTGTCAGTTTTGTGTGTGTGGTTGTGTTTTGTGTGTTGTGTGAGAGAGGCTGTGTGTGTGTTTGGCTGTTGGAGTTATGCACATGATGTAAGATGTGTTGACTGTGTGTGGCTGTGCTTGTTTTGTACATCTCTTGCATACAGTATGTGGTCTGTGCAATGGTTTTCGTGTGCATTGTGAGCAGTACTTATGTGCCTTCAAGGGTGTGGTGTGTTTATTGTGTCTGTTGTGTTGCGTGTTTCTGTGTTGCGTGTGTGTAGTGCGTTGTGCTCCTGTGTGAGGATGTATGTGTGGTGTGTCTGTGCGTGATTGTGTCTGCAGTGGGTAGTGTGTGAAATGTGTGCTACTTGACTTTGTTGGTTATATGTGTTTTGCCTATGGATTTGGGAGTGTTGTATGTGTTATGAGTTGTGATACTTTCTGTGCGGGATGCTTGTGTGTGTCGTGTGATGTGTGGTTCTGTGAGTTGTGTTTGTGTTGTGTGTATTCTACTCTGTGTGTTCTGTGGTCTGTGTGTTTTGCTTGTTGAGTGAGACACTGTGTGTTAGGACTGATATCTTTGTGTATATGTTGTGTGTTTGGCATTGTGCATTCTGTGAGGCTGTGTGTGCTGTCTGTTTTATGTGTGTTTGGAGTGATGTGTGTAGTGTGTGAAATGTGTGTTGCATAATTTTTGTGTTCTTTCTGTTGTCGACGGTGTGTGTTTTGCATGTTGGTTTCTATGTTCGCGGTTGTGTTTGACAGGTTGTGTGTGTGGCTGGCTCTTTGAGTAAGGAGTGTAATTTGTGATGTGTGTACTGTGTGTGGTCAAGCTTGGTCAGTGTGCCTCACTGGGTGTGTTGTGTTCACTCTGAGAACCGTGGTTCATGTGTATGGTGGGCAGTTATGTTCTCGGTGTGATGTGCTGTGTGTTGAGGGACTTCTGCATTCAAGTGCACAGAAGACAGCCTCTCGTTGTTGGCGGTTTTCTCCACAGGTTTGTAATACTCCAGGAGGGCCTTGTTTCCTGAGGGCGCAGAGAGCCACCTCATCTCTTCACTAGCAAGGCCCTGAAGACGCCTTTGTTGTAAAGTGTCAGAAACTGCTGCAGGAGAGCCTCATGACAAACTCTGCCGCAGAAACAATCCACCATGCACTGAGGAGACACTCCATGAGGGAATACGAGGCTGCTTTCATTTTGCACGCAATTTGCTCCTATGTGATAAGGAAAACAGCAAACATTGCAGTAGAACGCGGTCTTCTCTGTAAGCCCTCTATCTCAAAGATGTGGGTGGGCTGCGAATAGGCCTTTGCTCTAGCGACACTGGAAGTTGCAGAAGATGATGCATTGTAGTGACAGCAGTGGAGGCAAGTCAGCTTTGGATTCAGCTTATGTGACTGAAAGAAAGCACTGCAGGATGGCCCACTCAAGGAATCATTGAAGCCCTGGCAGTGGAGGCTGAAACAGGGCTTTCAATGTGCTTTCAACCATGTCTGTGTGGCCATGAACGTGAGGCTTTGCTGAGGAAGCCTGGCCATCAGGAAAATACCCGCATACAACGAATTGAACTTGCAATGTGGTTTCCGTGTCTGTCCTGTGTGCCTGCACTCTAAGCACCTGAAAGAGGATTTCTGTGTAGAGCTCTCTTTTGCTGAGTGTCGTGTGCTCATTTAGGTGAACATTAACGTGAGGCTTTGTTGACGAAGCCTGGCCATCAGGAAAATGCCCGCATACAACGAATTCAGCTCGCATTGTGGTTTCTGTGTCTGTAATGTGTGCCTGCTCTCTAAGCGCCGGAAAGAGGATTTCTGTGTACAGCTCTCTTTTGCTGAGTGTCGTGTGCTCATTTAGGTGAACATTAACGTGAGGCTTTGTTGTCGAAGCCTGGCCATCAGGAAAATGCCCGCATACACCGAATTCAGCTCGCAATGTGGTTTCCGTGTCTGGAATGTGTGCCCGCTCTCTAAGCGCCTGAAAGAGGTCTGCTGCGTAGAGCTCTCTTTTGCTAGGTGTTGGGTGCTCATTTGTGTGGCCATTAACGTGAGGTTTTGCTGAGGAAGACTGGCCATCAGGAAAATACCCGCATACAACGATTTCAGCAGGCAATGTGTTTTCCGTGTCAGTCCTGTGTGACTGCACTCTAAGCGCATGAGTGAAGTCTGCTCTGTAGAGATATCTTTTGCTGAGTGTCGGGAGCTCATTTGTGAGGCCATTAACGTGAGGTTTTGCTGAGGAAGCCTGGCTGTCAGGAAAATACCCGCATACAACAAATTCAGCTCGCAATGTGGTTTCCGTGTCTTATAAATTCTCTTGTTTGTTGTTATGTGCTGTGTTCTGGGTGGTGTGAGTGCTGCCTTTAGGCTTTCTGCGTGTGACATACTGGGTAGATGTGGCGTGGGCTGTGTCATTTCAGCATTGTGTGTAATGATGGGTTCGCCTTGTGTCGGGTGTGTTGTGTGCATGTGTATGTTGTGTGGGTGTGTTTTCGTTCGTCTGTGTGCGCGTGGGGATGCATGTGTTCTCTATGATTAGATTGTGGTTGTGCGTGTTGTGTGCAGTGTGCTATGTGTGTTGCACGCGTTTCGTCAGTTTTGTGTGCATTTGTATGTGTTGTGTCAGTTTTGTGTGTGTGGTTGTGTTTTGTGTGTTGTGTGAGAGAGGCTGTGTGTGTGTTTGGCTGTTGGAGTTATGCACATGATGTAAGATGTGTTGACTGTGTGTGGCTGTGCTTGTTTTGTACATCTCTTGCATACAGTATGTGGTCTGTGCAATGGTTTTCGTGTGCATTGTGAGCAGTACTTATGTGCCTTCAAGGGTGTGGTGTGTTTATTGTGTCTGTTGTGTTGCGTGTTTCTGTGTTGCGTGTGTGTAGTGCGTTGTGCTCCTGTGTGAGGATGTATGTGTGGTGTGTCTGTGCGTGATTGTGTCTGCAGTGGGTAGTGTGTGAAATGTGTGCTACTTGACTTTGTTGGTTATATGTGTTTTGCCTATGGATTTGGGAGTGTTGTATGTGTTATGAGTTGTGATACTTTCTGTGCGGGATGCTTGTGTGTGTCGTGTGATGTGTGGTTCTGTGAGTTGTGTTTGTGTTGTGTGTATTCTACTCTGTGTGTTCTGTGGTCTGTGTGTTTTGCTTGTTGAGTGAGACACTGTGTGTTAGGACTGATATCTTTGTGTATATGTTGTGTGTTTGGCATTGTGCATTCTGTGAGGCTGTGTGTGCTGTCTGTTTTATGTGTGTTTGGAGTGATGTGTGTAGTGTGTGAAATGTGTGTTGCATAATTTTTGTGTTCTTTCTGTTGTCGACGGTGTGTGTTTTGCATGTTGGTTTCTATGTTCGCGGTTGTGTTTGACAGGTTGTGTGTGTGGCTGGCTCTTTGAGTAAGGAGTGTAATTTGTGATGTGTGTACTGTGTGTGGTCAAGCTTGGTCAGTGTGCCTCACTGGGTGTGTTGTGTTCACTCTGAGAACCGTGGTTCATGTGTATGGTGGGCAGTTATGTTCTCGGTGTGATGTGCTGTGTGTTGAGGGACTTCTGCATTCAAGTGCACAGAAGACAGCCTCTCGTTGTTGGCGGTTTTCTCCACAGGTTTGTAATACTCCAGGAGGGCCTTGTTTCCTGAGGGCGCAGAGAGCCACCTCATCTCTTCACTAGCAAGGCCCTGAAGACGCCTTTGTTGTAAAGTGTCAGAAACTGCTGCAGGAGAGCCTCATGACAAACTCTGCCGCAGAAACAATCCACCATGCACTGAGGAGACACTCCATGAGGGAATACGAGGCTGCTTTCATTTTGCACGCAATTTGCTCCTATGTGATAAGGAAAACAGCAAACATTGCAGTAGAACGCGGTCTTCTCTGTAAGCCCTCTATCTCAAAGATGTGGGTGGGCTGCGAATAGGCCTTTGCTCTAGCGACACTGGAAGTTGCAGAAGATGATGCATTGTAGTGACAGCAGTGGAGGCAAGTCAGCTTTGGATTCAGCTTATGTGACTGAAAGAAAGCACTGCAGGATGGCCCACTCAAGGAATCATTGAAGCCCTGGCAGTGGAGGCTGAAACAGAGCTTTCAATGTGCTTTCAACCATGTCTGTGTGGCCATGAACGTGAGGCTTTGCTGAGGAAGCCTGGCCGTCTGGCACTATGCCCGCATACAACGAATTTAGCTCGCAATGTGGTTTCCGTGTCTGTCCTGTGTGCCTGCACTCTAAGCACCTGGAAGAGGTTTTGCCCTGCAGAGCTCTCTTTAGCTGAGTGTTGTGTGCTCATTTGGGTGACCATTAACGTGAGGCTTTGTTGAGGAAGCCTGGCCATCAGGAAAATGCCCGCATACACCGAATTCAGCTCGCAATGTGGTTTCCGTGTCTGGAATGTGTGCCCGCTCTCTAAGCGCCTGAAAGAGGTCTGCTGCGTAGAGATATCTTTTGCTGAGTGTCGGGAGCTCATTTGTGAGGCCATTAACGTGAGGTTTTGCTGAGGAAGCCTGGCTGTCAGGAAAATACCCGCATACAACAAATTCAGCTCGCAATGTGGTTTCCGTGTCTTATAAATTCTCTTGTTTGTTGTTATGTGCTGTGTTCTGGGTGGTGTGAGTGCTGCCTTTAGGCTTTCTGCGTGTGACATACTGGGTAGATGTGGCGTGGGCTGTGTCATTTCAGCATTGTGTGTAATGATGGGTTCGCCTTGTGTCGGGTGTGTTGTGTGCATGTGTATGTTGTGTGTGGGTGTGTTTTCATTCGTGCTGTGTGCGCGTGGGGATGCATGTGTTCTCTATGATTAGATTGTGGTTGTGCGTGTTGTGTGCAGTGTGCTATGTGTGTTGCACGCGTTTCGTCAGTTTTGTGTGCATTTGTATGTGTTGTGTCAGTTTTGTGTGTGTGGTTGTGTTTTGTGTGTTGTGTGAGAGAGGCTGTGTGTGTGTTTGGCTGTTGGAGTTATGCACATGATGTAAGATGTGTTGACTGTGTGTGGCTGTGCTTGTTTTGTACATCTCTTGCATACAGTATGTGGTCTGTGCAATGGTTTTCGTGTGCATTGTGAGCAGTACTTATGTGCCTTCAAGGGTGTGGTGTGTTTATTGTGTCTGTTGTGTTGCGTGTTTCTGTGTTGCGTGTGTGTAGTGCGTTGTGCTCCTGTGTGAGGATGTATGTGTGGTGTGTCTGTGCGTGATTGTGTCTGCAGTGGGTAGTGTGTGAAATGTGTGCTACTTGACTTTGTTGGTTATATGTGTTTTGCCTATGGATTTGGGAGTGTTGTATGTGTTATGAGTTGTGATACTTTCTGTGCGGGATGCTTGTGTGTGTCGTGTGATGTGTGGTTCTGTGAGTTGTGTTTGTGTTGTGTGTATTCTACTCTGTGTGTTCTGTGGTCTGTGTGTTTTGCTTGTTGAGTGAGACACTGTGTGTTAGGACTGATATCTTTGTGTATATGTTGTGTGTTTGGCATTGTGCATTCTGTGAGGCTGTGTGTGCTGTCTGTTTTATGTGTGTTTGGAGTGATGTGTGTAGTGTGTGAAATGTGTGTTGCATAATTTTTGTGTTCTTTCTGTTGTCGACGGTGTGTGTTTTGCATGTTGGTTTCTATGTTCGCGGTTGTGTTTGACAGGTTGTGTGTGTGGCTGGCTCTTTGAGTAAGGAGTGTAATTTGTGATGTGTGTACTGTGTGTGGTCAAGCTTGGTCAGTGTGCCTCACTGGGTGTGTTGTGTTCACTCTGAGAACCGTGGTTCATGTGTATGGTGGGCAGTTATGTTCTCGGTGTGATGTGCTGTGTGTTGAGGGACTTCTGCATTCAAGTGCACAGAAGACAGCCTCTCGTTGTTGGCGGTTTTCTCCACAGGTTTGTAATACTCCAGGAGGGCCTTGTTTCCTGAGGGCGCAGAGAGCCACCTCATCTCTTCACTAGCAAGGCCCTGAAGACGCCTTTGTTGTAAAGTGTCAGAAACTGCTGCAGGAGAGCCTCATGACAAACTCTGCCGCAGAAACAATCCACCATGCACTGAGGAGACACTCCATGAGGGAATACGAGACTGCTTTCATTTTGCACGCAATTTGCTCCTATGTGATAAGGAAAACAGCAAACATTGCAGTAGAACGCGGTCTTCTCTGTAAGCCCTCTATCTCAAAGATGTGGGTGGGCTGCGAATAGGCCTTTGCTCTAGCGACACTGGAAGTTGCAGAAGATGATGCATTGTAGTGACAGCAGTGGAGGCAAGTCAGCTTTGGATTCAGCTTATGTGACTGAAAGAAAGCACTGCAGGATGGCCCACTCAAGGAATCATTGAAGCCCTGGCAGTGGAGGCTGAAACAGAGCTTTCAATGTGCTTTCAACCATGTCTGTGTGGCCATGAACGTGAGGCTTTGCTGAGGAAGCCTGGCCGTCTGGCACTATGCCCGCATACAACGAATTTAGCTCGCAATGTGGTTTCCGTGTCTGTCCTGTGTGCCTGCACTCTAAGCACCTGGAAGAGGTTTTGCCCTGCAGAGCTCTCTTTAGCTGAGTGTTGTGTGCTCATTTGGGTGACCATTAACGTGAGGCTTTGTTGAGGAAGCCTGGCCATCAGGAAAATGCCCGCATACACCGAATTCAGCTCGCAATGTGGTTTCCGTGTCTGGAATGTGTGCCCGCTCTCTAAGCGCCTGAAAGAGGTCTGCTGCGTAGAGATATCTTTTGCTGAGTGTCGGGAGCTCATTTGTGAGGCCATTAACGTGAGGTTTTGCTGAGGAAGCCTGGCTGTCAGGAAAATACCCGCATACAACAAATTCAGCTCGCAATGTGGTTTCCGTGTCTTATAAATTCTCTTGTTTGTTGTTATGTGCTGTGTTCTGGGTGGTGTGAGTGCTGCCTTTAGGCTTTCTGCGTGTGACATACTGGGTAGATGTGGCGTGGGCTGTGTCATTTCAGCATTGTGTGTAATGATGGGTTCGCCTTGTGTCGGGTGTGTTGTGTGCATGTGTATGTTGTGTGTGGGTGTGTTTTCATTCGTGCTGTGTGCGCGTGGGGATGCATGTGTTCTCTATGATTAGATTGTGGTTGTGCGTGTTGTGTGCAGTGTGCTATGTGTGTTGCACGCGTTTCGTCAGTTTTGTGTGCATTTGTATGTGTTGTGTCAGTTTTGTGTGTGTGGTTGTGTTTTGTGTGTTGTGTGAGAGAGGCTGTGTGTGTGTTTGGCTGTTGGAGTTATGCACATGATGTAAGATGTGTTGACTGTGTGTGGCTGTGCTTGTTTTGTACATCTCTTGCATACAGTATGTGGTCTGTGCAATGGTTTTCGTGTGCATTGTGAGCAGTACTTATGTGCCTTCAAGGGTGTGGTGTGTTTATTGTGTCTGTTGTGTTGCGTGTTTCTGTGTTGCGTGTGTGTAGTGCGTTGTGCTCCTGTGTGAGGATGTATGTGTGGTGTGTCTGTGCGTGATTGTGTCTGCAGTGGGTAGTGTGTGAAATGTGTGCTACTTGACTTTGTTGGTTATATGTGTTTTGCCTATGGATTTGGGAGTGTTGTATGTGTTATGAGTTGTGATACTTTCTGTGCGGGATGCTTGTGTGTGTCGTGTGATGTGTGGTTCTGTGAGTTGTGTTTGTGTTGTGTGTATTCTACTCTGTGTGTTCTGTGGTCTGTGTGTTTTGCTTGTTGAGTGAGACACTGTGTGTTAGGACTGATATCTTTGTGTATATGTTGTGTGTTTGGCATTGTGCATTCTGTGAGGCTGTGTGTGCTGTCTGTTTTATGTGTGTTTGGAGTGATGTGTGTAGTGTGTGAAATGTGTGTTGCATAATTTTTGTGTTCTTTCTGTTGTCGACGGTGTGTGTTTTGCATGTTGGTTTCTATGTTCGCGGTTGTGTTTGACAGGTTGTGTGTGTGGCTGGCTCTTTGAGTAAGGAGTGTAATTTGTGATGTGTGTACTGTGTGTGGTCAAGCTTGGTCAGTGTGCCTCACTGGGTGTGTTGTGTTCACTCTGAGAACCGTGGTTCATGTGTATGGTGGGCAGTTATGTTCTCGGTGTGATGTGCTGTGTGTTGAGGGACTTCTGCATTCAAGTGCACAGAAGACAGCCTCTCGTTGTTGGCGGTTTTCTCCACAGGTTTGTAATACTCCAGGAGGGCCTTGTTTCCTGAGGGCGCAGAGAGCCACCTCATCTCTTCACTAGCAAGGCCCTGAAGACGCCTTTGTTGTAAAGTGTCAGAAACTGCTGCAGGAGAGCCTCATGACAAACTCTGCCGCAGAAACAATCCACCATGCACTGAGGAGACACTCCATGAGGGAATACGAGGCTGCTTTCATTTTGCACGCAATTTGCTCCTATGTGATAAGGAAAACAGCAAACATTGCAGTAGAACGCGGTCTTCTCTGTAAGCCCTCTATCTCAAAGATGTGGGTGGGCTGCGAATAGGCCTTTGCTCTAGCGACACTGGAAGTTGCAGAAGATGATGCATTGTAGTGACAGCAGTGGAGGCAAGTCAGCTTTGGATTCAGCTTATGTGACTGAAAGAAAGCACTGCAGGATGGCCCACTCAAGGAATCATTGAAGCCCTGGCAGTGGAGGCTGAAACAGGGCTTTCAATGTGCTTTCAACCATGTCTGTGTGGCCATGAACGTGAGGCTTTGCTGAGGAAGCCTGGCCATCAGGAAAATACCCGCATACAACGAATTGAACTTGCAATGTGGTTTCCGTGTCTGTCCTGTGTGCCTGCACTCTAAGCACCTGAAAGAGGATTTCTGTGTAGAGCTCTCTTTTGCTGAGTGTCGTGTGCTCATTTAGGTGAACATTAACGTGAGGCTTTGTTGACGAAGCCTGGCCATCAGGAAAATGCCCGCATACAACGAATTCAGCTCGCATTGTGGTTTCTGTGTCTGTAATGTGTGCCTGCTCTCTAAGCGCCGGAAAGAGGATTTCTGTGTACAGCTCTCTTTTGCTGAGTGTCGTGTGCTCATTTAGGTGAACATTAACGTGAGGCTTTGTTGACGAAGCCTGGCCATCAGGAAAATGCCCGCATACACCGAATTCAGCTCGCAATGTGGTTTCCGTGTCTGGAATGTGTGCCCGCTCTCTAAGCGCCTGAAAGAGGTCTGCTGCGTAGAGCTCTCTTTTGCTAGGTGTTGGGTGCTCATTTGTGTGGCCATTAACGTGAGGTTTTGCTGAGGAAGACTGGCCATCAGGAAAATACCCGCATACAACGATTTCAGCAGGCAATGTGTTTTCCGTGTCAGTCCTGTGTGACTGCACTCTAAGCGCATGAGTGAAGTCTGCTCTGTAGAGATATCTTTTGCTGAGTGTCGGGAGCTCATTTGTGAGGCCATTAACGTGAGGTTTTGCTGAGGAAGCCTGGCTGTCAGGAAAATACCCGCATACAACAAATTCAGCTCGCAATGTGGTTTCCGTGTCTTATAAATTCTCTTGTTTGTTGTTATGTGCTGTGTTCTGGGTGGTGTGAGTGCTGCCTTTAGGCTTTCTGCGTGTGACATACTGGGTAGATGTGGCGTGGGCTGTGTCATTTCAGCATTGTGTGTAATGATGGGTTCGCCTTGTGTCGGGTGTGTTGTGTGCATGTGTATGTTGTGTGGGTGTGTTTTCGTTCGTCTGTGTGCGCGTGGGGATGCATGTGTTCTCTATGATTAGATTGTGGTTGTGCGTGTTGTGTGCAGTGTGCTATGTGTGTTGCACGCGTTTCGTCAGTTTTGTGTGCATTTGTATGTGTTGTGTCAGTTTTGTGTGTGTGGTTGTGTTTTGTGTGTTGTGTGAGAGAGGCTGTGTGTGTGTTTGGCTGTTGGAGTTATGCACATGATGTAAGATGTGTTGACTGTGTGTGGCTGTGCTTGTTTTGTACATCTCTTGCATACAGTATGTGGTCTGTGCAATGGTTTTCGTGTGCATTGTGAGCAGTACTTATGTGCCTTCAAGGGTGTGGTGTGTTTATTGTGTCTGTTGTGTTGCGTGTTTCTGTGTTGCGTGTGTGTAGTGCGTTGTGCTCCTGTGTGAGGATGTATGTGTGGTGTGTCTGTGCGTGATTGTGTCTGCAGTGGGTAGTGTGTGAAATGTGTGCTACTTGACTTTGTTGGTTATATGTGTTTTGCCTATGGATTTGGGAGTGTTGTATGTGTTATGAGTTGTGATACTTTCTGTGCGGGATGCTTGTGTGTGTCGTGTGATGTGTGGTTCTGTGAGTTGTGTTTGTGTTGTGTGTATTGTACTCTGTGTGTTCTGTGGTCTGTGTGTTTTGCTTGTTGAGTGAGACACTGTGTGTTAGGACTGATATCTTTGTGTATATGTTGTGTGTTTGGCATTGTGCATTCTGTGAGGCTGTGTGTGCTGTCTGTTTTATGTGTGTTTGGAGTGATGTGTGTAGTGTGTGAAATGTGTGTTGCATAATTTTTGTGTTCTTTCTGTTGTCGACGGTGTGTGTTTTGCATGTTGGTTTCTATGTTCGCGGTTGTGTTTGACAGGTTGTGTGTGTGGCTGGCTCTTTGAGTAAGGAGTGTAATTTGTGATGTGTGTACTGTGTGTGGTCAAGCTTGGTCAGTGTGCCTCACTGGGTGTGTTGTGTTCACTCTGAGAACCGTGGTTCATGTGTATGGTGGGCAGTTATGTTCTCGGTGTGATGTGCTGTGTGTTGAGGGACTTCTGCATTCAAGTGCACAGAAGACAGCCTCTCGTTGTTGGCGGTTTTCTCCACAGGTTTGTAATACTCCAGGAGGGCCTTGTTTCCTGAGGGCGCAGAGAGCCACCTCATCTCTTCACTAGCAAGGCCCTGAAGACGCCTTTGTTGTAAAGTGTCAGAAACTGCTGCAGGAGAGCCTCATGACAAACTCTGCCGCAGAAACAATCCACCATGCACTGAGGAGACACTCCATGAGGGAATACGAGACTGCTTTCATTTTGCACGCAATTTGCTCCTATGTGATAAGGAAAACAGCAAACATTGCAGTAGAACGCGGTCTTCTCTGTAAGCCCTCTATCTCAAAGATGTGGGTGGGCTGCGAATAGGCCTTTGCTCTAGCGACACTGGAAGTTGCAGAAGATGATGCATTGTAGTGACAGCAGTGGAGGCAAGTCAGCTTTGGATTCAGCTTATGTGACTGAAAGAAAGCACTGCAGGATGGCCCACTCAAGGAATCATTGAAGCCCTGGCAGTGGAGGCTGAAACAGAGCTTTCAATGTGCTTTCAACCATGTCTGTGTGGCCATGAACGTGAGGCTTTGCTGAGGAAGCCTGGCCGTCTGGCACTATGCCCGCATACAACGAATTTAGCTCGCAATGTGGTTTCCGTGTCTGTCCTGTGTGCCTGCACTCTAAGCACCTGGAAGAGGTTTTGCCCTGCAGAGCTCTCTTTAGCTGAGTGTTGTGTGCTCATTTGGGTGACCATTAACGTGAGGCTTTGTTGAGGAAGCCTGGCCATCAGGAAAATGCCCGCATACACCGAATTCAGCTCGCAATGTGGTTTCCGTGTCTGGAATGTGTGCCCGCTCTCTAAGCGCCTGAAAGAGGTCTGCTGCGTAGAGATATCTTTTGCTGAGTGTCGGGAGCTCATTTGTGAGGCCATTAACGTGAGGTTTTGCTGAGGAAGCCTGGCTGTCAGGAAAATACCCGCATACAACAAATTCAGCTCGCAATGTGGTTTCCGTGTCTTATAAATTCTCTTGTTTGTTGTTATGTGCTGTGTTCTGGGTGGTGTGAGTGCTGCCTTTAGGCTTTCTGCGTGTGACATACTGGGTAGATGTGGCGTGGGCTGTGTCATTTCAGCATTGTGTGTAATGATGGGTTCGCCTTGTGTCGGGTGTGTTGTGTGCATGTGTATGTTGTGTGTGGGTGTGTTTTCATTCGTGCTGTGTGCGCGTGGGGATGCATGTGTTCTCTATGATTAGATTGTGGTTGTGCGTGTTGTGTGCAGTGTGCTATGTGTGTTGCACGCGTTTCGTCAGTTTTGTGTGCATTTGTATGTGTTGTGTCAGTTTTGTGTGTGTGGTTGTGTTTTGTGTGTTGTGTGAGAGAGGCTGTGTGTGTGTTTGGCTGTTGGAGTTATGCACATGATGTAAGATGTGTTGACTGTGTGTGGCTGTGCTTGTTTTGTACATCTCTTGCATACAGTATGTGGTCTGTGCAATGGTTTTCGTGTGCATTGTGAGCAGTACTTATGTGCCTTCAAGGGTGTGGTGTGTTTATTGTGTCTGTTGTGTTGCGTGTTTCTGTGTTGCGTGTGTGTAGTGCGTTGTGCTCCTGTGTGAGGATGTATGTGTGGTGTGTCTGTGCGTGATTGTGTCTGCAGTGGGTAGTGTGTGAAATGTGTGCTACTTGACTTTGTTGGTTATATGTGTTTTGCCTATGGATTTGGGAGTGTTGTATGTGTTATGAGTTGTGATACTTTCTGTGCGGGATGCTTGTGTGTGTCGTGTGATGTGTGGTTCTGTGAGTTGTGTTTGTGTTGTGTGTATTCTACTCTGTGTGTTCTGTGGTCTGTGTGTTTTGCTTGTTGAGTGAGACACTGTGTGTTAGGACTGATATCTTTGTGTATATGTTGTGTGTTTGGCATTGTGCATTCTGTGAGGCTGTGTGTGCTGTCTGTTTTATGTGTGTTTGGAGTGATGTGTGTAGTGTGTGAAATGTGTGTTGCATAATTTTTGTGTTCTTTCTGTTGTCGACGGTGTGTGTTTTGCATGTTGGTTTCTATGTTCGCGGTTGTGTTTGACAGGTTGTGTGTGTGGCTGGCTCTTTGAGTAAGGAGTGTAATTTGTGATGTGTGTACTGTGTGTGGTCAAGCTTGGTCAGTGTGCCTCACTGGGTGTGTTGTGTTCACTCTGAGAACCGTGGTTCATGTGTATGGTGGGCAGTTATGTTCTCGGTGTGATGTGCTGTGTGTTGAGGGACTTCTGCATTCAAGTGCACAGAAGACAGCCTCTCGTTGTTGGCGGTTTTCTCCACAGGTTTGTAATACTCCAGGAGGGCCTTGTTTCCTGAGGGCGCAGAGAGCCACCTCATCTCTTCACTAGCAAGGCCCTGAAGACGCCTTTGTTGTAAAGTGTCAGAAACTGCTGCAGGAGAGCCTCATGACAAACTCTGCCGCAGAAACAATCCACCATGCACTGAGGAGACACTCCATGAGGGAATACGAGGCTGCTTTCATTTTGCACGCAATTTGCTCCTATGTGATAAGGAAAACAGCAAACATTGCAGTAGAACGCGGTCTTCTCTGTAAGCCCTCTATCTCAAAGATGTGGGTGGGCTGCGAATAGGCCTTTGCTCTAGCGACACTGGAAGTTGCAGAAGATGATGCATTGTAGTGACAGCAGTGGAGGCAAGTCAGCTTTGGATTCAGCTTATGTGACTGAAAGAAAGCACTGCAGGATGGCCCACTCAAGGAATCATTGAAGCCCTGGCAGTGGAGGCTGAAACAGGGCTTTCAATGTGCTTTCAACCATGTCTGTGTGGCCATGAACGTGAGGCTTTGCTGAGGAAGCCTGGCCATCAGGAAAATACCCGCATACAACGAATTGAACTTGCAATGTGGTTTCCGTGTCTGTCCTGTGTGCCTGCACTCTAAGCACCTGAAAGAGGATTTCTGTGTAGAGCTCTCTTTTGCTGAGTGTCGTGTGCTCATTTCGGTGAACATTAACGTGAGGCTTTGTTGACGAAGCCTGGCCATCAGGAAAATGCCCGCATACAACGAATTCAGCTCGCATTGTGGTTTCTGTGTCTGTAATGTGTGCCTGCTCTCTAAGCGCCGGAAAGAGGATTTCTGTGTACAGCTCTCTTTTGCTGAGTGTCGTGTGCTCATTTAGGTGAACATTAACGTGAGGCTTTGTTGACGAAGCCTGGCCATCAGGAAAATGCCCGCATACACCGAATTCAGCTCGCAATGTGGTTTCCGTGTCTGGAATGTGTGCCCGCTCTCTAAGCGCCTGAAAGAGGTCTGCTGCGTAGAGCTCTCTTTTGCTAGGTGTTGGGTGCTCATTTGTGTGGCCATTAACGTGAGGTTTTGCTGAGGAAGACTGGCCATCAGGAAAATACCCGCATACAACGATTTCAGCAGGCAATGTGTTTTCCGTGTCAGTCCTGTGTGACTGCACTCTAAGCGCATGAGTGAAGTCTGCTCTGTAGAGATATCTTTTGCTGAGTGTCGGGAGCTCATTTGTGAGGCCATTAACGTGAGGTTTTGCTGAGGAAGCCTGGCTGTCAGGAAAATACCCGCATACAACAAATTCAGCTCGCAATGTGGTTTCCGTGTCTTATAAATTCTCTTGTTTGTTGTTATGTGCTGTGTTCTGGGTGGTGTGAGTGCTGCCTTTAGGCTTTCTGCGTGTGACATACTGGGTAGATGTGGCGTGGGCTGTGTCATTTCAGCATTGTGTGTAATGATGGGTTCGCCTTGTGTCGGGTGTGTTGTGTGCATGTGTATGTTGTGTGGGTGTGTTTTCGTTCGTCTGTGTGCGCGTGGGGATGCATGTGTTCTCTATGATTAGATTGTGGTTGTGCGTGTTGTGTGCAGTGTGCTATGTGTGTTGCACGCGTTTCGTCAGTTTTGTGTGCATTTGTATGTGTTGTGTCAGTTTTGTGTGTGTGGTTGTGTTTTGTGTGTTGTGTGAGAGAGGCTGTGTGTGTGTTTGGCTGTTGGAGTTATGCACATGATGTAAGATGTGTTGACTGTGTGTGGCTGTGCTTGTTTTGTACATCTCTTGCATACAGTATGTGGTCTGTGCAATGGTTTTCGTGTGCATTGTGAGCAGTACTTATGTGCCTTCAAGGGTGTGGTGTGTTTATTGTGTCTGTTGTGTTGCGTGTTTCTGTGTTGCGTGTGTGTAGTGCGTTGTGCTCCTGTGTGAGGATGTATGTGTGGTGTGTCTGTGCGTGATTGTGTCTGCAGTGGGTAGTGTGTGAAATGTGTGCTACTTGACTTTGTTGGTTATATGTGTTTTGCCTATGGATTTGGGAGTGTTGTATGTGTTATGAGTTGTGATACTTTCTGTGCGGGATGCTTGTGTGTGTCGTGTGATGTGTGGTTCTGTGAGTTGTGTTTGTGTTGTGTGTATTGTACTCTGTGTGTTCTGTGGTCTGTGTGTTTTGCTTGTTGAGTGAGACACTGTGTGTTAGGACTGATATCTTTGTGTATATGTTGTGTGTTTGGCATTGTGCATTCTGTGAGGCTGTGTGTGCTGTCTGTTTTATGTGTGTTTGGAGTGATGTGTGTAGTGTGTGAAATGTGTGTTGCATAATTTTTGTGTTCTTTCTGTTGTCGACGGTGTGTGTTTTGCATGTTGGTTTCTATGTTCGCGGTTGTGTTTGACAGGTTGTGTGTGTGGCTGGCTCTTTGAGTAAGGAGTGTAATTTGTGATGTGTGTACTGTGTGTGGTCAAGCTTGGTCAGTGTGCCTCACTGGGTGTGTTGTGTTCACTCTGAGAACCGTGGTTCATGTGTATGGTGGGCAGTTATGTTCTCGGTGTGATGTGCTGTGTGTTGAGGGACTTCTGCATTCAAGTGCACAGAAGACAGCCTCTCGTTGTTGGCGGTTTTCTCCACAGGTTTGTAATACTCCAGGAGGGCCTTGTTTCCTGAGGGCGCAGAGAGCCACCTCATCTCTTCACTAGCAAGGCCCTGAAGACGCCTTTGTTGTAAAGTGTCAGAAACTGCTGCAGGAGAGCCTCATGACAAACTCTGCCGCAGAAACAATCCACCATGCACTGAGGAGACACTCCATGAGGGAATACGAGACTGCTTTCATTTTGCACGCAATTTGCTCCTATGTGATAAGGAAAACAGCAAACATTGCAGTAGAACGCGGTCTTCTCTGTAAGCCCTCTATCTCAAAGATGTGGGTGGGCTGCGAATAGGCCTTTGCTCTAGCGACACTGGAAGTTGCAGAAGATGATGCATTGTAGTGACAGCAGTGGAGGCAAGTCAGCTTTGGATTCAGCTTATGTGACTGAAAGAAAGCACTGCAGGATGGCCCACTCAAGGAATCATTGAAGCCCTGGCAGTGGAGGCTGAAACAGAGCTTTCAATGTGCTTTCAACCATGTCTGTGTGGCCATGAACGTGAGGCTTTGCTGAGGAAGCCTGGCCGTCTGGCACTATGCCCGCATACAACGAATTTAGCTCGCAATGTGGTTTCCGTGTCTGTCCTGTGTGCCTGCACTCTAAGCACCTGGAAGAGGTTTTGCCCTGCAGAGCTCTCTTTAGCTGAGTGTTGTGTGCTCATTTGGGTGACCATTAACGTGAGGCTTTGTTGAGGAAGCCTGGCCATCAGGAAAATGCCCGCATACACCGAATTCAGCTCGCAATGTGGTTTCCGTGTCTGGAATGTGTGCCCGCTCTCTAAGCGCCTGAAAGAGGTCTGCTGCGTAGAGATATCTTTTGCTGAGTGTCGGGAGCTCATTTGTGAGGCCATTAACGTGAGGTTTTGCTGAGGAAGCCTGGCTGTCAGGAAAATACCCGCATACAACAAATTCAGCTCGCAATGTGGTTTCCGTGTCTTATAAATTCTCTTGTTTGTTGTTATGTGCTGTGTTCTGGGTGGTGTGAGTGCTGCCTTTAGGCTTTCTGCGTGTGACATACTGGGTAGATGTGGCGTGGGCTGTGTCATTTCAGCATTGTGTGTAATGATGGGTTCGCCTTGTGTCGGGTGTGTTGTGTGCATGTGTATGTTGTGTGTGGGTGTGTTTTCATTCGTGCTGTGTGCGCGTGGGGATGCATGTGTTCTCTATGATTAGATTGTGGTTGTGCGTGTTGTGTGCAGTGTGCTATGTGTGTTGCACGCGTTTCGTCAGTTTTGTGTGCATTTGTATGTGTTGTGTCAGTTTTGTGTGTGTGGTTGTGTTTTGTGTGTTGTGTGAGAGAGGCTGTGTGTGTGTTTGGCTGTTGGAGTTATGCACATGATGTAAGATGTGTTGACTGTGTGTGGCTGTGCTTGTTTTGTACATCTCTTGCATACAGTATGTGGTCTGTGCAATGGTTTTCGTGTGCATTGTGAGCAGTACTTATGTGCCTTCAAGGGTGTGGTGTGTTTATTGTGTCTGTTGTGTTGCGTGTTTCTGTGTTGGGGGTGTGTAGTGCGTTGTGCTCCTGTGTGAGGATGTATGTGTGGTGTGTCTGTGCGTGATTGTGTCTGCAGTGGGTAGTGTGTGAAATGTGTGCTACTTGACTTTGTTGGTTATATGTGTTTTGCCTATGGATTTGGGAGTGTTGTATGTGTTATGAGTTGTGATACTTTCTGTGCGGGATGCTTGTGTGTGTCGTGTGATGTGTGGTTCTGTGAGTTGTGTTTGTGTTGTGTGTATTCTACTCTGTGTGTTCTGTGGTCTGTGTGTTTTGCTTGTTGAGTGAGACACTGTGTGTTAGGACTGATATCTTTGTGTATATGTTGTGTGTTTGGCATTGTGCATTCTGTGAGGCTGTGTGTGCTGTCTGTTTTATGTGTGTTTGGAGTGATGTGTGTAGTGTGTGAAATGTGTGTTGCATAATTTTTGTGTTCTTTCTGTTGTCGACGGTGTGTGTTTTGCATGTTGGTTTCTATGTTCGCGGTTGTGTTTGACAGGTTGTGTGTGTGGCTGGCTCTTTGAGTAAGGAGTGTAATTTGTGATGTGTGTACTGTGTGTGGTCAAGCTTGGTCAGTGTGCCTCACTGGGTGTGTTGTGTTCACTCTGAGAACCGTGGTTCATGTGTATGGTGGGCAGTTATGTTCTCGGTGTGATGTGCTGTGTGTTGAGGGACTTCTGCATTCAAGTGCACAGAAGACAGCCTCTCGTTGTTGGCGGTTTTCTCCACAGGTTTGTAATACTCCAGGAGGGCCTTGTTTCCTGAGGGCGCAGAGAGCCACCTCATCTCTTCACTAGCAAGGCCCTGAAGACGCCTTTGTTGTAAAGTGTCAGAAACTGCTGCAGGAGAGCCTCATGACAAACTCTGCCGCAGAAACAATCCACCATGCACTGAGGAGACACTCCATGAGGGAATACGAGGCTGCTTTCATTTTGCACGCAATTTGCTCCTATGTGATAAGGAAAACAGCAAACATTGCAGTAGAACGCGGTCTTCTCTGTAAGCCCTCTATCTCAAAGATGTGGGTGGGCTGCGAATAGGCCTTTGCTCTAGCGACACTGGAAGTTGCAGAAGATGATGCATTGTAGTGACAGCAGTGGAGGCAAGTCAGCTTTGGATTCAGCTTATGTGACTGAAAGAAAGCACTGCAGGATGGCCCACTCAAGGAATCATTGAAGCCCTGGCAGTGGAGGCTGAAACAGGGCTTTCAATGTGCTTTCAACCATGTCTGTGTGGCCATGAACGTGAGGCTTTGCTGAGGAAGCCTGGCCATCAGGAAAATACCCGCATACAACGAATTGAACTTGCAATGTGGTTTCCGTGTCTGTCCTGTGTGCCTGCACTCTAAGCACCTGAAAGAGGATTTCTGTGTAGAGCTCTCTTTTGCTGAGTGTCGTGTGCTCATTTAGGTGAACATTAACGTGAGGCTTTGTTGACGAAGCCTGGCCATCAGGAAAATGCCCGCATACAACGAATTCAGCTCGCATTGTGGTTTCTGTGTCTGTAATGTGTGCCTGCTCTCTAAGCGCCGGAAAGAGGATTTCTGTGTACAGCTCTCTTTTGCTGAGTGTCGTGTGCTCATTTAGGTGAACATTAACGTGAGGCTTTGTTGACGAAGCCTGGCCATCAGGAAAATGCCCGCATACACCGAATTCAGCTCGCAATGTGGTTTCCGTGTCTGGAATGTGTGCCCGCTCTCTAAGCGCCTGAAAGAGGTCTGCTGCGTAGAGCTCTCTTTTGCTAGGTGTTGGGTGCTCATTTGTGTGGCCATTAACGTGAGGTTTTGCTGAGGAAGACTGGCCATCAGGAAAATACCCGCATACAACGATTTCAGCAGGCAATGTGTTTTCCGTGTCAGTCCTGTGTGACTGCACTCTAAGCGCATGAGTGAAGTCTGCTCTGTAGAGATATCTTTTGCTGAGTGTCGGGAGCTCATTTGTGAGGCCATTAACGTGAGGTTTTGCTGAGGAAGCCTGGCTGTCAGGAAAATACCCGCATACAACAAATTCAGCTCGCAATGTGGTTTCCGTGTCTTATAAATTCTCTTGTTTGTTGTTATGTGCTGTGTTCTGGGTGGTGTGAGTGCTGCCTTTAGGCTTTCTGCGTGTGACATACTGGGTAGATGTGGCGTGGGCTGTGTCATTTCAGCATTGTGTGTAATGATGGGTTCGCCTTGTGTCGGGTGTGTTGTGTGCATGTGTATGTTGTGTGGGTGTGTTTTCGTTCGTCTGTGTGCGCGTGGGGATGCATGTGTTCTCTATGATTAGATTGTGGTTGTGCGTGTTGTGTGCAGTGTGCTATGTGTGTTGCACGCGTTTCGTCAGTTTTGTGTGCATTTGTATGTGTTGTGTCAGTTTTGTGTGTGTGGTTGTGTTTTGTGTGTTGTGTGAGAGAGGCTGTGTGTGTGTTTGGCTGTTGGAGTTATGCACATGATGTAAGATGTGTTGACTGTGTGTGGCTGTGCTTGTTTTGTACATCTCTTGCATACAGTATGTGGTCTGTGCAATGGTTTTCGTGTGCATTGTGAGCAGTACTTATGTGCCTTCAAGGGTGTGGTGTGTTTATTGTGTCTGTTGTGTTGCGTGTTTCTGTGTTGCGTGTGTGTAGTGCGTTGTGCTCCTGTGTGAGGATGTATGTGTGGTGTGTCTGTGCGTGATTGTGTCTGCAGTGGGTAGTGTGTGAAATGTGTGCTACTTGACTTTGTTGGTTATATGTGTTTTGCCTATGGATTTGGGAGTGTTGTATGTGTTATGAGTTGTGATACTTTCTGTGCGGGATGCTTGTGTGTGTCGTGTGATGTGTGGTTCTGTGAGTTGTGTTTGTGTTGTGTGTATTCTACTCTGTGTGTTCTGTGGTCTGTGTGTTTTGCTTGTTGAGTGAGACACTGTGTGTTAGGACTGATATCTTTGTGTATATGTTGTGTGTTTGGCATTGTGCATTCTGTGAGGCTGTGTGTGCTGTCTGTTTTATGTGTGTTTGGAGTGATGTGTGTAGTGTGTGAAATGTGTGTTGCATAATTTTTGTGTTCTTTCTGTTGTCGACGGTGTGTGTTTTGCATGTTGGTTTCTATGTTCGCGGTTGTGTTTGACAGGTTGTGTGTGTGGCTGGCTCTTTGAGTAAGGAGTGTAATTTGTGATGTGTGTACTGTGTGTGGTCAAGCTTGGTCAGTGTGCCTCACTGGGTGTGTTGTGTTCACTCTGAGAACCGTGGTTCATGTGTATGGTGGGCAGTTATGTTCTCGGTGTGATGTGCTGTGTGTTGAGGGACTTCTGCATTCAAGTGCACAGAAGACAGCCTCTCGTTGTTGGCGGTTTTCTCCACAGGTTTGTAATACTCCAGGAGGGCCTTGTTTCCTGAGGGCGCAGAGAGCCACCTCATCTCTTCACTAGCAAGGCCCTGAAGACGCCTTTGTTGTAAAGTGTCAGAAACTGCTGCAGGAGAGCCTCATGACAAACTCTGCCGCAGAAACAATCCACCATGCACTGAGGAGACACTCCATGAGGGAATACGAGACTGCTTTCATTTTGCACGCAATTTGCTCCTATGTGATAAGGAAAACAGCAAACATTGCAGTAGAACGCGGTCTTCTCTGTAAGCCCTCTATCTCAAAGATGTGGGTGGGCTGCGAATAGGCCTTTGCTCTAGCGACACTGGAAGTTGCAGAAGATGATGCATTGTAGTGACAGCAGTGGAGGCAAGTCAGCTTTGGATTCAGCTTATGTGACTGAAAGAAAGCACTGCAGGATGGCCCACTCAAGGAATCATTGAAGCCCTGGCAGTGGAGGCTGAAACAGAGCTTTCAATGTGCTTTCAACCATGTCTGTGTGGCCATGAACGTGAGGCTTTGCTGAGGAAGCCTGGCCGTCTGGCACTATGCCCGCATACAACGAATTTAGCTCGCAATGTGGTTTCCGTGTCTGTCCTGTGTGCCTGCACTCTAAGCACCTGGAAGAGGTTTTGCCCTGCAGAGCTCTCTTTAGCTGAGTGTTGTGTGCTCATTTGGGTGACCATTAACGTGAGGCTTTGTTGAGGAAGCCTGGCCATCAGGAAAATGCCCGCATACACCGAATTCAGCTCGCAATGTGGTTTCCGTGTCTGGAATGTGTGCCCGCTCTCTAAGCGCCTGAAAGAGGTCTGCTGCGTAGAGATATCTTTTGCTGAGTGTCGGGAGCTCATTTGTGAGGCCATTAACGTGAGGTTTTGCTGAGGAAGCCTGGCTGTCAGGAAAATACCCGCATACAACAAATTCAGCTCGCAATGTGGTTTCCGTGTCTTATAAATTCTCTTGTTTGTTGTTATGTGCTGTGTTCTGGGTGGTGTGAGTGCTGCCTTTAGGCTTTCTGCGTGTGACATACTGGGTAGATGTGGCGTGGGCTGTGTCATTTCAGCATTGTGTGTAATGATGGGTTCGCCTTGTGTCGGGTGTGTTGTGTGCATGTGTATGTTGTGTGTGGGTGTGTTTTCATTCGTGCTGTGTGCGCGTGGGGATGCATGTGTTCTCTATGATTAGATTGTGGTTGTGCGTGTTGTGTGCAGTGTGCTATGTGTGTTGCACGCGTTTCGTCAGTTTTGTGTGCATTTGTATGTGTTGTGTCAGTTTTGTGTGTGTGGTTGTGTTTTGTGTGTTGTGTGAGAGAGGCTGTGTGTGTGTTTGGCTGTTGGAGTTATGCACATGATGTAAGATGTGTTGACTGTGTGTGGCTGTGCTTGTTTTGTACATCTCTTGCATACAGTATGTGGTCTGTGCAATGGTTTTCGTGTGCATTGTGAGCAGTACTTATGTGCCTTCAAGGGTGTGGTGTGTTTATTGTGTCTGTTGTGTTGCGTGTTTCTGTGTTGCGTGTGTGTAGTGCGTTGTGCTCCTGTGTGAGGATGTATGTGTGGTGTGTCTGTGCGTGATTGTGTCTGCAGTGGGTAGTGTGTGAAATGTGTGCTACTTGACTTTGTTGGTTATATGTGTTTTGCCTATGGATTTGGGAGTGTTGTATGTGTTATGAGTTGTGATACTTTCTGTGCGGGATGCTTGTGTGTGTCGTGTGATGTGTGGTTCTGTGAGTTGTGTTTGTGTTGTGTGTATTCTACTCTGTGTGTTCTGTGGTCTGTGTGTTTTGCTTGTTGAGTGAGACACTGTGTGTTAGGACTGATATCTTTGTGTATATGTTGTGTGTTTGGCATTGTGCATTCTGTGAGGCTGTGTGTGCTGTCTGTTTTATGTGTGTTTGGAGTGATGTGTGTAGTGTGTGAAATGTGTGTTGCATAATTTTTGTGTTCTTTCTGTTGTCGACGGTGTGTGTTTTGCATGTTGGTTTCTATGTTCGCGGTTGTGTTTGACAGGTTGTGTGTGTGGCTGGCTCTTTGAGTAAGGAGTGTAATTTGTGATGTGTGTACTGTGTGTGGTCAAGCTTGGTCAGTGTGCCTCACTGGGTGTGTTGTGTTCACTCTGAGAACCGTGGTTCATGTGTATGGTGGGCAGTTATGTTCTCGGTGTGATGTGCTGTGTGTTGAGGGACTTCTGCATTCAAGTGCACAGAAGACAGCCTCTCGTTGTTGGCGGTTTTCTCCACAGGTTTGTAATACTCCAGGAGGGCCTTGTTTCCTGAGGGCGCAGAGAGCCACCTCATCTCTTCACTAGCAAGGCCCTGAAGACGCCTTTGTTGTAAAGTGTCAGAAACTGCTGCAGGAGAGCCTCATGACAAACTCTGCCGCAGAAACAATCCACCATGCACTGAGGAGACACTCCATGAGGGAATACGAGGCTGCTTTCATTTTGCACGCAATTTGCTCCTATGTGATAAGGAAAACAGCAAACATTGCAGTAGAACGCGGTCTTCTCTGTAAGCCCTCTATCTCAAAGATGTGGGTGGGCTGCGAATAGGCCTTTGCTCTAGCGACACTGGAAGTTGCAGAAGATGATGCATTGTAGTGACAGCAGTGGAGGCAAGTCAGCTTTGGATTCAGCTTATGTGACTGAAAGAAAGCACTGCAGGATGGCCCACTCAAGGAATCATTGAAGCCCTGGCAGTGGAGGCTGAAACAGGGCTTTCAATGTGCTTTCAACCATGTCTGTGTGGCCATGAACGTGAGGCTTTGCTGAGGAAGCCTGGCCATCAGGAAAATACCCGCATACAACGAATTGAACTTGCAATGTGGTTTCCGTGTCTGTCCTGTGTGCCTGCACTCTAAGCACCTGAAAGAGGATTTCTGTGTAGAGCTCTCTTTTGCTGAGTGTCGTGTGCTCATTTAGGTGAACATTAACGTGAGGCTTTGTTGACGAAGCCTGGCCATCAGGAAAATGCCCGCATACAACGAATTCAGCTCGCATTGTGGTTTCTGTGTCTGTAATGTGTGCCTGCTCTCTAAGCGCCGGAAAGAGGATTTCTGTGTACAGCTCTCTTTTGCTGAGTGTCGTGTGCTCATTTAGGTGAACATTAACGTGAGGCTTTGTTGACGAAGCCTGGCCATCAGGAAAATGCCCGCATACACCGAATTCAGCTCGCAATGTGGTTTCCGTGTCTGGAATGTGTGCCC